>NC_083397.1:331073-662146 GCF_030864355.1 Cutaneotrichosporon cavernicola | reverse complement strand
GACGCCGAAACCAAGCCTGACGATCTTGCGGACACTGTGGTGACGGACGTGGACACCCTCGAGGAGCCCGTGCTCAACCCCGAGCTTTCTTCCACCGAGGACCACGTTCCCGAGGTTGCGACCAGCGGACAGGTGGCCAAGCCCGACGAGACCGACCTCGAGAGCAAGACTGAGGACGCCGAACCCGCTTCTATCGCTGCCAAGATTACCAACCAGCAAATTGTTGACGACACTACCTCCGAGACCAAGGTGGACGTCCCTGCTACTTCTGCGGCGAAGGACGCTGAGGAGACGGACGCCGAGACCAAGGCTGATGTCCTTGCCGAGACCGTGGAGACGGACGTCGACACCCTCGAGGAGCCCGTGCTCAACCCCGAGCTTGCTTCCACTCCCGTCAGCGTTCCGGCTGATGAGGCTGAGCCCGAGGCCACCGAGCCCAAGGAGGCGGAGGCCAAGGGCACGGAGGCTCAGAAGCCTGTCGAGGCCGCGATCGCTGTCCCCGCCGCCGAGGAGGAGGCCATGCCTGAGGCGGTCCACGCCGAGGAGGCCAAGCCCGAAGAGGCCGAGGTCGCGGAGCCTAAGGTCGAGGAGACCAAGCCCCAGGAGGTCACGGTCGAGGAGCCCAAGATCGAGGAGGTTGCGGTCGAGGAGACCAAGATCGAGGAGGTTGCGGTCGAGGAACCCAAGCCCCAGGAGGTCGCGCTCGAGGAGCCCAGGGTCGAGGAAACCAAGACCGAGGAACATGTCCACGCTTCCTTCGCGGATATGGCTGCCAACCAGCCCGCTCACCACACCACGACTGAGACTGCGGAGGACTTCCCAGCTCTTCCCACGGGCGACAACGCTGCTGAAGAGCCAAACTCGACGGCCGCCGCCACCATCAGCCTCCCCGACTCGGGGCCTTCGTTTGCCGACATTGCCTCGTCTAGAACCGAAAACGACGACTCGGAGTCGCGTTCCTCCTCTCTTCCTGGCACCGCCGAGGGGAGCGTCGATGGTGACAAGAAGAAGAAGAAGAAGAACAAGAAGAAGAGCAACAAGAACAAGAACAAGAGTACGTTTGGACACCTGTCTGAAGCAAGACTGACCATTCAGACCGTAGACTCCGCAACAAGGAGATCCCAAGCAACGCTGGCGGTAACGAGTAGACGCTACTGCCTTGTGCAAACTCACACCAAGTGTGAACAGTAGGTTCGGCTCTCCAGCCAAGCTGACATTGCAGAAAAAGGTTGCGTTCCGCGACCCGCTCGCTTTGGGCACCTCTCTCCGGATCTCCCCCTCTCTGTCCTCCTCATGTTGAACCTCTTCTCTTGCTCTCTGACTCGTCACGACTGTAGCATAGTCATATTAGCCTCTCGTCTGCATTCACAACGCGGACCATGCATTGGTATCGGTTATAGAGTAGACAGATCCGCTCGCAAACGAAAGGCATGTGCGAGGCCTAAGTCATGAGTTCAATCCTCTCTGGAAGCATTACGGCAATCGAGTGGCCACGGAAGTATTCCGGGTATCCCTGGTGGACCAACGTCAACAACGATGCGAAGTTACAGTGCACAACCAAAACATCTCACCTCCCACTCTCCCATCGCGATGTCGCAGTCGCCGCTTGCGCGCAAGCGCAAGTCACTGACAGCATTCTCGCGCGCGCCGTCGCAGCTCTCTCGCTCCGTCACAGCCTCGGCTTTAGACGAGGTTGCGAGTCCGAGCTCCAGTCCATCTCGGCCTTCCTCGGACCAGAATGCATTTGCGACACCGCCCAGAGAGCGGCGCAGTCGGCGTGAGCGCGAGTCACTTCCCGAGGCGTCCTTCCGTGAATCACCGCGCGACTCAGTGCGTGACTCGTCGCGTCGCTCCACCCTGGGCTACTCGCCAACTGGGACGCCGACACCTGCCCCCCGCCCCCACCGTATCGTGTATTCGCCGTACGCGACGCCGCCAGCGGGCCTGAGTCGCTCCTCCTCAATCCCGTTCAACATGGCAGCGTCTTCCGAGGCCGCGCGCAAGACCGAGGAACGCCTCCGCGCGGCGGTACCGGGGGGAACACCGAAGAAGCCGCGCTATGTTCGCCGCAGGCCCCTTTGGAAGCGGTAAGCTAATTCGTGACGTATCTGACGGCAGAATCGTTGAATCCCCGGGAAACGCACTCGACACGGCGCTCTTCCACGTCCCAACTAGCGTGGAGGAGATGCTCCCACCCGCGAGATGGGCCAACCCCCTCGCGCTTGCGTTTTACGTTGTGCATTGGCTCCTGCTTGCGCCGCTGCGCGCTGTCAAGCCCGACGCGGTCCTCAAGGGCGAGCGTGGGGTTGTAGATTCCATCGGGAATCGGTGGGAGCGGCGCGAAGCTGGGGCGCGATCCGGCGTCGCTGGCACCCGAGTGGTGAGCTGCGAAAAGGGGAAGTCAGCTCACACCAGGCCTTTCTCTACACCTTCCTCCTGCTTGTGCTTGCTGGTGCCAACGCCGCCTGGCTTTTCACCCGGTACCGCACATACGACATGCAGTTGCGCTCGGGCAAGGATCCTCTGCGTTCGCCACACGCGTCTCCTGTTCCTGCGCCCAAGGTACGCCCGGCCGACGGTCGCCCCGAGGGCCTGCCCGCCGCCGACGAGGCGCCTTTGCAGAAGGTCGCGCGCCTCGTGGGAACGGGTCTCTGGGCGCTGATCAAGTGGGCCTAGTAAGTGTTCTTCCTTGCACCACTGACCGCAGCCGCTCGATACTCGGTGCCATCGGTGCGCGCCCGCCGTCCACAATCACCGGTATGGCACGTGGCGACAGCATCCAGAGCCTGCGGGTGTGGGACCCGCCCGAGTTCTGCCTTGCTTTCTTCTGCGCGATGCCGCCTGGCGCGCCACTCATCGCGTACTTCCTTACCAGCCAGCACCCGTTCCTCACCCCGCTCATCCTCGCCGTCGCGGCAGCCGTCATGTCCCATCTCGCCGCCTGCTTCACCCAGCTCATCAAGGACCGAATGCTCTTATCGGCAGAGGTCATGCGCGAATACGACCAGCGCTTCGTGTACAAGCGCGTGTTTGCGCCCATGGTCGACCGCGGCGTTGGCACGTCGGATGGTGAGTGCTTCTGTAACGCCGGCATACTGTAGCTGACCATCAGCCGTCATGCTCCCCTAGAATCCCATCCCAAGCGACACCCTCTCAGCATTCTCATGTCTATAGATTTGCATTTATGTCCATTCCTCCTCGGCACATGTCACAATCATCGCATGGTAATACAACAATGTCTAGTTATCACTCTATGGCTATTCGGGAGAAGATAGTGAGACGGTCGGCCCAGGACTAAATGCAGTTGGGGTGCGCGTTCCCGAACTGCGCCGCATGTCGAGGTCGAGCCCAATCTCTGGGGCTATGGACCCGTTTATAGGGCCAACTCGCACCAGATCGGGGCTGGCTTGCGTGGTCCTGGTGCGCTTGAGAATGCCGACTTCGTCGATGGCGGCGCGGAGGGCCGCGCCAGAGTCGTCGATCGAGTGCAGGAACCGCAGGAGCTCCTTGCACAGCTGTGCCTCCTTGGCGGCCATCGCGAGGCGGAGGAGACGGACGGTCTCGGGCGTGTCGCCGGCCTCCTCCAGGTAGTGCATGACAAGCAGGTACGAAGCAGCGGTACGCAGAGCGCCAGCACGCAAGCAGCGCTCGTACAGATCGCGCGGTTTTCCGACGACGTCGAAAAGGATCGGCCAGTGCTCAAATTCCGTCTTGCGGGCGCAGCCGACCACCACGTCGAGTGATTCGGGAAAGTGGTCAAGGAAGGATGCGACGAGCGCGAGGGTGCGCCCGCTGCGGCTGCTGGCTACGCTGACTGCGCTTGAGTTGTCGACGCCAACCTCGTCGACCGTGTCCTCGAGCACGGCATGAAGGAGCTTTTCAAGCGAGTGCCCAAAGTACACCAAATCCTGGTAGTTTGCTGCAAAGGCGAGTGCCGCGCTCAACCGCTTCGCGTCGAGATGGTACCGCAGGAACTGGGGGAGGAAAAGGTACGTGTTGGTCTGGAGCTTGAAGAGGGCGAAGGGGAGGGTGCGCGTCGAGGTCTCGTATTCGACACCGATGATTATGCCCTTGTCCATCAGGATCGAGAGGGGGTAAAAGTCGAAACGGAGCGCAATGCTGGCTTGTACGCTCTCGTAGCTGTCTGCCTCGAGGTTGACGCGTGTGGCCTCGATCGTAAGCGCGTCGAGCCACACGCGCATGTCGCGGCCATCATAGCCCCAGAGCGAGTTCTCCAGAGTCCCGACACCGTGCAGGTGCGTCCAGTAGCTCTCGATGCGGTCGGCCAGCACCTGCATGTCGTACCGTACCTCGTCGTTACCCGCCTTGCGAGGACGGAGAAGGACGAGCCGGCCGTCGACCAGAAAGATGATCGTCGCGACGATCAGGTCGTCTGCCGGGTCGCCGAGGCGCTTCTGTGCCTCGGGGATGAGCCAGGAGAGTGCACGCACGCGGCTCGGCACCCTCACGAGGCCGGCGAAACTCATGCTCCCGCATAGCTGGATGCGGATGCTCTCGCGTGTCGGCAAGATTAAGAAGTGGTACAGCATGCTGTCGGCCGTGTACACGAGTAAGCTGTTTTCGAGGAGCGTCATGACGAGCACAGGCGACGGTAAACTCTGGGCGTGGAGCACGTTAGTCTCGCCGAGGTCCAGGTCGCGCGAGTACAGCCTGATTTGGTACTTCTTCTCCACCTCGACGGCGGCGATGAGCACGTGGTGAAACCATAGGAGGCCACCACGGACCGTGAACGCGCGCTCTTCGCGTTCATGCCCGAAAAGCTTCCATCTCCCGCTCGCCGCCGAGTAGTGCGTCAGTCCGCGCCGGCCCGCGACGGCGATGAAGCGCCCGTCAGACGAGATGGACGCGTACCGCAGTGGCCAGTTAGTCGCAATGTACACGCTCGGCACGTGGATGTGCTGCCACACGTCGCTCTCGGGGTTGATGACGCTCATGTCGGGCTGATCGGCTCCGCGGTACACCATGACTCGGTCGTCCATCTGGAGGAACGCGTAGCGCGTATTGTCGGGTGAGTGTTGGCCTGTTGTAGCGCTCTTAACGAACGGCATAGCGTACAACCGCTGTGGGTCAAGGCGCGAGAGGAGGAACAGGTCGTTGTTTCCCGGCGCCCAGAACAGCCCCGCAACGCTGCTCATGAACGCGTCGGCGGATGGCTCATCGTCATCGCCCGCCACGCCGTACCCGTCCAATCGCCCGCCCATGCTCCAGACTGCCCAACCATTTGCGTGTCCCACCGCTAGTGCGTAGCCGTCCGATGTCCACGCGAGTGCCGTCACCGCACCAGGATCCACGCTGAAACTTACCGAGCGCGCAGAGCGCTTCAGATCGAGCGTGTGGGAGAAGCGGGGTGCTTGGGGGTATGCAGGGATAACGTGGATGTGGACGAGCCCGCTCGCCATACCGATCGCTGCGAAGCCTAGCTTGCCGTTGACCGAGATGTGGATCGCCTTGTCCTCGACGGGTGCGACGTCTTCGAGTAAGCCCAGGCTCCGAAGACCGTTTTGTACGTCCTCGTCGCCTTGCGCTGGGAGCGGATAGAGCAGCTGGCCCGAGTACTTGGGCTGCGGGAGTGGAGAGAACTTGCTGGAGCTTGCGCTAGAGCTCGTACCAGACGCTTGTCGCCGCTGCTGTTAGTTGAATACATCTATCGCTACCCACTTCACGCTTGAACAGCTCAACAGCGCTGGTCGCGTACATGACGTACGCACGCCCGTCGTCTGTGAGCAGGCTATACACTGTAGGGAGGGCTGGTGTCCGTGTAGCTCCGAGGGAGACGGGGATGGGCACTTGTGTGCCTTGGAGAAGCCATTCGGCACGGCCCATGTCCCACAGCTCGCACTCGACCTGTTCCTCCGTGTCGCCATCAAGTGGCGCAGGCGGGAAGTGTGACCCAGGTGGTGTGAGGAGGTGCGCTGGGATCGGATACGGCACAGTGAGGAACGCAGGTGGGTGCTGCAATGTGATGACGAGGGAATGTTGTTGTGGGAGGATGGCGGTTGCACGCCCCATTGCGAACGCTACGCCGTCGCACCGCAGCTCCCAGCCCGCCAGCTCACCACCTTCTCCCGGCCCACCGCCGGGAGGGAAGGAGGTTGTTGGAACACTCTCATACGCGGGCACCCCGGTCGGCAAAAGCGAGTACACGATGAGGTGTGATGTTGTGGTCTGGTGTTAGCAGCTAGTATGCGGAAGCATTACGCACCAGCACGATGAGTCTCCGCGCGTCGTGCGCCCAGAACACGTCGGCATTCACGCCCCATCTGTCGACGCTCTGCCTGCTCCGTACCACGGCAGCCTGGATGACGGTGGGCCGCACCTCCCACACGCCGAGGCGGTCGTCTGCGAGCGTCGCAAAGAGGTTACCGCGGCGCGAGGGGCGGATGCGGGCGACACACTCATCGAGGGGAGGTGGAACACCGATGATCCGGGCGGCCGTGGTCGGCCAGTACATTGTTGGCAAAGTTGCTGAGGATGGAGTGATGGATGATGGGAGATAGGGTTCGGTTGGCGGCAATGTTCGGATGAATGGGAGCGCGTCGTGGACGCGTGGCTGGATGGCCATGATACGGCGCGGAATGTCCCACCAGGAATCTACTTTACGGCTTCAATTGCGCTCAGCATTGACGGATCGATACATCGATCCTAGCGATGCAGTGCTGCGATGTCTCGAAGACATATACATAAGAGGTAAGAATGTACAAGCTAAAGGCCAGCTACCTAGTTTCAAGTCCAAGCCCAAGATGGTACCAACTACCAAAAACCTAGTGCTGAACCATCCCTGTGGGACTTCATCCGCGCCACCCAAGTGCGCGCGTCATCGTCGCCCTCGTCCGCCACGGCACCAACAGAAGTGGCTTGCCAACCGCTACGACCTCGTACATTATATGCAACGTGATGCCGATGTAGGCGGAGTGGGGCTGGTGAGTGTACCAGTGTGCCTGTATTCATATATACATACTGACGCGAGCCTTGTCCATGCGGGACCCAATGCGCTCTGCGTGGCTATGGTAATCGGTTGGTGCCATTTGATTCGGTCCAGGACCTTTCGCTGCGCGCGGCGTTAGTCGCACGCAAACTCCTGCGCAACCAGACATTGTAAAATGTCAGCAGGCGCAACTCATTGAGTAGAGCACCGAATACCTCAGGTCGATCCCTTATCCACCCTGTCCGTCCGTTAGTCCAGATGATCCAAGGCGGCCTCGAACTCCGCGAGCTACGACACAGCCATCAAGGAGGCCGACGCCGTGTTGCTCTAAACTAACTTGCGGTGGTACCGTACAAGGGCTAATACGGACGAGTGCATCGAAAATGAGGGGAAGTCACAACAACGGCAACAAGCCTGGTGTACCCGAGCCTATCGTCGTTTGGTATTAAGGGCCAAGAAGTGCCCCACAGCGAGGACGAGACGTACAGTGATAAATCTCAAGAACTCGACCGAGAAGGACCACACCATGTTATCAAGTGCCCTCTTCCGGACAAGAACATTGTCCCGCCAGCGCCAATTGAGCAGCTCGGTCTGTGGTCCCCGTCGCTCTCCGACTTTGACAAGTGGAAGGGCAGGGCTGTGGATTGCGTCACCGATAAGCTGTCCGTCAAGAAGATCCCCGAGGTGATCTCCGAGGCCACTGGGAAGATGTTTGACACGATGCAGGTCACGAGGGAGTTGTTCGAGATGGACGAGGCGCGCGCATCCAACCCCCAGATACACCTCAACTCATGCGTATTTGCCGAGGATCTGATCAAGGACACGCCTATCAAGGAGTCGCGACGCCTCGTCGAGGGGTTCTGGGACTTGGGCGACTGGTGTCTCCAAGCCGGCGGTGTTGAGAAGAATGGGGTATGAAGAAGCAGAGTAGTTCTGTATTAGATGAGTCTGGAGACGAAAGATCGTACTCGTCTGTGTTTGCTGCTGATTGTTATCCCATTTCAACCTACATGGCCGTCGTCAGGTCGATCTCTCCGCCCCTCACCTACCGCTCCCTCCCTCTTGGCTGAGTATGGAATGGGTCCGAATACTGCTCCTCCAGAAGTGCCGAAGGAGGCATGGCCATCGTCTTCTCGTTGAGCTGCATATCCAAGTTGAGTAATCGCTTCTCGCTCATGGACCACGATGTCCTACCCTGTAAGTATCTGGGGCTGTATTCCAGCCGGACTGGATCTGGGATAGGAGGGAGTTTTGCGTTTGCGAAACCGTCGATTGTCCTGGGATCCCTGTTCCTTGAGAAATCAACAGAGCCGACGGCATTGACGAGTTCTCTTCCCGAAACAAACTTAAAAATACGTACTGGCGTTTCTGTTGTTTACGGCGGATGAGGACGAATATCAGCGCCTCAATTAAGATAATAACGAGAACTCCGCCCACGACAGCAGATGCAAAAGCTCCCATATTCCTCCTGGTAAAGGATACATGTACGTTCCTTGGGGAGAGCACCTTGGGGTCGGCTGATAGATTCATGTCGTCTTTGAACCGGCTAGATTCATCAGCCAAGCCAAAAAATGTGCTCACGTGAAATAGCGCACCTCGTACGAAACCAACCCCAATACCTTTGACGCATCCGGATCTCCCGTAACAAAGACGCTATACTCGACGGCGGGGTTGGGGGGAGTGATGTAGAACAGTTGATTCACAGCCGTGTGTGTACGGGTGACATTGAACGTTTCTCTTGTCTGTCTGAAAGGAGGCAACGGGTCAACGTGGACACTGTAGACGCCGTGGTCGTACCCAATTGTTCCTTATAGTTTTAGGTGATTTGTCCCTCAAGGAAGCGTAAACCTGACAGTTGCGCCTTTGTTGAAATTGACAGAGTTGTCGGCTGTATTTCGGAAGAAGAAGAAGAATGGCCGTGATAGGATAGTGGGCGAGAAGACAAAACGGGCTCCATAAGAATCGCATTTCATGTTCATGTCCTGTAAACGTATCGCGGCAGTCAGGGCCATTCCCGAGCGGCGATAACACATGTGAGACGTGAGCGTCAGCGGTCCAAACTTGCAGCACACTATCGGTAGATTTGGTAACCGTAATGCTGTCCACTGAACACCTTGTCCTTGATTCTGGATGGCAGAAACGATCCAGAATTCGACGTCGGGACTGGAAAACCGAACGTTAGTAGTGTAGAATGGATGGACGTGGAGCGTCCGTGAAACGGGGACGTGCGTCTCCGTAGTACCGCCACACTGCGCGTCCCTTGAAATCACCACTTGGCCACTCTGGTCACTGAAAGGCATAGCATACCAGCTGTGCAGAGGCCGAAGCATTGCAACTTGTGACGCGAGTGGCGTTGCATGGATCAAGGAACCCCGGCGGCTGCAATGTTTGCTCCGGTTGGCCTGGAACGTGCCTGGTTGCTTGGACGCCATGTCTGCTACAACCCAGCAATTCCAGCAATATGCGTCAAGGTTAAACGTACGGGTACCCCTCCTCGCGTTACCTCAACTACATACTGTATCTTCAGAGGTCCGAATGTAATCTGAGCCAGGGCCACAGGAATATGCTGTAGATTGGGCACATTCGGTAAGGCTCAGGAAGTGTCCCGACGTGCACATCGATATCCTCCGCCATTGAAACGCTTCCTCAAGGCGCCAGCAGCCTGCCAACGGTTATAGTCTGGTAGCGTTGTGCTTTCAGGGTACGTCGCGCATACGCACGCCGCACGCCGTATTTGCGATGACTGTTGTTTTCGCGTCTGTGCATTATCTACACACTGACTCATCCAACGTCGGATGAGTCGGTACTGTAGAGGGTCCGGACACATCGCATTCTCGTGAACTCGTTCCCGCCGTACACCTCGCTCTGAGAGCCGTCAGACGACATTGCATACATCACGGCGTTCAGCATTAGGCTACTAGGTCGTCAGGTCGTCATCGCTGCTCTATGTTATCGCTCTTGGACAAATCACGCCATTACTGCGGGCTTCTGGCGTCGTAGGGACCGCTGGGGTCGTAGGGAGGAGGGCTTGGGGTACGCGGCGCACCAGGCACCTGCATCGGCGCACTCGTGGGCGGAGCCGGCAGAGGCCGCTGGACCGGAGAGGTCGGCACGTCAAAGTCGATCCCCGAGTTGCGGGGCTTGGCGGCGCGTCTAAACGCGGCCGCGCTCATCATCCCAGCCGCCGTCGCGGGAACCTGGACGGTGAACGGCGTGCTCTGCGCGGGGATGTTGACGACGCTCGCCTCGTTCACGTCGCCGATGCTACCGTTGCTCGTGCGCGCGTACGCGTCGCGTACCCCGAACGAGCCGGGCGGCATAGACTCGCGCGTCATGAAGCTGGGCGCAAACGAGTCACGCGGGTCGCGCGGGTACTGGCTCGTGAAAGACTCTCGGACACTGGCGGGGTGGTTGTGCCGGTCGAGGTCGGAGGGCGCGGGCGGCGGCACAGAGGGGATGTACTGCGCTAGCGGGTGCTGGGTCGGGGTACTGCGTCTGTGATCCCCCGGAATGTCCACCATCGCCGGCTCGTCGGAGTAGTTGTACTGCGATGGCGGGGACGCAGGAGGCATTCTGGAGGCGTACGCGAGGGCAGCGCTTGTGTCCTCATCAGGGTGCGCGATGCCGTCGTACGCGCTCGGTTCGGAGAGGCGCGTTCGAGGCGGAGAGGAAAGGTGTGCGGGTGGGGGAGGGGACGAGAGCGGCGTCGAGAATTCGCCGTCCTCAGACTGCCGAATGCCCGGTGGGGGAGGCATGGTCGTCTCGCTAGAGTAGTAACCCGAGTTGTTCGAGCCTGGGCGCACGTCGCGGTTCTCGTCACCCGTCGAAAGGAAGTCCGAGCTGAACGGCTCATGACCGATCGACGGCAGAGTGTAACCCGGTTCGTCCCGCAGCTGGTAACTCGGCCCATCGTGCAGTGTCGTACCGCGCGTACCGCCCGACGACTCGACCTTGAGAGGCTGCCAGCCAGCGAGAGGTTGATTGTGTGCCAACTCGGTGCCATGGTCGCTCTCGGCCTCTGCCTCGTCGGGACCTCTCACCTGCGTCTGGGTCGAAACGGTGTCAGCGGGGGACACCGCGGGTGCTGCGGCCTCCTGACGTGCCCGCTCGGCGTCCATCTCCATCTGCTGTTGCCACTCGTAGTCTTGCGTCTCGGGCTCGCGCGAGTTGTCGCGGACGATGGTGTCTGCAGGTGCGCTGGCGCCCTGCTCTTGAGCCCTCTGCTCATCCATCTCCATCTGCTGCTGCCACTCGTAGTCGTGCACGTCGAGGTTGGGTGAGTCAGCAGCCTTCCGGACAACAGTGCCCGGTGGCGTGTCAACGTTCGAGGCCAGGCGCCCCCCAAACTCGCTGTACGTGCTTCTGTGGCCGTCGTACGACGTCTCGCCAATTGCCGGGAGTTGTGGGGGCCCACCACTGGCCTTGCGCTCTGTTGGGTAGCCGCCGTACCCCTCGTGGCCCCCGCCGGTGTGTAACGTGGTTGGCCGTGGCGCAGAGTCCTGACGGCCGAACGAAGGTGCGCGCAGCGACCCCGAGTCCGCCATAATCGGCAGCCCAGGCGGCTTGGGAGCGGCCGACGCCGCGTGGAACTGTACGGTGGCGAGCTATGGTTAGCCTCGCCTGCTTCCGAAAACCTACGCATTTGATGGCCTCCTTGGTCGTGTTCTCAGTCCTCTCGTACGCATTGTACGGCGCACGGTCGTACCCAGGGGGCGTCTCCTCGAGCGGTATCTCCTCAAGGAGGAGCTTGCCTAACTCGCCGATGATGCACATCTTCTCGCCGAGCTCCTCTAAACCGCCGAACTTGTATGACATGGCCTCCTTGACGGTCCTGGCAGTCAGCACTGTTTTGCACCTCCACGTACTGGCGCTTGAAGTCACCGAGCCTGGTCTCCTCATGGACAATGTCCGAGTCCATCTGACGCATATCTTGGCGGAGTCTCTCGAGCAGGTCGGTCTGCGCTGGCAACTGCTTGTTCTCGGGACCCATTTTGGCGAGTTTCCGCTCGGCCGCCTCGGCCTTGACGCCCGTCGTGCGGCGTCGGCGGCGCATCTCGTCGAGTGCTTCTTCACGTGCGCGGACCTTCTTGAAGCACACGCGCATGCTCGCCTCGTGACTCGCAAAGGCCCGGAATGCAGCCGACAGCTGGTTCAAAAGCGTAGACGAGTGGCTCAGCACATCCTGCAAATCGGGTCCCTCGGACTGGCCGTAGAGCGGCAGCTTGGTAGCCGCGGTGGCGGTCTCGGTTGCGAGCCGGTCGCACGTCCCCATAATTGCCTTTTCTGAAGTGATGATGCTAGAGTTAGTCAGTCAGTTCACTTTGTCCACTCACTCCTGCAAGGGGCGCAGGTCCTGGTTGCCCAGGGAAGGAAGCAGGCTAGTGTGCGCGATGCTCTTGCCGAGCTTGCGCCCGATTCCGTCGAAAGCAGACGGGCCACTGCTGGGGGCCGCTCCGCCCATCCCACCACCCCCAGTGCTGATGCTCATCATAGACTCGGGAACGCGAGGTGATGACGGCTCAGAGTCACCGCTGGTCATGGTCGGAGCGGGACCCGAGTTGTAAGTGCTTGACGAGATCCGTGACTGGGCTGGGATCGACTCATGTTGGATATCGCGCTTGCTACGCCCAAAGGACGGCAAGCTAAACTTGCCTGACGCGTTTCGGAGCGTCATTCCGGTGTGAGTGGTGTGATGAAAGTGTTGGTGTAAAGGATGGACAATTGACAAGTTGATGAAGAAGAGAGGGTGTTGAAAGGGGAAACCGCAACCAAAGTAGACTCTAAGTGAGTTGGACACGCGTAGCCCTGTGCCCTGAAGGAGATCCTATCTTCTCCGGATTGCTGTGAAAGGGTCCGCTTAAAAGGATCATTAGGTCCATTAGGGTCCATTAGCCACTTTACAATACACAATGACGTAGTAGAGTCACTGCCAACCTCTTGATCACAGCCATCCAACCCAGAGCCCAAGCTCCCCCCCCCCCCCAAAGTCTGTGTAACCTTGGCAGTTGCTACTACATCGCGACAGCTCTCAATGAGATTCAGCTGACAGTTGTACAGTTGTACAGTTGCACAGTTGTACACACGGGTCACTCAACTTGTCCCAGCCAGCAGCCAGCAGTTGCTGCGGAATCGGCACGGGACCGACGGGACCTTGAGTTTAGTTAGCCCGTTGATCCCTTGAGTTTAGTGAGCCCTTACAAGTGTCAACCAAGCTTCATGTCTGTCTCTTGGCTCTTGGCCAAGCAAGGATCGGCCGCCGCCACCAAGCAGTAGAACGTTTTCGTTGTTCTTCTTGACGGCATCAAGGACGTTGGGTATCGCACGGGTTGGACCCCGGGGTGGCTAGAGTGGAGGGCGAGGCACGGCCATGCAATGCTTGGCATGTCGGTGAACCGGTGTTTGTGGCGGTGAATCACATCACAGATGGATACAAGTAAGCTGGAAAACGCGTCTGTTCCATGTTCCAGTCACTTGAAAGCAGGCGCGCAGAGCATGAATCGTCATCTTGCTAGAGCTGCCACTCCTGTACTCCAAGACGAGTCTAAAAGCCAAGCAATCGATGCTTGAACAAGTCTCGGTTTCCGTCGGATCCCCCACTCACATGACACTTTGACATTGCCACTCGGCACCGTGGAGGACCTACCATTCAGGTCACCTGGCTGTGGCAACAGCTTCTCATAAAGCAAAGCGACTCGCAAGCGCTACTCATGCTACTCACCCACACCCCAGGATGAAGAACTCTGGCATACACCCCGCGAACCGGGACGAGCCACCGACGTACGAGGAGGCGACGTCCAACATCGACTTGCGGGTCGTTGCAGCGCCCGCCTCGCCCCACGATCCTCCTGCAGAGGCAACCCCAGTGGCCGACCAGGGCGTAACTTGTCACCTCACCTCGGCAGCTGCAAGCGTACGCACTGACCTCGGGTGCGCCGCGGTCGATGTGAAGCGCGAGCTAAAGGTGGCGGGGGAGGAGGTGGCCAAGGAGTTGGCGGACGCGTATACCGAGGTGCAGAAGGGGATTGCCGAGGTCGGGCGGAGTTTGTTTGGCTTCGGACAGGGGCCGTGTCCCTCTCGCTCAAAGTGCAACCGGCGCTCGAGTTGCGGTCGTTCGCTCACGGGCTGCAAGCGCAAGGAGAAGTGCTAGCTACCTCATGGCTTCTGTAATCCGTACCATATACACGAAACCCAGTACTATATTCCATCTCCAAATCTAGCCTACATGATGCAGCATGACGAGCTGCCACTGCCGCCGCCACCACCCTCCCCCTCGTGGCCGATGTACTGCACGCGCACGCCTCCGTTATCCGAGGAAGCGCTGACGCGGTCGGGTCCCTTGTCGTTGGGGTCGTCCTCGCGGTTCTTTGGAGCCTCGCGGAAGCGGGCGTACTCCTGCTCCTCCTTGTTCAAGTGGCTCTTGTCGTCGCCAGTCCTCGGGTGGCCAGATCCCACGCTAGGGCCCGACCTACCATCGGACCGCGGACGCACCCGATATGTGATGCTCTTGTCGTGGCCCTCGTTCGGTAAGATGACGCCATCCATCCCTACGAGCCTTTTCCGGCCGTTCGTCGAGCGCATCGTGACCAGCCCGTCAAAGTCGTCTGGCAGACTGAGCGTCACGGACCCATTGAGGCTCCTAGCCTGAACATCGATAGCGATGCCAGCAGGCCGCTGGACGGTTAAGTCGACACGTCCGTTAGTGGTCGTGATCTCGACTTCAGCGGGGCGATCAATAGACCCGTGCAACCAGAGGGAGGCGATAACAGACCCGTTCGTCGAGTGCATCTTGACGTCTGGGCCGCTGTTAGAGCCCGTGAGGCTCACCGCATAAGTCCCCTTGATGGACGAGTTGGTCTCAGTGAGCGTCCTGTCGTTAGCTGGGGAGAATGGAGGGCTCACAAAGGGGCGACGGCCTTGGTGGCCGAGCTTGGAGGCGATACCGGTGGTGGCGATACCGGTGGTGGAGATTCCAGCTCGGACTCCTCGTACGTCGGCGGAAGGTCCTCGGAGGTGCGGGTCATGGTGTTGGTGAAGTCCTCAAGTTGATTGAGACAATGGCGAAGTGTCACTAGTTGCCCAGGCTTGGAATTCTGTATCTGATGTACAGCCTTGAGATGTAGGGATTTAGAGATAAGGGTCGACCATAGTGGTACAATGGATACATTCAAATTAGAACAAGAGGACACAGCCGAAAGAGAGCGCGTCATCAGGCACGGAGACACCAACTCGATGTACTAAATGACAAGACGATACTCCATCGTCATTTCGTCAATCGTCCACTCGCTCATACGTTGATACTTTCATGCTCCATCCTCATCCTCGTGGCTCAGGCGTAAGTACCCAGTGCTAGCAGTGCTGTTGTGAATGCGTAGAAGCCTGAAGGCGGTGCCGCCATATGGAGCTAGGTCTGGACCCAACGGGCTCCCAGGGGAGGCAGGATTTGGTGTAGAGCGTCTCGGTGCATGGACTGACCTGAACTGATGGGATTTACAATCTTATGATGATGATGGGACTAACTGATAACTGAAACTCTCACTGGCCACTGGGATCACTAGGTAGCTTACAACCACAACCATCTGCCTCAGCTGTCGGCAGTCATCCAACAGCACGGCCTGATGTGCACACAACACCGAAAGCTGCTCGTCACCAGGTAGCCGGATTGCCTAACATTTGCACTGCAGCCTGGGAGCCTGGGAGCCTGGGAGCTCAGAGTGCCACATGGTGGTGGTAGGCAGTGTAATGCACTGCATGGAGAGAATTGTGCTTTTGGATGGTGGGAATGGAAGCCCCTCAAGCGAACGGCTTATTCGCCGTCGCCGCTCGCACGAACCCGTACCTTGCTCTTCGCACCTTCGAAGATGCTCGGACCTCTGAGTGAGCGGAATCAGATGATCAAAGCTCAAACTGAAGCTCACTGTACCCCTCCCCGACCTTCCTCCCTCCCCATTCATCCCATTCATCCTTTCAGACTTGTCTCTATCTATCTACTCATCCTCACTTGCACTACCCCTTCTTCCTTCCTTCATTCATCCACACTCATCCTCTTATCATATCATTCCCAAGTCAAAACCACCTCACCAATTCATCCTCCGACCTCCCAAACTCCAAGGCCTTGCCACTCACCATGGTCAGTACCTCACAAGGGCCTTGCTCCCCTTTCCTTTCTGATGGCCCCCTCCCCCCTCTGACCCCAGGCATACTACCCCTCCATGCCCGCCCCATACTACGGCCCATACGCATACCCCCAAGCGTACCCCCAAGTCCAACCCATGGCAGGTGTCCCAACGGCGGGCATGGTATCCATGGGGGTTCCAATAGCTCCTATGGCTGGCGTCCCCATGGTCCAACCACAGCAATACTACTACTCCCCCGCCGTGGGTACACCCTAAGATTGCCACTGATGGCAGTATTCCCAATACCAGCGCTACGCGTGAGTCAGCACCCTACCTTGCCGGGAAAGACCGGCCTCAGCTCCGTTAACGTGGTCGAGAGCTGACCACAGAGGATACCCTGGGTGAGCCGCCCCAGGCCAACTGACGCCAGCTACGACCCGTACATGGGCACCACCCCTGTCGCTTATGGTGTACGTTTTCCTCAGCTGATGGATCCCTATCCCCTAAGCTGACAGACAGGAGCCACCCCTACCCCTACCCTCACGACTCACGACTCCACTCACGCAGAACCCTGCCTCGCGACCCAGGTGACCGCCCCGGCATACTACCAGCCCTACATGGGCGCAACTCAGTATGTCGCTCCGCTCCGCTCGTACTTTCCTGCAATCTCTGCCGTTCCCCACCAGCACGTGCCACTCTTCGGGGGAGTGAGTTGTCCCCGAAATAGCGTTGACACAAGATATGGTAGCGACGCGTGGTGGCCCCACGACCGTAACCCAGACCAGTGGTACTCCAACGACCGCAACGGCGTTTACCGTCCCGTGCGGCGGTTCCGTGATCTGCTTGTCCGCATTCTTTCATAAACCTGGCCTGTTGGATTGTGTCGTGGTTTTGGTTGGGCTTTTCCCCGTTGTATGATGTCTGCGACTCTCCTTCATTGTCCCTGTTTTGCACGGCTGGCTCATTAGTGGTGTGTGCACGTATGCATGTCTTCTATGCGAAACGGGCGCGGCAGTCCCACCGCACCCTCTACCGTACCGTGATGTCCTACCTCTCCTCATCAGCACCCATTACCTCCTAACGCACGCTGAGAATAATGTCGTCAATCTTCAACAGCAGCGCAACAGTCTCGGCCGCAAGCTCGAGCGCGCTCGTCGACACCAGCAGGGGCTGCACAACGCCGAGGTCCTGGATGTTGGAAACGATGCCCTTCTTGACGTTGATGCCGGCGTTCATGTCGCCGAGAGCATGCCTGTTGCGCAGCTCGGTGACAATGCCGATGGGGTTGAGGCCGGCGTTCTCGGCGAGCGTTGTGGGGATGATCTCGAGAGCCTCAGCAAACGCCTGGAAGCAGTACGCCTCCTTGCCCTTGAGCGTCTCGGCGTACTGCGAGAGCAGCCGGGACACGTGGATCTCGGGTGCGCCACCGCCAACAATGAGTGCACGCTTCTTGACGAGGCAGCGGACTACACACAGCGCATCGTGCAGCGAGCGCTCACTCTCCTCGAGCACAAGGTCGTTGGCGCCAGTGCACACGATCGAGACCGTCTTACCGGGGTTCTTGACACCCGTGATCTTGACGACCTTTGCGCCATTGAGGTTGGCCTCCTCGACGAGGTCGGCCGTACCGAGCTTGTCCTCGGTGAACGCGTCAATGTCGGCGACGGGCTTGGCGCCAGTAGCCTTGGAGATGAACTCGATCTCGTCGCGCTCAATGTCCTTGATGACAAGGATCTTGAGCTTGGCGAGGAAGTGGAGCGAGAGCTCGGTGACGGCGTCACGCAGAATCGACTTTTGGATGAGCAGCACGTTGCAGCCCGTCTTCTTAATCTTCTTGCACAGGGTGAGCAGGTACTGGCGCTCCTCCTTGAGGATCTTGTCCATCTGGCGGTAGTCGTTGACGACAATCTGGTTGTCCATGTCGGGCTTGGGGCTCGAGAGCTGGAACTGGATGAGACCGATCTTGGCCTTCTCCATGCGAGTCGGGCCGCCGGCGTTGGCCATGGCCGGCTGCTTAAGAGCGAGGCCCTCAACGAGCTCGGTGTCGTCAATCGTTCCGCCGACCTTCTTGATGATGCGAATGTCGCGCAGGTCGACGTTGCTCGAGGTGGAGGTGACGAGACGGAGAACCGAGTTGACGGCAATCGGGGCGAGGGTCGACGAGTACTGGCTCACGACCTTGGAGTTGAGCGACGTCTTTGCCGCGCGCAACAGCGCCTCCTTGTCGTTCAGGTCGACGGGAGTGCTCATCTGGTCGAGGAACTCGACGGCCTTGCCGGCCGCGGCCTGGAACGACTGCGCGATTGTTGTTGGGTGGATACCCTGCGACAGCAGCCTCTCGGCCTGCGACAGCATGCTGCCGGCCAGCACGACCACACTTGTCGTTCCGTCGCCCGCCTCAATGTCCTGCGCCTTTGACAGCTCGACCAGCATGCGTGCCGCGGGGTGCAGCACGGCCATGTGGGAGAGAATTGTTGCGCCGTCGTTGGTAATGACGACCTCGCCGTTGGAGGTGGTGATCTGGAGTCAGCGGGATGGAGCGCCGAGCGGAGCGCAGCGCGGCGCAACGCAGCCTGAAATGGCGAGATTCAGGTCCTGCAAGTGTGCTTGTGTTCACGACAACAGCAATCCAAATCGCGCCCTCGCGTCATCGCCACACCTACCATCTTGTCCATGCCCTTGGGTCCCAAAGACGTGCGCACAGCGTCCGACACCGCTGCCGTTAGCTTGTCCACGCACTCCCCCAACGCCACGAATATACACACCCTTGGCAGCGTTCATGTTCGACAGGCGCACCTCGGTCGGCTTGCCCTGCTATCAGCGAGTCTCAGTCCACCAGACGCACCTTGTCAGCAAACGAGCGGTCGGCAATGCTGGCGCCGGCGCCGGCGCCGGTACCGACAGAGGGCCCTGCTGGGGCGGGTGCGGTCTGTGCCATGGGAGCGTGTTCAATTTGGAAAGGGAGAGAGGGAAGATGGGGAGGTGCTCGTCGTCGAGCTCGTCGAGGTGGATGTCGGTGGAATGTCTTGGTGCTCGAAAGTTGGATACGCGTCGAACACGACAGCGTGCCATTTGGTTCCGCCGCTGTGCACGTGTCGCCGCTCGCTCGTGGGGGGAGGTAATAAGGGTATAAGGGGCCTATTGACGTTCTTGGTCGGCGCGCAATACTCTTTCACGCCTAGATCATTAAGATGGATAGCTATTAGGCATGCAAGGGTCTGTTCCGATCTGGCCATCGGTCTCGGAGCTTTGTGGGATCTCCGAGTCGGCGAAGCGCCGATTCCGATGACGTTTGGCGCGAAGGATGGCCTGGGCGGATCTTGACCTGGTTTCGACGCGCCTCAGACACAATGGAACAGTGGCAACATCTTTTGCTTGCGTCGGCCTGCAGGGATGCAGGGATGCAGGTCCGCATGGTGCATGGTGCTTGGTCAATGGTCCACTCTTAACATTGCTGAGAGCGAGGACTTGAGTGCTCGTGATCTGAGAGCTGAGAACTGAGAGACAAGCGGGTCCAAAACTGGGTCACCCGGGCACACTTATCAACCCGTTGTCTCAGATGCATGCATATCTCGTTCGAGTCGACCCAAACATGTAAACATGTAAACATTCAATGTACGCGTGAAGCACCGTGGCAGGAACGGCGGCTAGCAAGAAACACAAGCGCCAGACAAGCGCCGTCCGCATGGGTTTGCAGGGAGTGCGGAAGGGAAGCGAGGAATGCCGCCGCCTACTTGCATGGCTTGCACCCGCGTCATCCCGTCATCCACGCCAGGTTTGGGGACCAGGTGACTGCCGCGCGCGTCCGGCACGACAAACCACGCCGACCTCACTTGGTTTCCCTTTTCTTCATCTCTCCATTCCTCTCCTGTCCATCGCCTATATATTGCCACAAGGCGCAAGATACAATGCCACCCCGCATCCCCCGTCGTCTCCCCACCGTTCCCCGTCTTCCAACCGTCTCTCGCCCTGCTCGTCTGCCCCGCATGCCCGCCCAGATTCGCCGCCACACCAGCCGCGACCGCTACTTCCTGCGGCCGCTGCAGAGCGAGGCTCCATCGCCGACGTACGACTACAAGTTCCTCTCCAAGCCCGCTTCCGTTGAGGTGCGTTCGTTGTTGTGGAGACAACTAATTCCAGGTCCTCGGATACCCGTTCTCGGGGGGCCAGCCGCGCGGTGGCGTCGACGAGGGGCCCGAGGCACTCGTCAAGGCCGGCTTGCTTGACCAGTTGAGCGCACTTGGATGGGAAGTCAAGTTCAACTCGCAGGCCATGAACGATGTACGCGAGCTCGCTGTGCAGGAGCACGACTCGGGTATCGGCAAGATGCACAAACCGCTTGCGGTTAGTGCCGTCAACGAGCGCGTTGCGGCCGACGTCGCGGCCATTCAGGAGCGTGGCGCGTTGTCACTTACGCTTGGTGGTGACCACTCGTTAGTGAGTATTCGGAGTGGAGCAGCGAACAGGCAGGCCGACTGGAGCAGGGAGTGTATGGAACACAGGTTGCGGAGCGTGGCTCCATAGCGCCGGGATTCTCGATGACGAGACGCTTCCTTTACCAGCACGAGTAGACAATGTTGCGCCACTGGACCAGCGCTGACCCCAGGGCATGGGCACCGTGGCCGGCACGAAGCGCCGCTTCCCGGAAGCGGCACTGATCTGGGTCGACGCCCACGCCGACATCAACACGCCCCTCACCACTGACTCTGGCAACCTGCACGGCTGCCCCGTCTCCTTCCTCCTTGGATTGGAGGGCACCGACGTCCCTCCCTTCAACGTGTGGCTGCAGCCGTGCCTGCGTCCGGAGGACATTGTGTACATTGGCCTGCGCGACATTGACGACAAGGAGAAGCGTATCCTCCGCGAACTGGGAATCAAGGTGTTTACGATGCACGACGTCGACGCGCACGGCATCGGGCGGGTCATGGAGCGCGTGCTCGCTCACGTTGGCGCCGCGCGCCCCATCCACCTCTCGTTTGATGTCGACGCACTCGACCCCACCGTCGCCCCGTCCACCGGCACGCCCGTGCGTGGAGGCCTCACCTTCCGTGAAGGACACTATATCGTCGAGGCCATCGCTGAGACTGGCAACCTCGTCGCTGTCGACATTGTCGAGGTCAACCCTGCCCTTGAGGACGAGGCTAGCGCCGCCCAGACCGTCGCGATCGGGTGCTCCCTGTCCCGCGCCGCACTCGGCGAGACCCTCTTCTAGGCAGGCCCTCTAACAAGGTAACAGGTTGAGCCTGTGTGTATTCCTAGCATTATTTCGGATATAATGAACCCTTTGTGGAGACTGTGGCGGACGCAAACTAACGAGCTAACCATAGGATACATCTACTGTCGGCGCTTAAACCATCGCCGCCGCTCATGCACTTCAGGCTCGGGCTCGAGCTCGAGCTCGGTCAACCCACGCGCGGCGAGCTCGGCCTCGTCCCAACTCCCACTACTCAGGCTCGTCCGTCTTAATTTCAGGAGGTCCTCCTCACGCTGTTCTTCCACTTCTTCCGGCCGCCGTCGCGAATCTGCAAACGACACGCGTGGCACCTCTCGGGCTTTGCCTTTGCCCTTTGGGTCTGCCAGCGCTTCCGCCTTGATGGCTTCGCGCTCCAATAACGCATAGAGCATGTCGATTCCCTCACTCCCACTCGGGCCAGGCTTGAACTTGCCTTTCCCCCGGTCCCAGAAGCGCAAATCACGGCTGGCAGCTCGGAGACCGGTGCGGCGCTGTGGTCGTGACGGCCCGGCTTCAGGTTGGGCCTGGGGACTGGGAGCGCCTTCGCGTCTTTGGTGCCGGAAGGACCGCCGCTTGATCGCCCGGGGAAGGGGTTGCGGACCGATCGCCGCCTCGTACTCGCACACCGAGCCGCATGGCCCGCAGCAGAGACAGGGGCCGCGCTCACTCGAGTCATCGCTCCAGCGGCTGGGCGGGTCATCCTCGCCCTCGTCGTCCCCGTCCTCACCGTCAGACTCGCGCCCAGCTTCCTCTTGGGACTCGTCCGCGGCCGCGGCAACCTCTACGGCCTCCGCTGCGTCCTGGTCAAGCACTGGCAGGGCTGCGTTTAACGCTTCCCATGCCTCGCTGATTAGAACCGCGACGAGCTCGCCCTCAGCTTCGGGCAGCGCGCTCGCTGCAACAAACATGAGGTCCAAGGTGGCCATGCGGGTGTCTGGTCGGTGGGGGAGGAGATGGCCGTACTCGGCCATTAGGCGTTGGACTAAGGTCAGCGCGCGAAGCGAAGTGATGGAGAGACAAACTCACAGGGATCCTCCGCTAACGAGCCATTGCGAGTAGACCTCCGCGTGTCCACGCTCGAGCGTTGATCAATCGATCCTCTCTGAGTGCCCCTCGGGCCCGCGTCATGAGCCTCCAAGACGAGCTGGGCTACGAGCGCGCCCTCGCCGTCGCTCAGCTCGGTCGCGGCGAGGAGGAGCGCGTCGAGAGTCTCGACCCGATAGCCACGGCTTGATTCCGGGATAAGGTGGCCGTATTGCAGAATGAGAAGGTCGTCTGGGGTCAGTTCGTCAGCCGGTTGGTATAGCTGGCTTACAAGGGTCAGCCGTGCCTTGAGTATTAGCCCCTCCGACTGCAGATGCGCTGTGAGTGACGGCATCGTATACCTCCATGACAGCCTGGACGGCCGGCTCACGCTGTCCGTCGGGAAGCTCAACCGCCGCACCGAGAAGTGCCTCAAGAACCTCGTCTCTTGACCCAGATGCGCCGGATGGAAGGAGGTGGGAAAACTCCTCTAGAAGGAGGGTATCTGGTGTCAGCCTGGCTACAAGGAAACTCACAGGGATCGGCAGTGGGTTCCTCAGCTCTTACGCTTTCGTCTTTTCTCTCGCCTTGCCTCTCGTTCTTGAGCTCAAGGCTCTCGCGTTCGCTACTCTCCCGCCTATCCCCGCTACTCGTGCTGGCCCTGCTCCCGACAGACAGGCGCTGTTCCGCTTTAATAGCCCCAAACGCCTCCATGACCATTGCAGCGACCGCAACGCCTTCTTCTTCAGGCATGTCGGTCGCAGCCGCGAAGATCAAATTCAGCGCTTCCATCCGAGTTTTCGGACGATGGGGGATGAGGGTCCCGTACTTGGCGATGAGGCGCTGGAACGCGTCCCTCAATGTGTCGGCGCTCGGTGTCGGCGGTAACGGAGGGAAACTCGCGCGCACAACTTTCACTAGGCCCCTGGAGAGCTGTGGATACCGTAGCTGCGGAAGGGGTTCGAGGAGCGCTGCCTCGCCCCGGAAAGTTGGGACGGTTGGGCGAGGATTGCGGCGTGTACTCCGCGTCCGCCTCGGAGAGCTGTGCGACACTGAACGTGGAGGCGGAGCACTGTATCTCACACTTGGGGAGTTGTCATCTGTGGTTGAGTTTGCTCGGATGCGTACACCAGAGCTAAGACTCGGAGGCGGGGCGCTATTTCGACCCCGCCCGCGGACTGATGGTCGAGGTCCTGTGGGGCGCGAAGGAGGAGCGCTGTACCGCGCTCTGGGATCATCGCCACGCACAGGCTTTGGCGGGACAACGCGGCTGCCGTCGTCCCGGGCGCTCGGTGGGTTCGTCTCCCTGTCCATCCAGTGCCGCCGCGGTTCGGTAGGCTGCTTCCGCGAGGAACTAGCGCTAGGCCCAGCGACCGGCTCCTTGGACGGGGCCGCATCGGTGTCACTGCCGCCTGGCTGCGTCCGTGAGGAACTAGTGCTAGGCCCAGCGACCGGCTCATTGGACGCGGCCGCCTCGCTGCCACTGCCGCCTGGCTGAAGGTAAACCAGGTGCGGGTGTGCCCTGCCGACGATTTCGCCTCCGCGCCAACGGTTGGGGATTGTACCGTTACCGGTCGTTTCGATAGGAGCGACACTCGTTAAGCTGTTGGCGATGAATGCAGGACGAACGACTGTGGGATGAAGGGCATTGTCGACGGCGCTGTGAGGTACGGTTGTGATTTGAGGGAGAAGAGGGCTACCATTGGCGTCAACGAGCTGGGTGGCAGTGCGCGGCAGTGTGTTGTTGATGGTGGGAGGACATGGCAAGGGGCGCCGTCGGGGGGTGACGGCGATGACACTGCTGACATTGATATCGGAGGCGGGGTGGCCATTATCTGACCGGTTGATGGGGACGGAGAGGTTGTTTAGCCCGGAGGAGCTCGGGGCTATTGGGACGCTACGTTGATAGCTGTTATCTAGCCCGTTGCTCGGGAGGACAACAACGTGCCCAGCCATACTGTTGACATGGGGGACACTGTATCCGCGCCCATGGCGAGCCGAGCTTACCGTCCGGCTCTCGCTGCCGGACGTAGGCGTTGAGCGGACCATGGGGCCCATTGTGAGAAGCCGCGCTGCCCTCGACTCAATTACAGAAGCGGGACGGGTCAGTATGTTAAGGGTCGTGGACCGTGCTCGACTTTCGTCAAGCGTAACGCGCTCCTCTCCGACGGCTAGCGCGTTTCTCGCTCGCTCGGCCCACTGGTGTCAGCATTGTGACTCGCCTGAAGCCCACGTCGTCAAGCACCCCTTCTTCGCCGTGGAGGGATGGCGCTTCGGGCATGACCGGTGCGATGGGGTTTCAAATCGCGCAACGTCCTGGCAGATAGGAGTGAGATAGGGTGTGAGACGTGTTGATGAGATGGAGTGAGATGAGAAATGAGACGGAGGTATGGCAAGTGAGATGATGCTAGCATGTTAGTACATTACGCCTTTGTGCTTCCCTAGCCACCGAAGGCTCCGCGCCGCTGGAGAGGTGATGTAGCGATGGGGTGCACCGAGGGGGTTATGTCCTTTGTTCCATGGCGTTTCGACATTCCACCCTCGGGCAACATCCCGACCGGGCTTCATGTCAGATCGAGGGTGGGGTCGGTCACGCGGCGTGTCTCTAACCGGCGGCCCGTGCGCATCATCCGAGTTGGCGGTAAGCATGCGTTTCCGTTTTTGCATTACATGCATCCCTGGTCCCAATCTGTGATCGTGCTTGAGCAGGCCCCCGCCTTTGGCGGTGCTCTGCCAGGCGATCACTGCTCTCATCACCGGACGCCTCACAGCATGCCCTTGGCCCGGCCCTCCATCTCACGGCCCTCCTCCCACATTGTGCGCCCAGAGCACGCGCACACCGTCTTGTCGTTGCCCCAGGTGCCAGCCGAGCGGGCAACCACACCGGCAAACACACTGCCCGCCGGGAAGGAGGGCGTACCCTCCGGCACGTCCTTCTTCTGCTCCACGCCGTCCTGCTCGACGACACACGCGCGCCCGATCCACTCCCATAGCTCGCCGTCCACCTCCTTGAACAAGTCACCGTACCCGTCCTTGTCGGGGGTGATTGTCCCGAGGTCCACCAACGCGCCCTTGGTAGTGGCAGGCGGGTCGACGAGGTTACCTGTCTTGGACACGTACGCACGGAACGCGTTCTGCGACGGTGGCAGGCGCACAGTCAGGTCGAGGAGAATGGAGCGCGGGGCAATCTGAACAAAGCGGGCGATACCGAATACCTTCTGCGTGAACTCGTCGTCCTGGAGGCCGTAGAGCTCGCGCTTCGTCGACTCAGGAAGCGCCATCGCTATGGTCGTGGGAACGGAGATGGGCGACTCGAGGATCGAGATAGCCGCCTGTGGGGGGAGGGAAGGGTCGACCGCACCCGAGCCACGGACGAGGACCTGGCGCTCCGTCGACTTTAATGCGGCCAAGAGTTGCGACGGGGGAGCTGGGGTTAGCTGGAGATCCTGAAAGGTAAAAGAACCAGAATGTCAGAGAGAATCAGAGTCAAGGTGAAAATGGCGGGATAGTTGGCAGGCTTCGAAAGCGCACTCACTCTTGCCAGTGATGGTCACTCGCTTGTCCTCCAACTCGATGTCATACCGTTCAATGCCTGGGGTCAGCTATCAACGTAGGATCTGAAGCAGACCGAGATCACTTACCTGGCAGATCTCGCAGCGCGTCCTTGACGGCACCGACGCACTGACGTTAGCTCATTCTCATTCTCTGGCCAGACGCACGCTCTCGCAGGTCATGTCAACCGCGAACTCGGTCTGGGGTCAGCTCTACCGCACGCTGAGACCTGCCTTGAACGCAGTGCTTGCTAGGACCATGATGTGAGTGTGGAGAGTGTAAGTGAGAGTTCAGTTGGATGCTTGCTCATCATGACTAACGAGCGGACCGGCCATGCCCGAGCGCTGAGGACCTCCACTTTTGTGCCCGGATAATCCAAGCCGCATCTAAGCAGGAAACGCACAGGTACCTCCGTCAGTACCAATTGCTTTTGGCCAGCTTGAAATGAATCCTTACCTCCATTACTAATGCGAGACAATACAATCCCACGTGACACAGATTATCCACTGGAAATTCGAAGTTGCTGGAATACCCCGCCTTTCCCCGGGTATTGTCTGTCAACGTCTGTCCGTCACTAACATCTGACTCCTCTCACATCCTATTACTTTCAAGCACAGCAACATGCCTAACAAGGTCGCGTACTTCGACATCAGCATCGGCGGTGAGGCCGCCGGCCGCATCGAGTTCGAGCTCTTCGATGACATTGTGCCCAAGGTAAGCTCACGAGTCTCAGCCACGCTGACACCAGACCACGGCCAACTTTGAGCACCTCTGCATTGGCGACAAGACGAACGACAAGGGCACCAAGCTCACCTATGTCGGTTCGGTCTTCCACCGCTGCATCAAGGGCTTTATGCTTCAGGGTGGAGACGTGAGCTGAACTAGCAAGATGATAGCTAACAGGAGTTCACCCGCGGCGACGGTACCGGCGGCGAGTCGATCTACGGCGAGAAAGTGAGTTAGTTCGAGGGCGGCCGATGAGACCTGGTAGACCAGCTACGAAAGTGCCACCCAAAGGGCTCTCAGGATCATGAACCCGGCTAACCTCAGTTCGCGGACGAGAACTTCCAGCTCAAGCACGACGAGCCGATGCTGCTGTCCATGGCGAACGCGGGCCCAAACACGAACGGCTCGCAGTTCTTCATCACGACTGTCCGCACTCCCCACCTGGACGGTAAGCACGTCATCTTCGGCCGTGTGCGCAACAACCGCGGGCTCGTCCGCCGCATCGAGCACCTCCCGACTTCCGCGGACCGCCCAGATGAGGAGGTGAAGATCATCGGTGCAGGCGTCCTCGACGAGGCTGAGGTGGAGAAGGAGGATGCGGCGCGTGCGCGTGCCGCCGAGGCCGCGGTCAGCGGTAGTGAGGACGTCTTCGAGGACTACCCCGCGGACGAGGAGAAGATCGACCCTGAGGATGCTGAGCAGGCCCTCAAGGTTGGGCAGACTCTGCGTGCGCTCGGCAACGCCGCGTTCAAGGCGGGCGACAACACTGTCGCACTCGCCAAGTACCAGAAGGCGCTGCGGTATCTGGACGTACACCCCGAGCTGCCGAATGACGCGTCTCCCGAGCTCGTCGCCGCTTTCCGCAGCACGCGCTTCCCGTGCCTCACGAACGGGAGCCTCGTCGCTCTCAAGGTGAGCCCGCCGCAGCCCAAGCTCGCCAAGGTGCTCGCCAACCACGCTCTCATGATCGACGGCCTTACTCCCGCCGAGAGGGGCAAAGCGCTGTACCGCCGCGGCGTGGCTTGCATCGCTCTGAAGGACTGGGACAGCGCTGAGCGCGACCTCGCCGAGGCTATCAAGCTCGTCCCAGGTGACGGCGGCGTAACAAAGGCCCTCACCCAGGTGCGTGCGCACCAGAAGGCCGCCCTCGACAAGCAGCGCGCTGCGTACTCGAAGATGTTCGGGTAACAGCGCGAAGAACGGCAAAGTGATACCGTGGGCGTGCCAGTCCGTGGAGATGGACAGTGAGTGTTCGATGGCAGCGCTGTAGACTAGACAGATAGCTGCATACATGGTGGCATATGCATTGCTTAATACGATGAAGGTCGGTGGAGCTCGTCAACTACGCCGATGCAAAGACGCGCTCAGCGACGCGAAAGACAGGATCAAGGGGCTACGTCTCAAGTACAGTGTGGATTGGGTCGGTCACTGGAAGAAGGACAGACCAAACTCTCCAGTGGATGACAGGTCCAGCCAGCACCTGTAGAGGATAATCCGAAGAACGAAAACCTGCCGAAGTTCTTCACAGTGTCCAAGGGGAGATGAGATGGCAGCAAGTCTTGTCGATGAGAATCAAGAAGACTGGTGTGATCGGAAACGCAGGGCACAGCGGAGACAGCGACCAAGGATATGATGAGACTAATGTTAGCGCACGACTAGCAAGGGAGCGCTAAGAGATCAGAAGTAGAAGTAGGGTATCCTCAGTGTGTGTAGGACTGTTGAGCTTGAAAATTGTTTTATTCATCATGAAAAGCGCGAGATGAAGGCTGGATGCCAAAGGGTTACTCACAATTGTTTGGAAGATTTGCGAGGTGCGAGCGAGGTGCCATGTGAACAGGTGAATGCGAGCCGAGACATTGGTGAGTAGTCCAAAACTTTTCACGCCAGCCATCGCTAACCTTCGTCTTGCTCGTGCTCTTTGCTCGTTGCGGGCTGCAGTAAACACAGGGAGATACATACAATCAAAGTGGGAGCTACAGAAGTCGATCAGAAAGCCCTCGCACACCCACGGTCGGCCGTTGCTCTCCCTTGCGGTCGAGCGCCAGCGTCCCGCCAGCTTCTTCGTGTCCGGAGACAAGTACTCTGTGAAGAGCGGCGAGGGGCTATATCATCGCCTCGACTTGGAAAATGTGGCTAGTGTGAACTAGCGAGAGTGAACGGTTACTGTAGAGAGATCTGTAGCGAGTCAGCACTGGAGCAGAAGAGAGCGGTGGATGGATGGCGAAGACGAGGAAGACGGCGACGACCACGTCGGCGTCGTCGTCAACGTCTGGGATAGTGAAGGAAGATGTGGAAAGGGGGGGGGGTACTCACCCTACAGAGTGTGGTCACTAAAGAAACAAGAAACCCATCTCGTTGAATTTATATACCCACCGGCTGGGTCCCTGGTGGAGGTGGAGGTCGGGTGGAGGTACTGAGGGTCCATCTCGCACTTACGGCGTTTTGCCTCTCCACGTGCCGTGGCATTTACCTACATGTATGCATCCGTTGCCAAGCCTCCTTAACCATAAATATCGTTGAGGCACGTGGCATGCACCGCTTCATCAAATACGTGTTACTGAGTATGACACTCAAGTACTCGTACCTATATTATCTTATCAAGCCCGGGCGAGGTAACGAACGAGTCTCTAATCACTTACAAGTATCAACGACATGCCAATGTCACAACGCGGCAGTAGACGACCTTACGGGTAAGTGCAGGATGAGGATGGCGAGCTTGCGTGCCTATACCACAAACTGGGCCCAAAAGCATTGACCACTCTGCCTGAACGAGCAGATGACCAGCTCAGTGGCTTGGCATTTCGTAATATTAATAGATGCCAAGCATCCGCGGCTTGCCCTGCAGTGGTTCATCTAAGGCAGTTAGCAGTCCAGATTGCGTGCCGCGCAAATAGAGGTGGGCGACCCCTGATACAGTAGTACGTCATACAGAGCGGTCCCCTGTGCTGCTGACCCTCTGTTTTCTTCTCGGGAACAAGATGCGTTTGGCTCACATGCCTCCCTTCCTTGGTCATCGCTTCTGGCTTCGAAGCTTCAAGTCTTTGGGCGCCAAGGCACCGCAATTCGAGTATATGCCTAACCAATCAAGGTATCGTCCTGCTCGACAGTGCAAACAGGTCAGCTGACATTGTTCCGGAAGTGCGCCCCAACTCCGTCCTAGTAACACAGTCGAGGCGATTTGCAACCGATTTGTCGGTTGCGAACTGGCCAACGACACCACAGCTTCTCCAACGAGCCCGATCTCAGCTCTCGTACGTTCTTGTGAACTGTTGGTGCCTGTTGTAGGTTGGTTTTGCAACCTATTTGGCGGATGCAGTACTGGGGTGGGCTTCAAGGTGTCGGGCCTGCGAACAGAAAGAGAAGACGACCGATCTTGCGGTTAGTGAGGCAGTGTGCATTGTTCTCGCCCTGATGCCTTGCCGGACTACTCATCTCTTCATACTTACTCCCCATTGTTTGCTCATCACATTCTTTCCTCAACGGCACTCCGCCGGATTCTCAACCAACTATTCGCCATGATGATGGTGTGGGCGGCCTTCGCGGCCACCTGGGTAGTCTCGACATATGCCTTTGAACCCAACGTCACTTTCATATGGGAAGTCCCGCCGATGAGCCCCCTCATCCAGTTTGATCCCCCGGACGCTTGGGTCGACACATACCCCAACATTAACGACTCGCTGTACACGCCTGGAGTCATGGGCAAAGGCTTCTTCCCGTTGATTACAGCCGGTCCCGGTTGCCGGGCATATGTGGAATACATCGGCAGCATGTTCGTATTGCAAGGCTCCCTTCTAGACGGCGCCACGATGTCAGAAGTCATCTTCGAACTCGACGGAGTCCAACAAACAGGTCCGATGGTGGGACCGTCCCTCGATGTCCTTGGCCAAACGATTTTTGGGATGACCAATCTGGACACCACCCTTGGGCCGCACGTAGGGTCACTGAGACTGCTCTCCAGCGCCCCTCCCCAGTCGAGGCTTGCGGTAGGCTTCTCTCTCATTACTGCTGAAATTGTCGCACGGTCGTAGGTTTAGAAGGGGGAAGGGGATCTCACATCATTCCATGCTGACACTGATAGAGCCGCCTTTGAGGAGACATCCTGTTTGATCTCGCGGTTCCCCAACGGGGACTCTGCGACTCCCGCCGGGGCCGTCCACTACACCGGTTCATGGCAAACGCGAGACAACATAGGGGGTGTTGGTGGGCAGGCAACCGTGCCCTACTATGAGATGTACGCCAACAACACACCTTCCGTGCAATTCCCCCTCCCGCCGTCGACAAACATCCTGTACATAAACGGCACCGTTGGCCCCAGCTACGGCCGCTACAGCGTCAATATCGACCCAAAACCCCCGTATTGGGCGGAAAACAACGGCCTCAATGCACACCGCCGATACGTGGAGTTGGATCAGCTCTTTTACTTCAGCTCTTTGGACCCAGAGGTCAACTATACTGTCACCATTACCGGCGACCCCGATGGTTCAAAGATCCTTGGGCTCTCTACTTGGACTGTTTGTTTCCTCAACGACCCGTACGTAGGACAGTTCAGATCGTTGCAAGGCTTACCCTCAGCCAATTTTTCATAGATTTGCTCAACGATGGCAGCTCCTCCAGCAAGGGAGTGATGCCAGTGCCTTTCACAGGCAACAACACCTTTGGCAGCAACAACACCCTCATGGTACCTACAACGCCTGTAGCGCCTGTGGGCAGTACAGCGTCGGTGACCAATACGACGGCACCAGTCCCACCAGTGACCAGCCCAGCAGGACGCACAAACGTGGGTGCCATCGCTGGGGGTGTTGTCGGGGGAGTGCTCGGTGCAGGCCTGCTTGCTGGACTGGTGTTCATCTTCTGCCGCCGTCGGAAAGACCAGGATGACTTGTGAGTACTCCGGGCTCGCTTCCGTACGCTTCTGAAGAACAGATTTGAAGGACAATTCGTCGTCGATGCTACCGAAGCAGCCGTTACACCTTACAAGACGGAAACCGGGTACATGAGGGGGTCCAACGAGGGTTACGCTCTGCACAGCTTATATGGTCCGGTAGAACCACATGGAGATCGGCCGAGCCTCCTTTCTGGCTCCCACTCGAAAGACTACGGTGCGGATTTCCAGGAAAAGTATCCGCATCTGCAGAACGTCGCTGTCGACTACCCCAAGCACCCGATTCAGGAGGAAACCGCACAGGCGCTCCTCCTTGCATTCCAGAGGCACCGGGAGTCCTCTGGTGTGAACCAGGAGGAGGATGCGGGGCCTATCAGCACCATCCCACCGTCGTACAACCCCGAATGGATGGCCAGGCAGTCGGGGCAGTCAGATTCGTCGGTAACCGCCGGGCTGTCGTCGCCACCACTACCAACAGAGGGCACGGACACAACTTATCAATCGTCGAGAGACAAGTGGGAACCCCAAGGATATCAAACAGGCCGTTGAGGGCATTTTGTGGAGTGACATGCACAGATTGTTTGCTCCTCTGCCTTACTGGGACAAACGTGACTCTGCCACTTTGGCCAGCCAGTGGGCCTGTTGGTCGCTGGTCGCTGGTCGCTGGCCGCCGAATCATTTCAGAGTGAGGTGACCACCCTCGGCAAGGTTACTCACTGCCCCTTAGTCGCCACATAAACCTTCAAAAGACTCATCTGTCGGGGCTCGAGCATTCTTGCATCGGCACAAGCAGTCAAGTAGTTAACCAGTTCACCAGTTCAGCGGCTTGGAATATCAAAAGGGTTTGTAGTCTGCATATGATCTGCATTTGCTGACACGTATTACACCGCTTCATCTCAGCATCAGGCAGTAGTCGCTGCGACAGTTGGGAACCCACTGAAATGGCTGAATTATGTACAATCCCCCCATGCTCCCCACTGGCTCCTGGCTTGCAGCACTTGGCATCAACGTCTCAGGGTTCTCCGGGGGACTACGCCACGAACGCCACCTCCATTCTAACATCGCGTCACACGACCAATGTCAACATTAACAGAACAGAAGATCTTGCTCGGAGGCGTTGCGCCACTCTATATTCTAGCAAGTGTGAACTGCCTTCGAGAGACTTACATTGGAGCCTTGGTCAACTACCCTACGACGCCTCTGGAACCGTCGCTGTCTTAACGGTGCCAGAGGCGACGGTGCGAGTGGCGTTGAAATGTAGTGGACTGCCTTAGCTGAAGCTACAATGTTAGGCTGTGAATGGGAAACGCCTCTTCGCTTCCCGTTCACAGTTCGGTACTTTGCATAGTGCGCCTAGTAACTAGAGCTGGCCCCCTCTTCATGTCATGCAAACCAATATCCCATAAAGGCGCTATAAGGTACTGTAAACTGCTCCTCCCTCTTGTAGCCCTTCTGTTTGCGGTCAACCTCTTCCCCCAGTCCGCACCCCAACACGCAAAGCCCCTTCAGTTTCTTTACCATGATGAAGCCGAAGTACTTCGCCGCCGCTGTTGTCCTCGCCGCAGGATCTGCTGCCCAGTGAGTTTCTATCTCTTGATGTAATACCGCCCTCCTTCGCAATCCACTAGATTCGTTGCTCTTCCACTTGTGTTACCGCTCCAGACTGGTCACTGACTCTTCCTCAGGATTGACCCCAGCACCCTGAGTCCTTGCATCCTCACTTGCATGACGACCGGTGCCGCTGCAGCAGGCTGCTCCGGCATCACCGACCTTTCCTGCGTCTGCAGGCCCGGGTCGTTCTTTGATTCAGCTCAAGAGTGCCTCAAATCGTGAGTTGTTAACAGATGGCGTGAGACGATTGGGGCTTAAACTAACATGTCCCAGGCAGTGCCCCGACGACATTACTGCCAATGCCACCGTGAACTCCCTCTGCGATGCTCTCCTAGGTGGCCTCGATTCGAACTCACCGCCCAGCTCGAGCAACAGCGCCTCCGGCACCTCTGCGACGGTGACGGCGGCGAGAACAGGTCCCGCTGCTCCAAACACCGAAGGTGGAGCGTATGTCACTTCCACATCCAGAGGTATCAGCAAAGGGTCGTCTGCAACGGAAGCCACAGAAGCGGCAGCATCTGGAGCGAAGACATCGCCCATAGGGGCGAGCAGCTCTGCACCCGACTCCAAGAGTGGCAGCAAGACGAATGTTGGCGCTATTGCTGGAGGCGTTGTCGGGGGAGTCGTTGGTGTAGGCCTTCTTGCTGTCTTGTTGTTTGTCCTCTGCCGCCGTCGAAAAAACCAAAGTGACCAGTGAGTGTCGCAGTATCTCCCAGTTCTCCGCAAGTTTGCCTCTGACGAACAGAATCGAGGAACCGTTCGTTGTCGACGCCACCGAAGATGTCGTTACACCTTACAAGATGGAGATCGGGGAGAGTACTCTATCAAAGAAAGGCTATGGCTCGCTCGTAACGTATGAGCCGCAAGATCCACCGGGAGATGAGCCGAGTCCCACAACGTACCCCACCTCGTCGCAAGACAGATCCACTATGAAGCAGGAGCTTCAGACCCAACAGAACATTGTGACGATCGATCCGAATGAGCCAATGCACGAGGACACAGCGCGGGCACTCTTGGCAGCACTCCACAGGCAACAAGGCTCCGTAGGCGTCAACCAGGAACAGGATGCTGGGCCGGTGGGGACAGCGATCCCACCATCGTATAACCCCGGCTGGGCACAGAGACAGTCGGAGTCATCAGGTCTCGGGATCGCATCGCCGTCTTCGGGCATGAGCCATTCGGCGTCTCCGCCCAAGCCACTCTCGTCGTAACCCAGCATATCTAATATATTTGTTCGTACCGTTGAAGCAGTTCGGGTTGAACTAAGTGTCGAGGATTGCAAGTTTGTAGAAGTTGAGATGTAATGTACTGCCTCCTCTGCTGCCTTTACGGAAGCATCTGCTGCACGGCAGTGTAACTGCTCTACATTGGGCAACCAGGCGCGTTAGTGGAGAATGTGGATGCTTGTCATAGCGGTTTTGGACATACCTCCCTAACGCATTTCCGGTACCCTCCCGCAGTCTCGACAGCCAGAGCGTTCGGTCTCCACAGTTCGTCAACAGGTCTATATCTCCATTGCATTCGTACACAGGCCTTGAGCGATACAGTGAATGCTGGGATGATATCAGGGCGGGGACGTGAATTATGGTACCTCAGAGCGCAACCGGGTCAGGGCTGCGGTCCAGTAGGTTCCTGTCTCTACTTGTCGCTTTTGCACTACTACGCGGTGCCGGCACGCTCGCCGGCTCTCTCCACGTCGACTACACCTCTGCACTCTAGCTGCTTGCGCGGAAGAGCTTGAAGATGGTCTTGAGGCCGGTAAACTCGCTCTTGGCGCTGGCCCAGTTGATCTCAGTGCTGTGGTTCTTGTAGTTCCACACGAGCTTGTAGAGTACGATGCCGCCGAGAAGCTGGACGATCCAGCCGACACTCGCAAAGATGCCAACGATGCCGGCGAAGAGGTGGCCGCCGATGAGGCTCGTAATCGTGTTGAACAGGCCAGCTGAACCAGTGTACGGTGCGCCGATGCACATGTACAGCGCGAAGAGGATGTGGAAGCCGCAGAAGATGAAGTAGGTGTCTGGTGTTAGTCTTCTGTGTGAGAGCCAAGCCGAATCCAGGGGCCAGAGACAGCTGCGCCGCATAGACACATTACGCCTATCCGATGCTGTACAAACATGTCGTCCCACTTGGCCAACTTACAGAAGAGAATCGCGGCGCCGCGCTTGTGCAGTCGCCGCCAGCCAGTGTAGATCGGGTAGTACCAGAGGATGAAGCTCAGGATCGAGATGAACAGGAGGTACCCGGCGCCAGCGCCAATCGACGAACTGGAGTGAGCTGGGCAATCACCGGGCGGCAGCTCGCAGGACTGTACTCACACGCCGAGCGGGAAGCAGCCGACAAAGTTGATGATGAGAGTCAAAAGCAGCGCCAGCCAGTAGTAGTACATGAGTCGCGCGTTCTTCTGCTGCTCCTGCGGCACGAGCTTGATGTCATGCACGAGAATCGGCACAAACGGCGGCCAGTTCGGCTTGTACTGTGCGACGTCGGCTTCGCGCTGCGTAAGATCGGCCTCGCGCCGCTCAAGCTCGCGCTGCTTTGCCTCGAGCTCCTGTGCGCGCCGGTCGTGATCGGCGACATAGGCTTGGATGTTCTCCACACCTCCCGTTGGCTGCCGAGAGGTGGATCCGCTGACACCGTCGAGCGAATACGCGCTCTCGTTGCCGTGCTGGAAGGGGTTTGGGTCGTTGAACGGGTTCGCGTCGAGCGTGTTGCCGTAGTTTGACATGGTGTGGGAGTTATGTGGATGTCTACGGGACGAGGAACGGCTGAATACGTGCTGCGGGTGTTGTGTGTGGGGGTGGCAACGTGCACAGCACCACTGAATGCGGAGTGATACTGAGCAGGTGGAAAATGACAGGTGGAAATCACTAAAAGTGGAGGTCGCCCGAGATGTCGCCCTTGACTTTGGGCTTCATCACTGAAGATAACAAGTTCATCAACATTGTTAATCTCGCTGCCATGGTCTTGCTCACAGCACGAGCGTGGTCTCGAGTGTTTTCTGTGCAGAGCACAGTGGCAGGATCTTCTCGTCTTGCCAGGCGCGCGGCGAGCACTCAGACTGCGCCTGCGCCCGATGACGGATGGGAGTTGGTCGTCGGCCTCGAGATCCACGCCCAGCTGCGTACCGGCCGCAAGCTGTTCTCTCGTGAGATCTCAGAGCCTTCTAGGAAGCTTACATCAGGATCGCCTCTCAGTTATGACGAGGACGCGAACACGAACGTCGCCCTCCTCGACGCCGCCTTCCCCGGCACTCTCCCCGTACGTCACCCGAGGAAGGTTCTGATAGCAGGTAATTGACCCCGAAGCTGTGCGACTGTCGCTCATGACTGCAATGGCTCTGGGCTGCAAGATTGTGAGGTTCGCGTGGTGAATGAGCTGACAGCAGAACCCCCGCTCTACGTTCGACCGGAAGCACTACTTCTACCACGACATCCCACCAAGCTACCAGATCACGCAGCACTACAGTGAGCTGGGCTACTGGGATCCCTTGCTGACATCAGACCCTATCGCGCGTGATGGAATAGTCCGCTTCGAAGCGGGCGAGGGTGGCGTGCAGAGGGCGTTTGACGTCGGGATCATCCAGCTCCAGATTGAGCAGGTGGGTTACAGGAATGTGACATCGCCGGCTGATTACAGGACACGGCCAAGAGCCAGACCGTTGGCGGCGAAGTGCTGGTCGATCTCAACCGCGCGGGTACGGGGTTAATGGAGATCGTCACTCAGCCCCACATGAGGTGCGCTATCTTGATTGGACTTGTAACTCACACCAGATCTGCGGAAGAAGCCGGCGCGTTCGTACGGAAGCTGCAGGGCTTGCTCCGCCGCGTGGGCTCCGGAGACGGTGACATGGAGAAGGTAGGTCCTGTGGCTTTATAGATGGGGCCGCGCTGACGACAGGGCAATCTCCGCGTCGACGCGAACGTCTCCGTACGCAGACCAGGCGCTCCCTTCGCAACCCGCTGCGAGATCAAGAACGTCAACTCTGTCCGGTTCCTCCAGCAGGCCATCGGTGAGCTTTGGCCGTCCCTGCAGCTGACTTGACAGAGGCTGAGCGGCGCCGGCATATCGCGCACTACGAGGGCAATCCGGGTGTTCCTTTGAAGCAGGAGACGCGGGGATTGAACGAGCTCACGGGGGAGACTTACAGCTTGCGAAGCAAGGAGGAGGCTGAGGACTACCGCTACATGCCCGATTCCAATTTGCCCGCGCTGGCTCTTGAGCAGGTGAGCTGTTATGACGGCCGGTTGCTAACCCCATCAGGAATACCTTCAGATACTACAGGATGGTCTGCCAGAGTTGCCGTGGAGCACCGTCTCGCGTTTGGCAAAAACGTACGGTCTCGACAGGCGAGACGTGGAAACATTGGTGCACCTGGACGAGTACGCAGGGGCGGGCGCCGCGTTCTTCGAGGAGGCCGCCGGTGGCGACAAGCACCTGGGCAAGAAGGTCTCGAACTGGTAGGCTCACATGAGCTTAGTTAGCTGACGTCAGGATCGTCCACGAGCTCCTTGGCACGTTGACCAAGGCGGACAAGCCGTGGTCACCCGACATCGTGCCGGCGGCACTGCTCAGTGAGATCGTCACCGCCGTCGAAGGAGGGAAGATCAACGGCACGACTGGCCGCAACGTCTTGAAGCATGTCGTCAGCTCGGGATCGTCGGGGAACCTCGATTCACTGCTGCAGGAACTAGGCCTTGCATCCGACTCTACCGGCGACCTCGATGGGCTGTGTCAGGAGGTTATCGCAAAACTCCCCAAGGAAGCGGACAAGGTGCGCAAGGGCAACGAGAAGGTTGTCATGCGGCTGGTGGGCGAGGTGATGAAGATGAGCAAGGGGACGGCGGATGCGAAGCGGGCACGCGAGGTGCTTCTGGCATTGCTCAAGCCATAGGCGTCAGGCACGGGTGCCGTGGCGTATGAAGATCGTTGGCGCGATCGTGCATTTCTCTGCATAGCACATGACATTGGGACGGCGCTGTGCGGCCGACGGAGGCTGGTACAGCACGTATCATGCATCTCTCTTGGCATCATAACTGTGACAGGAACAGTGGGCAACGCGCGTGGGGTACCCTTGCCAAGCCTCCACTCCGCCCCTCGCGGCCGAGCCCGACTAAACCATTTTCGGATCTCACACCTGTCAACAAAACCATTCCACCTCCACAATGCGCGCGACCCGCGTCGTCCTCAACCTCGCTCATCCGGTGAGCACACGCGCGCCGCCAGCTCTCGTGTACAACCTCGGCATCAGCTATGCGGCCAAGCACTCGCCGCCGTTCGTGCCGCCCAACGCGCACCCCGCGTCGGGCGGCTTCGCGGGCCAGCCATCCAAGCTCGGCAAGTGGGTCGACACGATGAAGGCGCTCCCTGCAGGCCGGGGAGAGCTCGAGCCGACCAAGGACGAGCGCGAGGCGGGCAAGCGCGAGCTCGACCTCCAGATTGCTGTAAACAAATGGGGGGCGGGCGAGGACTTTTTCGCGGTCGTGTCGACGGATACGTTTGTGAGTCGCTGCGAGACCGAGCTGTTCCGGCCGAATGAGATGGCGAGGCAAGGTGGGAGGCCAGGGGGGCGCGATTTATGGAGGCGAGGGGACGTGGCTGTCTGCTAGGTGTAGATTGCAGCGCACGCGAGATTATTATTACGCCGCTCGGCCTGCACAAGCGGGCCGATGGCGCGCTTACATATCACTCGCATCCCTGGATGGGGGGGGGATGCGATGCCAGTCCGTCGGTCTGCACGACGCCCCAGACGACTCCGTGCGTCTCGCGCGCTTCTAGTAGCATGTACATCAGACCTGGCCAGCGTTCTGCTGAACCTCCCACCACGCCAGCCTTTCCCTCCTCACGACTTCCAGGTAGCCTCCGTTGGAAACAGTCCCCACTACCTGACGCTCTCTGACACCAGACCCACATCGCCGCATCCGACGGGGTCGGCGGCTGGGCACCCCAGTTCGACCCATCGCTCTACTCCCAGGCCCTCATGTTCCACTACGCACAGGCACTGACTGCGTCGCCGAGCATGGCCCCATGGGAGGCGCTGAACCGGGCCTACGCGGCAGTCGAGGCGGACGACAACGTCAAGGCAGGCAGTGCTACGGCTGTGGGCGTGAGCATGGGCGAGACCGGCAAGGGGCAGGCTATCAAGTGAGTTCATGCAAGGCACGTAGTGCCGAGCGCTCCAGGGAGGGGCTGGGGTATGGAGCCCGACGAGATCTGTCAGGATTGGGGTTCGATCCCGATCGCACTGAATCTGCCGCGTGCTGTCAACGACAGAGACGTCGCAAGTCTAACGCTGGGCGATACCGGGCCATGTGAGATGCGTTTTCGTCCGTGAGCGACCTTGATGTTGGAGGAGAGCAAGTGGAAGAGAACGGCCAAAGAACCGTCACACGTTGAGACGCAGCTGACACCAGCCTCGGCGACTCGGGCTTGACGATCCTGCGCGGCGGCAAGGCCGTCTTCGAGACGCTGACGCAGACACACTTCTTCAACTGCCCCGTAAGTTCTCATCTTCCACTTCACTTGACCTAAATCAGCGTCACAACTCTGGGCTAACGGCAGTACCAACTGTCCAAAACGCCGCTCACGATGCGCTCCCCTGACCTCATAACCGACACGCCCGCACAGGCGGACAAATTTGAGTTTGACCTCGAGCCCGGAGACGTCGTGTTGCTGTACACGGACGGGTTGAGCGACAACCTGCCCGCGCAGCGGATCCCATTGCTGAACGCGGCGGTTCTGCAGACACTCGAGCTCGAGGCTAACGCAGACCTGAGCGTCGAGGACAAGCGCGCCGCGCACGCACGCCTGCTCGCTGACGTACTCGTCGCTGCGTCGCGGTACGGCATGTGCTTCACTGGCGAGGAGGACGTGAGCAAGGGCGGTGCTTGGAAGACGCCGTTCGAGATCGAGGCCAAGAGCCACCGCCGCGACTTTAAGGGGGGCAAGATCGACGACGTCACTGTCCTGGCCGTGACGGTTGCGGAGAGGTTGGGGGCTTAGTAAGCTAGCGAGAGTATAGACGAGTAGTGCATGCATCAAGCTGCATCTGGGTTATATCAGAGCTCGCTTCAACCGCCAAATGACATTTACCCCACATTACGTAACTACCCCGGGAATGACTTGCTCCGACTCGAACTTCTCGCCTCTAAATCAAGATCCAACGCTTGTCTGGGCTCCTTTACATCTCCCACCCTCTGCAATGCTTCCTCCATCGCCCATGCGCGTCCTGCCGGCACTCGCTCGCCGTGCGTTCTCAGCTACTGCGGCTTCGCGCGCAAAGGGCCCGATCAACAAGGACCACCATGTGCTCGAGTACAGCGCAGATGTGTTCCCCCTCGGCTACGGTGTGGCCGGTACCCACTGCGGCGTGAAGAAGAAGGCTGGCGTGCTGGACCTCGGCATCCTCGCGTCGACTTCAGAGCGGCCCACCGCTGCCGCTGCGTGTCTCACGCGCAACGTCTTCAAGGCGGCACCCGTTACCGTTACGACCGAGCTGCTCGCCCAAGGAAACGGGCGTGCTCGCGGCTTCGTCGTCAACTCGGGCTGCGCGAACGCCGTGACTGGCAAAAAGGGGCTCGCAGACGCGTGGGCAATGTCCAACGCGCTGACCTCGGGTCTTCCCGAGTCGGCGGCCAAGGGCGCTGGCTCGTTTGTGATGTCGACCGGCGTGATCGGGCAGCACCTCCCAATTGACAAGATTACGGGAGCGATCCCCGGCCTCATCGCCGACTTGCACTCTACACCCAAGGCATGGCTTGACCTCGCCAAGGCCTTCATGACGACCGACACGTTCCCAAAGCTGCGCGCTCGGTCCTTTGAGCTGGCTGGCCGCACCGTCCGACTTGCGGGTATTGACAAGGGCGCCGGCATGATCGCACCCAACATGGGCCCTCCCCAGCCTCCCCACGCAACCCTGCTCGGTGTCCTTGCGACTGATGCTGCTGTCTCTCCCGCCGCCCTCCAAGCCGCCCTCACCTATGCCGTGGACCGCTCGTTCAACTCCATTAGCGTGGACGGCGACATGAGCACCAACGACACGATCCTCGCCCTCGCCAACGGCGCCGCATCCCCTGACCTCGCCGAGATCACCGAGGCGTCTCCCGAGTTCCCTGTGTTCCGCGAGCAGCTCGCGGACTTTGCGGCCGAGCTTGCGCAGCTCGTTGTCCGTGACGGTGAAGGCGCCACAAAGTTTGTGACTGTGCGCGTGCGGAACGCGCCCGACTTTAACGTGGCAAACACTGTCGCCCGCTCAGTCGCCAACTCGAACCTCGTTAAATGCGCAATGTACGGCGAGGATGCGAACTGGGGCCGTATCCTGTGTGCGACGTGAGTTGAATTTCTGAAGCTGCGAGGCTTGGGTTATAGAACCGCTAATATCAGTGGCTACGCCGACGTGCCGGCTGGCGCGATCGACCCCTTCCGCGTCAGCGTGACCTTCATCCCCTCGGCGACGTGTGCCGACCAGTCCCCACTGCGCTTGCTCACAAAGGGCGAGCCCGAGGCGGACATTGACGAGGCGCGCGCATCCGTCATCCTCGCCGAGGAGGACCTGGAGATTGACATTGACCTTGGGAACGGCGAGGCTGAGGCACAGTTCTGGACGTGCGACTTCAGCCACGAGTATGTGACGATCAACGGTGATGTGAGTAGCGAGAGCCACAGAAGGAGAACAAGCTGACACCAGTACCGCTCGTAGGAGGTGTATGTTAGCGTTCTACTCTGACTGGCTGTGGTTGAATGTGTGGAACTGATGCTAACTGACTTGTGATGGCTGATGGGCCGTAGTGGTTCTCGAACGCAAAGGGAGGTTGTGTCGCCGACAACAATCAACAACGCTGTCGCGGACAATCAACAACGCTGTCGCGGACAATCAACAACGCTGTCGCGGACAATCAACAACGCTGTCGCGGCTCGCTCCCATCCGCACGAGGTCCTTGCCGCTTCCCCACTTGCCACAATCCCCCTCCTCTTGCTACCTCTGTCTATTTACTCGCCACTCCATTCACTCCTCAAGTGCTCTCCTCTTCTCTCCACCTCTTAACACCCCCACTTGTCCCCTCCTCCATTCCTCTACTCGTGCACCTACCCAATCCTCCATCTCCATCGTCGCCACCATGAGGGACCCTCCAGCGGTCTCCAAACAGGTTACCGTGGCGCAACGCGTGACCGTCGTAGACCAGGACCCGCGCCACAGCCTCACGATCAGCCTACACCTCGAGGATGCTCCCTACCAGAGGGGAGGCGAGTCGAGCAGCTCGAGCACTTCTAGCCCCAGCCCCCGTCCAGCCCCTCCCTCCTTTACCTCCGCCACCTTGGCCGCCAGCTCTCCCAGTCCTCACTCGCGTACCATTACACCTACCAACTCGCCTCGCTCGAGTGCCATCACCCCAATCAGCTCCCCTCAAACCTCGTGCACCAACCTCTCCTCGTCCGTCCTCTCAACCCAGAATGCCTCGGGAAGCAGAACAGCCCCGTCTTATCCTCCCAGACGTCCAAAATCTGACTTTGGCAGTTGGTTTGGTTCCAACCCCAGTTCTTGTGCCTCGGGTTCATCCGACTACCAGTCCTCGATAAGCTGTGCCAGCCAGGAGAGCGCTCCGGCTGGGGTCTCACTTGACGAACAGCTCGCTGCGAATGTAAGCTAGCCCATGCTACAAGCTTATTCCAGGCCGCTGCGTTAGCTGTGTTAGTCGAGCATCGGGACGGACTTGTGAATCCCCTCCTAGTCCCATCCCGCTCCTCCAGAACCAGTCAGAGCACCACCCCTCACAGTCCCTCGTCCTACGGCACTACGTCTGATAGTGACGCGTCTGACAGTCTTACGTTTGTCAGTGCCAGGTCCGGCAGTGACAGCTTTGTCACCTGTAAGTCGATGGCTGACACTACCACGGCCGACTACCTCAGCGTCGACAGTACCACCTCTGAGAGTGGCTCGTCTGACAATGCAACCTCCAACTGCGGTAGCGACAGAGGGCGCTCCCCTACCGAGACACGGGCACGCGAAGCATACATGATGTACCTCAATGCACTGATCGAGGCGCGCCACTACCTCGCGGTGCTCGCTTTCGAGCGCTGCTCACGGGAGCTCCTTGCCTCTGAGCCGGTATGGACGCGCCATGTCCTCAAAGCTATGGAGAAGGTTCGGATTGCTCTTGTTGCGTACGAGACGATGCAGTTTGAGCTCGAGTTGTTAGATATTTCTGTATGAGTAATCATGTATATTGTCTACTTGAGTAGTTTGATTCTTGGCATCGGTGCCTGGGTGGCGATGATGGCTCGCTAGAACCAAACACTGGCAGCCTCAACATACACTGAAAGGAAGTGTTAGCGTTTGTCACGCCACGGCCACCACTGTCACAATGGAATCAAATACAAGAGGCAAAGGGCGATAAGCTGAAAGCTGAGACGGCGACGCGTCTGGTTTGACCAAAGGGTTTGAGTGGGTCCCGCCTGGATCCCATGTGATTGAGTAAACTCCCTTCCCCTTTGTGTCATTGACTCTACCCATTAGACATTCTTTGACTCGTTGTCACACTCTCACCCTTTAATCAGAACCTTGCAAGGGCTTGAAGGGCGGGACGGATTCACGCACAGACCTTGCGCCACCAAGACCCAGTGGTCTGTGGGATGTACCATTTGCCACCGACTTACTCCTTGAAACAATAATACCCTCCAAAGACCTCTGAAGAGGTTTGTGCATTGACAAGTTGAATCCCTCACGCACAGTCAAATACCCAACACTTGTACTCTTGTACACTTGCCGATAGCTTTGATCTCAAGGTACAGAGTCAGACACGGGGCTCTTCTCTTACCATTCAAAGGGGGTCACGCCAGATACATAAAAGCCACCCAACTCCCCAACAAGTTACACTCAACCATCCCATCAACCACTCACTCTCCTTACACCCAGACACCCCTTACTCTGTTCAATTGCCGTCAACCATGTTGAGTGAGTCGCCTTGCTTCAGGGAGGGTACAACTGACAGCAGTGCATCGCGCCCAGGCAGCCGTTAAAGCCTTCTCCAAGAAGAACGAACAGCCCCAGCTCGACGAAAAGGCTGGCATGCCCATTTCCTCCGCTTCACCCGTCGCCGAGATCCCTCTCCCGGAGGATGGCGTCAATGCTGAACCCGCCGAGGCTGACGAGAAGCCCAAGTTCACCATCCGTGCCCTTTTCGCCCCCAAGAAGAAGCCTACCGAGGCACCCGCTGAGGCCGAGGCCGTGCAGGCCGTGCAGGCCCCGGACCCCTTTGCCGCCCAGAACCAGGAGGTTGTGATTGATCAATCTCTCATGAAACCTGAGGCTGTCGAGGTTGCCACCGAGGAAGGTGAGAAGAAGAAGGGCCTGGCCCGCATCTTCAGCCTTAAGCGCAAGCGTGCTGTCGACTCGGCCGGCCCTTCCACCACCGAGGCGGAGCCCAAGGCCGAAGTCGACCCCACCACTGAGGAGGCTACCCCCGCAGAGGCCACCGAGGCCCCCGCCCTGGAGGGCCCCACGGAGGCCGAGTCCAAGCGCGCCTCGTGGAAGCGCCTTCGCCTCTCGCGTGCTCCGTCGAACACGCCCAAGGACGATGCCGAGGCCACCCTCACTCGCACCCAGTCTCCCATCATCGAGACTACCGCAGACATCCTTGCTTCCGTTAACGCAGAGCCTGCCGAGGAGAAGAAGGAGAACAAGTTCTGGGTTTTTGGCCGCAAGGATGAGGTCAGCGAGCCTGAGACTGTCTCGCCCGCCGAGGCTGCTGCGGACGCTCCGGCTGCTGCCCAGGATACCGAGGCCAAGGAGACCCCTGCTCCCCCCAAGCCCACCGTCTGGAAGCGCTTTATGTCCATCTCCAAGATTCCCGAGCCTGAGCCTAAGAAGGACGACAAGCCCGAGGATGCTGCCGAGACCCCTGCAACCGCCACTGAGTCTGACCCCGCCCCCGCCCCCGCCACCGCCACCGACACCGACACCGACGCCGCTCCCGCTTCTGAAGACTCTGCTGAGGCCCCCGCTCCCCCTGAGACCCCTGTCACCGAGAAGAAGGGCTTCTTCGTCTCCTTTGGCCGCAAGGCTTCAAAGGTTGAGGCCGTCGACACTCCTGCTGAGGCCACCGAGGCCAAGGTTGACGAGGCTGAGCCCACGCCTGCCCCCGCTGCCGAGTCTGAGGCCTCTGACAAGAGGAGCAGCATCTACCGCATTTTCTCTGGGTTCCGCAAGCCCGTCACTGAGGTTGCCACTGAAGAGCCCACCACCGAGGAGCCCGCCGAAGCTCCCGTTGCCGTCACCGAGGAGAGTCAGGTTGAGGAGCTCAAGGAGGCAACCCCGGCCCCCGCTGCCGAGACCTCAGAAGCCGGTTCCAAGGGCCTGTACCGTATCTTCTCGGGCCGCCGCAAGGCCTCCAAAGCGGAGCCCAGCGTCGCGTCCGCTCAGGCCGAGACTGTCGCGGCTGAGACCACGGAGGAGACCAAGGAGGAGTGCAACTGCCCCGCCCCGAAGGAGGAGCCAGCTGCTGAGTCGTCCAGAGCTGGCCTGTTCCGCCTTTTCTCGAGCCGAAAGGCCTCCGCCGATGCCAACGCCGAGAACCCCAAGGAGGAGGCTGAGGCTCCTTCTGCTGATGAGCCTGCCGCTGAGGCCACTGCCGAGGTGTCGAACGAGGAGGTGAAGGAAGCGCCCAAGGAGGAGACGCCTAAGGTTTGGAAGCGTCTGCTGTCGGTCCACAAGAAGCCGACTCCTTCTCCCGACGCTGAGGTTCGGGTCGCCGACGCCGAGTCGCCGCCGGTTGCTGAGGCCACCGCTGCGCCCAACGAGGAGCCCAAGGAGGAAAAGGCCAACTTTGTGACCCGCCTCCGCTCGCTTGTTCCCACTAAGGAGAAGGAGGCGGCCGTTGAGGCTGCTGTGGCAGAGACTACTGAGGAGGTGAGCCGAGATGTTTCAAGAGAAGCTGACTCCAGCCCGTCGAGAAGGTTGAGAAGCCCGGTGTTATTGCTCGCGTCGCCTCTGCCCTCTCCCGTAAGCCTGGCCCTCGTCCGTGCTGATCATAGTCACCCGTGTCAAGGCGACGACCCCCGCCGACACCGTGCCCGCTGCCGAAGATGCCAAGTCTGCAGAGGCTGCGCCGGTAGAGGCTGCGAAGCCGGCCGAGGAGCCTGTCGCTGCGGCTGCTGAGCCCGCTGCGCCGGTTACTGCCGAGGCCTCTGCCCCCGCCGACGCTCCCAAGGCATAGTCTGACCCCTGTATATACCGACGGGGCCTTTTGGTACCGTCATCAACCCCCACCGTCAGTCGTTTGAAACGAGCTCCCGCCGACCATGCCACATAGAGATCCATACCGCGTTCGCCCTTATCCTTCCATAATCTTATAGCGCCCTAATGAATGCAGTGGGATCCCCACCAAGAGCTTGGCCTCGTTCTAGTTGCCCGTCTTTACAGGGTGAGAGCTGTCAGCGACCGCAGTGAGGCGCAATGATGTTGCCCCGTCCCGCTCGTGACGCGTCGCCTCCCGCCGCCCTCAAAGTTGGTAACGCGAGTGCGACGATCGCTGTCCACCCAAACGGGCCATCAATGAGGACATGTTGCAGTGTAATGGAAAAACAAATCCTGAAACACACTAACACGTCGTACCATGAGAATGAGAAGTGGGGCGAGAAGTCTTGGCCCTTCGAGCTCGTCTTCTCCGAGCGGCAGTGTAGCCACTGTTCCGGAAGACATAAGGCATCGACCCACGCATAGTCCATCCCTTCCTTATGCACTAACCTCACCCTCCAGCATTCGCCATGTCGTTCTCCTCGTCATCGACTGCCTCGGCGCCATCCTCACCGACCGCCACCGCCACCCACATCCCCATTTACCCAAAGGCCCAGCCGGCCATCCCCATGCGGACTAACTCGGCTCCCCTCCCACCCACAACTTGCTCTCCAGCCTCGCCATACACTTTACAGTCGCCCTCTTCGAGAAGACTGAGTTGGATCGAGCGCTTCACCCGCACCAAGCCTGACTACGCCGTCCAGCGCGACTACGCTTGGGCCGCCGAGATGGACAGTCTCTTAGCCCTCGTGGACGCCGACACGCGTGCCGAAACAGAGACCAAAAGCTGTGGGCCGACGTACGTGCTCAGCACAACAGCTAGCAGAGCACAAGAACACAGCATATAAGCGAGATGACTCATGACTCATTACCCCTTCATGATCGTCGTGACCGCTTGGACGACCGCACTGGCACGTCCGCTCCACCTAACCCTTCTACACTTTTACATGCACAATCTTGATTCCTCATCAACTATCCATCATGGCTCCTCCATCTCCAAGCAAGTCCAACTCCAAGCCCGCCACACCGCCCACTCGACAGAAACCAGAACCCGAGAACCTCACCGCTCCCCTCCCTCCGCGCCCGGACCGAACACGTATTCCAACGCCATCACGCCCACGTTCCACATCCCCCGCCTCGCCCATTTCTTCTCCATCACCAACGCCACCGACGCGCGTACTCCAGACTTCGTCGCTTCCTCGCCCACGCTCAGTAGGATGCACATACAAACGCCCACCGTCCCCACCTATCAACCGCCAGCTTTTCTACTCGACCCGCCGATCCAAGCCTGGCACAAACCCATTCAAAGTTGTCCCTATACCCGACATCCCAGAAGCTCCAGCTGACATCCAACGTACCGAGATAGCCCTACCGGAACCTCCTGTCGTGCGACATGCACCCAAACTTGATCCCGATCTCGATCTCGAACTCATCCTCCCTGAGGAACGCTAACCGAAGTAAAGGTCCTGATCTCAGCTGCGCATCACCTCCCCAACGTCCCAGTCTACGCCCGAGTCCCACGATCCTCCCGTACGCGAGCAGCCCGCCGACAGTCCCGCCTCAGAGTGTCCCTGCTGCAGGAGCCTTCGGGCCGAAATCCGCAGTCTGCGCCTCGGGGAAATGGTGTTCGATGCCCAGAGACGGGCGTGGGAGCTCGAACGCGGCGACTTGATCGACAAGATTGCGCGGCTCGAGGCCAAGCTGCGGCAGTAGATGTAGATGTAGATGTAGATACTGTTTGGATGTTGTATCATACTGCCGTTGGGAGAGGGAGGGGAGGCGACTGTCCATGAACAGTATCAGGGCGTGTAGCTCAGTTGGTAGAGCGTGTCATTAGCAGCGTGTTGCGTAAATCTTGACAAGGTCTTTGGTTCGATTCCTAACTCGTCCAAAAGCTGTTCCCTTTTGGGTCCGGGGGTTCCAGTGTGCACGTGGGACTGGAAGGGATGTTGAGGTGGTGAGTGTGGCGGAGGTTGAACGACGGGGTGGAGTAACGTTCCGCACGAACGCCACCAACCCTAATTCGCCCATACCATTTAGGTAGGGTTGTTAGTTACAGGATATGGATTTGCTGTATAAAGTGGATTCTCAGCCGCAAACTGCCAGGAGCGATATGAGATATCATCCTTGCTCAGAGTACCGCTTATCAACTCGGTTTAACAGTAAGAGCCAAATTAGGCATATTCTACACTCGCTCTACCGTATCCCTCACCCTCTGCTCATGGCTGCTCAGAGTCTGCTACCGATTCCCGGTCAACCATGAAGTCCTCGCTCGATTCTTCATCCAACTCATCTGGCCAGGCCTCGACCATGTCGCTCCCCCTTCCATGCCGTTCCCCCTTCCATGCCGCTCCCCTTCCATGCCGCTCCCCCTTCCATGCCGCTCCCCCTTCCATGCCGCTCCCCCTTCCATGCCGCTCCCCCTTCCATGGTCGCGTGGGGGGCGAGTAACCCTTTTTCTTCCAGAGTCAGGGCGTGTAGCTCAGTTGGTAGAGCGTTCCATTCGCATGGTGATTTGGAAAGGTCTTTGGTTCGATTCCTAACTCGTCCAAGCTCGGCCAGGTCGACAGCGGCTTGGCCACTCTTTTGTTTGTGCGGAGGATGTAGGGATGTGGGGAGGTTCGATGGGAATTCAGACAGGCACCGTGGCATTCTTCCCGACATTACCATCACCCGCTCGGTTTATGTGGCAAACGCGTCAACAGAAACCCCACTTGATTCCCTTTTCCACCCCCCCAAAGCCAGCTCAGCTACCCCGCTGCTGTCGCAGTTCTTAAGACAGCCCGATCAAAGTTTGCCAGCTGCCCTATGGCTCAGTTGGTTAGCGCGTGGAGCTGTTACGAAAGCGAAACAACTCCGAGGTCCACGGTTCGAGTCCGTGTGGGGCAGTGTAGGGCACTCATGGAGTGCTTGACTTTTTAGGAGTGTCATCAGGTGGCCTCGCCGTATCCAGTTGTCACCTCATAACGAGACAGAGGACGTGCTCTTATTCGCATGTCAACATCTTTAAGCATGGTGCAAGCTGGAAGCACTGTGTGGCGTTGACGTATGGGTTCCAGGACTCGTTCTCGAATGTAATGAAAACAAGAGCAGTGAGTAATAATAGGCGGCTTAATATCGTCTACGTGGCGGCTCACAATTGCAAACCTAAACCTCGCCTTGGCGCGAGGTCGTCAACCATCGAGGTATTTCGTATCAAACACTACCTTGCTGACACTTCGTCTCCCAAATCGCCACTTGTTCACAATTCGCACCGTTTCCAGCCCTTTCCTCACTCCCAACCCCAATGATAAAAGCCTAGCGTCTACCCACTTGGACCCTAACTCTCCGTCTACCCACCTGAAACCCTCACTCTCCTTTCAAGACACAAGACCATCCTCGACCCTCGCCCGATGCGGCCGGATGGAACCGCACTGGGACCAAGGCGACGACAGAGGACGTGATTGCTGCCCCGGAAATTCACGTCGACGAGTGAGGTGAGTCCCAGAAATTGACGTCGACGAGTGACGCGAGTCCCATGTTTTCGGGGTCTGGCGACAGGTATTGGACGAGGGGAGGATTGTGAAAATGGACATACTGCACGTTGGGATGGACAAAATAACCATGGCGGGGGATGTATCCTCGCTCTGCATATTTTACTAAATGCATATCAACCAAACCCCAACAGACTTGGAGAAATGTAGAACGGGTTGACAGAACACACAAAACTCTCGCTATTTCTATGGAGAACACATTTACACCGAATCAACCATTGTACAACGTACCATGAGTCACGTGCCTTCCATCATCTTCATTGTGGCATGTCACGGCCCGGAAAGTTGATGTTGATCTGTCTGTGCTCTGCACGATCATCGCTATCTCGTCTTCCTACAGACTTCAGAGAATCCCATATAAGCTGTAAACACCGTCTCTCAACAACACATCTCTTCATTACCCACACCCATTCAACTGCCCATATCCTCTGCCATGAGCCGCCGCCTCCGTACCTACGGCCTGCGCGAGTACGGCTTCGACCCTGACGCGTACATCCACGACGTAAGTTGATACATGGCCTCACTGATAGCAGGTTAACCGCCCGTCCAGCGCCTCCCCCCCGCTCGGAAACTCTCTCATGCCTATGCCCATGGGCTCTCTCATGGGCCACCCGATGCCTATGCCCATATGCCCTCTCATGGGCCACCCCATGCCTATGCCCATGGGTGCTCCCATGGGCCACCCGATGCCTGTGCCCATGGGTCCTCCTATGAGCCATCCGATGCCGATGGACCCCATGGTCGGCATCCCTCCCCACTCGTCGTTCCCCCCGGTCTTCAACCCTGTCGCGGCACACGGCGTTCATGTTCACTGTGCTCCTCACGCCCCGTTTGCTGGCTTCTCCAGCTTTGCCCCTGACGCCCAGATTGCCTCCTCCTCCAGTTTTGCTCCACACCCCAACGCCCACTATGCTCCCGAGAACCCCTACACCAGCTCGCGCGGAAACGCAACTATCCCTCCTGTCAAGATCGAAGAGCTTGCTTCAGAGACTAACCCAATCGAGGCCTGGGCCTCTGGTGTGCCCAGGGAGGACCGCGAGCTGGCACAGGAGCTCAAGGACAAGTACGGCATGGGAAGCCGCAAGTCTGCCAAGTCTGCCAAGTCCAAGAACGGCAGCACTGCCAAGTCTGCCAAGTCCAAGAACGGCAGCACCTATGCCAAGACGACTCAGGCCACGCGTAGCGGCATGGAGATGCCCATGTACAACCACACCACGGCCGAGGAGAACACCAAGAACATCCGCATGTCTACCCGCATGTCTACCTTTGGATTCACCTTCTGGAAGAGATCGGGCCGCAAGTAAGTCCGAGTAGGGCGGAATGAGAGAGCAGTTGTTTGGATGCCCTATGTTAGATCAAAGGTTGCGATTACGGGATGCATGGATGATGATACAGTACCTCTCTTACATTCCACCTGTGAACGGCGAACCCTCATGCACCGAATCAGCAAGCAGGCCCTGTGAGGGCCAGTAGCGTAAAAACTCGCCGATGAGCGCGTCGTCCATCGGCGCGGCGCCGTAGTCGAACATGCCCTGCGAAGCGGCGAAGGCGATCGGGTTGAACGATGGTGATGGGTTGTTTTGCCCGAGCTGAAGGGCTGAGAGTGCGTCGTGAGGCGGTTCAGCCTGTAGAGCAGATAGAGGGTCGATCGCCACCTCGTCAGCCGGCGGGAGAGGCGCAGGAGGGGGAAGAGGGAGTGACGCAGGCTGCGAACTAAGGCCAGCGTCGATGGAGATCATGCGGTTCGGCACGGGCATGACACGCGCTGGCGCAGGATCGGACGCTGGTGCTGGGACTGGTGGAGCTGGTGGGGGCTCAGGTAGAGCGTCAGTTGTGCCGTCTGCGCTGACGCCGAGAGACTGCATCAAGCTGTCGCCTAGGCTTGGCAACGTCGCGGCCTCAGCCTGAATCATGTTCTCGTCGATGCGCTGGATTTGCTCGCGCAATTTAGTGGCCAGGTCCCATGGAGCTGTTCTGCCGGCCTCAAGCGTGGCGATGAATTCCGAAAGCACCAGCAAGATATTGCGAACCTGGAGGTATGTCCAAGTCGGAAGGGGCCCGTCTATGATTCCTGAGAGGAGGTGGCCAACGTGCGCGAGGTGCTGGAGCTGCTGTCAGCTGCCACTCTGCATTTGAAAGCTCACAGTTGTCGAGCTGGAGGCCTGGAGATACGACGTGGGCAGGGTCGCCAACTCGTCGAGGAGCTCACTGGCAATCGCGCAGCGGTGGTGCACACTCGAGCCGTCACATAGTGCCAGCATCATTTTGAGAGTCTGACCCGTGATCATTATATTAGTCGCTGATGTCAGATGGCTCTGCCATACGACTCACCGACAAACCCCAAGCGGTCGATGTCAATGTCCCCAGTCATGGGCTTGACACGCCGTAATTCTGGAGGGAGGTCGCCCACGAGACGCGTGAGAAGCTTGTGCGCTGCGTGCGAGTCGATCCTGTTTGCACGCACAAGGAATCCCGTCACACTATCTTCATCGTCCTCATCAGTTGTATCCGCCCGTAGGTTGTCGTACACATGCTCGATGATGCGATACAGGTCCGTACACACGTTCCAACCGCGCATGAACGAGACGTGCCCGAGGGGCAGCGACACGCCTGTATCGTGGACATTGTCGTCGTCCGCCTCGGCGGGATACTTGACGCGTGCGCGTGCCTCTCTGTGTTTTGGGGGAAGACCCAGCGTCGTCGAGGTATAATAGTCTGTCTGGTACGCGTACCAGAACTGATGTCAGCTTTGCTTCTTGAACAGTGGCGTACAAGCCTTCGGCGCTCTTGTCGCTGGATCTCGGTAAGATCAGGCGACCATGTAGCTTCGTCGTGAAAGCCTGCCTGCGCTGACAGGGTCGAGAACGCGCCGTAGTGCGCAAGCGCGGCGGTACGGTGTCCGCGTTGCATGCACGTGCAGCCAAGGATCATGCGCGTCTTAAGTAAAGGCAGGACATCAGCTGGGAGCTCAGTTTCAGAGTCGCGCTGTACTGCAGCCATTGCGACCGCGTAGCAGTCAGCAGCGAGCGTGGCCGCGCGCGCTTGAAGGGAAGGTGGCACGTTGCCGGGTACACCACCGTCCGCCAGTTTCCTTGCGGCCATGGCGCACACTCCTGCGACGACCATGAACACGCCCCAATTGGAACGGTACCTTCCCGCGCGAATATCTGCGGCCATAGTCGGCCAGTGGATGAACGGGCGCCTGAGGGTTAGTGAATTTTACGGGTTTGTAGCTGACAGAGGATACATGGTGCGGTGATAGATGTCGGCCAGCGCCTCGACAGTGGGACGGTCAAGCAGGTCGTCGTACCGCCAGAAGCTGGAAGACGCGTCACGTGATGACGAGCTCGGGCTCGACGCACTGGTCCCCTCTCCCGGCGTCTGTGGGATGCGGAGGGACGCCGGTTGCGAGAGGCGAGAGGAAGACTCTTCGTCTTCTATACGCGCACGGCGCGCTGGTGGCTGATGTCAGCGCGAAGAGGGTAGACTCAGACTCACGCCGCGCCGCTTAACTGGCCGGTCAAAGGTGCACGGGATGCCGAGCTCGACGCAGCGTACACATCTGTCGCCGCCGGGCGTGCGGCTGCATTTGGACCCGTTCCTGTGACACTTGTCGCACGCGCGCTGGGATCAGCTCCATCGCGCAGTGACTCACCGTCACGCGTTTGCGCTTAGTGCCGCTGTCTGCATTATACGACATTGAGAATATCTACGTCGTGATCAGAGGACGAGGTACGCCGCATTGGACCGACGTAGAGGAGAATGTTGCGATGCGATGGCAAGGATGGAGGATTGCCGGAAGGATGGCTGAGAGTCCGGCATCGTTCCGAAGAGGCCGGGATTGATGACGTCCCCCGCTCCCCGCTCGCTCCGGCCTTGTTTGGTTCCGCCTTCCACCAAAGAGTGGAATATGCAGCGTCGGGTTCTCGGACTATCTTTACGTCGGATCCGCTGTCGAATATTTGTAAGACTATGCGTCAGCCAGACGCCAGTTTGTTCACGTGAACGTCAAACTTGTCCGGAATAGAAAACGAGCCGAACTGTGATGAGGATGAGCGCGTGTTGGCGTCGTCCGAGATTCATCCGACGAATCTGCAGCCGGTTGAATGAGGTTGTTAAAGCTGCTATTTACCACAAAAGCTCCATCTCGGCGCGAGTCCGACCTGTGCGGCCTGATTTAACAGACACTGACCATGTGGTGAGACTCACTCTCCTCTGTGCATGCTGTGCAAGTGCTGACAAACTTCTGACTCGATTTCTGAACATGTGTTGTTCGATGACGGTTGGAGGAATGCTGAGACGAATAATCAACAAAGGTTGACACTTGCCGCAACAGCGACACTGACAACAAAATACACCGCACCTCTAGACTGATATGAATACTTGAAATCGTCAGATCGCATATATGAAACAACAAGTACTGGGCTCACACTGTCAAGTACAACCTCTCAAGGCACAAACGCATCGCGTAGCGCCGTGAACATGATCTTCAACGCTTGGGGCAGGGCGAAAGTGGGCTGGTGTAGCCGAGGCGTAAGCGGCGGAAAGGCACCCTGGCTCCATCTAGGCCAGAAACCTCGATCTCTGCGCCGTTGTGGTCGTAGTCATGGAGGCGGCCGATCTGGCGGGGAGGGGTGACTGGGTCTTGAAGCCGCTGCTGCTGCCCTTGTGTCTCTGACTTGGGGAGGTGGGTTCCTGGCTGGTTTGAGGTAGCCTTGTTTCCGTACGCTTCGATGGCCTTGATTGGCGGCAGGTCGAACAGCGCCTTGGCGTTGTCCAAGAAGCGCATCTTCTCCTCCTCGACGCAGGCCTGGCGAGTACTAATAACGGCTGGGAGGGGTACGTCGTTAGCAACGAGATCGAGCTCGAAGGTATGCCGCTTCTCAAGCTGCTCAACTACACGTGCACCACGAGCAATCAAATCATCCCTTTTAGTGTTGTTGTCCAGTGCGACCTCGAGCCTGCTCCGCACGATCTGTAGGTCCATCTCCGAAAACTGCGCGCGGTTTTCTGAGGTCACGAGGTCGGTTGAGAGCTGCTTCTCGCGGTACTTCAAGTCGAGGTAGTCTTGCATTATGAGGTCGTTTGCGTTGCGAACAACCTCGAGTTGAAGCTCGAGGAGTTGCTCGCGGGGGCAGCCGCACTCGATATCGTTGAGAAGGTGATGGATCTGCGTTAGCGATACTGGAGTGAGGCATTCCTTGGGCTCCAGGAGCGGAGGAATGGGCTTGTTCTTTGTCATTCTTAGTGAGGTGAGTATGGATAAGTGTGAGGATGAGGAGGTTGGACTGCATCTGGTAAGGCAATTTATGCTCCTGGTGGCGAATGCGTATCACGCTCAAGTGCCACGCATGTTGTGGCGGATCAGAGGTGTGGTTGTGCACCCGTGGAGGACTGATGGATAAACAATCATTTACCACAATCCACGTCGATGCCTCGCAACTGATTTGATCAAGCACAGTAACAGTACATAATTCTACCAACCTGTTCTATCTACTTCTTAGCTTTTGCCGTCATGTCGCGGAGGCGAGGGGAGCTACAATCGGCAGTCTCGGTCTTCGGGACACTGAGGTGGTTCGTAGCGGCACTGTTCTGAGCGTTCGCCTGGCGGGCACTGCGGCGAGGCCTTGGATTAGCGTGCCATAAATGTGACCGCAACTCACCCCACGTTGGCGATGTTCTGGCTGGACTCGGCGTTCACCTGGCTGCGGGTGACGCGGCGAGTGACGTTCTTCTTAGGCTCCTGCTCCAGCGTCACTTTATGGTCTTCGGCCTTGTTGATCTCGACCTGTGCTGATTCGCTTCGGTGGCCAAGGAGCTGGGGCGCATTCGACTGAGCCGTGGGAGGCGACTTGCCCTTACCCTTGTCCTTGTTGTCCTTCTCTGTCACGGTAAGAATACTTAGAGGCACCTACCATCAGCTGTATTCACACCCCGCCTACCTCAGAAAGGGTGTGCGGCTCGGTGGAAAGGCTCTTGCTCTTGCCTGATACGCTACGAGGGCGCGGCGACAGGTGCGTTGCAGGGGGCGTGGGTGGCGACTGGGAAGATCCTTGGTCGTTATCGCTGTTTTCACTCTCGGTCGAGATGTCGGCCTCAGCCGAGGAGTTCACATTTCCGTCGGCATTGTCGTCGTCGATGACCTCAATGCCAACACCGAGCTGTTGTAAGATAATGATCTCGGCACTCTTCAGCGCCGACACAATGCCGACCATGCTCGGGTCATGGTAATATGCGTCGGGGTCGTTGGCGAGGTGACTCTGGACGACGCTCCATTCGAGCGCCTCGAGGAGGACGCGCTCGCGCACAGCCGAGCGGGTCGCCCACTCGGTAGCACTCGTGACGAAGTCGGGGGCGGTGGGGCTGGGAAAGTCCCGAAGAAGGTTGGGCCAGTTGTCGTGAGAGAGGGCCGGAACCTGATGTCAGCTGGTACATGTAACGGTGGTCCGCACCTCTATGAGGTGGACTGGCCCGTTGTCGATCTGGATGGTGTGGCGGATCTTGGACATTGTTGGCATGGCGATTTGGACTGGGCTGTCCCGCCTGATATGTCCTGTGGTGTGATTCCCCCCGAGAGTGCGCGAGAGGTTCGCATCCACTCTCGGGCTTCGCATCCAGAAGAACGCTCGCACTTGTCGGAACTCTGCACACGATGGTTCTGAAACGACCATGAAGGCATGTCCTCCCCTGGGAAGTGATGGTTATCCAAGTCAGCGTCATGAGGGGAATGCGCGACGAAGGAGTTGGAGAATATCGTCAGTGTATCACGGGGAATAGCTAACCTCCGCTTCTGTCCTTGCCTCCGAATGATGGCGAAGAGCGAAGAGGGGGTTCGGTCGTCCATCGGTTCGCCAAAATGCCAAGGATCCCCTTCACGTTACTATGGCCTATGCGGTCCGACACTGAACGGGGATTCCCCTCACCATCAGTCCTTTGCCACGTCCCGCTGGGTGATTCGTTCCATAGAAAGCCCCTACGCAATAGAAGAGGCGCAGTCGTTCCCTCAAGGACAGTTTGGAAGCGCTTGGAAGAATACACTATGTGAGTCTATTGCAGGGACGGGGTTCGACCCCGTTGAGGAGATTGGTAAGCTACTGCTGACTCGACACTAGCCGAGCGTGGCATGTGCGCCGTCGCGACACGACACCAGGTTTGATTCTTAGCAACGGACAGGTATCACATGACAGCGGCATCTACACACCATTAGTTCTTGACACATACTCGACAGTGAACCGCACATTCTCGGCCTCCTCCTGCACGGAGCGCTCATGCTCGTCCCGCATGCGGCGCCACGCATGGGGCTTGCGGGACTCGTCAGATGTTGGGCGGCTTACGTCGTAATTAAGGCGGTCGATGTCGATAGGCTCCCGCGGGAGGGGCTGGTTGATGCCGATGAGGACGGGGTTGCTCGGCGCGCTGTGGGACTGGTGACGCTTGCTTCAGCTGGTCCTCAGCACTGACATGTACTCACGTCCTCCCCGTCCTGGAGCTCATCCGAGCTGGTGTCGCTTGTAAACGCACTCGCCTCCAATTCGGGAGCGAGGCGGCGCAAGGCCTGCTGCAACCACTCCTTCTGCGCCTTTTCACGGGCAATCTCGGCTTCGATCCGCAGGTCGGAGATAAGGTCCAGCTGCTTGTCGATCAGTTTGGTGAGGTCAGCGACCTTGGCAGCGTAGTCGGCGATCACGTTGTCCCGGGCTTCCAAGTCCTTTATGATAACCTCCGCGACTTCGCCGTTTTCAATGTAGCCGCGGATGTTCTGCAACTGGAGCGCCTCAGGTTGCGCCTGCCGAGCTCCCTGCAAGACCTTCAGGATCTGGTTGCGTTCCTCTACCGCAGCAGCAGCAGAAGTCTTAGCCTTCTCGAGGTCCTTGAACAGGGCGGCCCTGGATGTCGCACTGGCTCCGGTCTTCAGGTAGGAAACTTCGTTATCGAGGCAGATCATCTCACGGTACTGCTTGATATAGAGCTCGTCGGTTTTCTGGAGCTTGGCGCGTAGCCGCTTGGCCTCGTCCTCAAGGGTCTCGATGGTCGCTTCGAGGTTGGCGATTCGATTGCGCAACTGGTAGTTTTGTGTAACAAGGTTCCTCGCTGAAGGTCAGTTGAGTTTGGAAAAGGCGAATGAGGGGAAGTAGGGTACGTACCCCAATCGAGGGTCTGTAATGCGGACTCGGCCGTAGAGACTGCCTGTAGTTAGCAGTTGAACTGATTGCTCGCCGATGGAGGAAGGCGGGCGCGTTGAGAAGCGCTATCTGATGAGGAATGGGACCATTAGGCTCACACCAGTCCTCACGGTACGTGCGAAGGCAAAGACGAGGTCCATATTGGGCGCGATGACAGTGGTGGTAACAGTGAAACAAGATGGTAGAGTAAGCGGAGACAGAAACAGGGTAAAGGTTAGATGGCGACTTTTAACCAGTCCCAAGGAAGGTGGAGAGGTACCAAACTTCGCACACTCATCGTCGGTTACACTGATAGTGCGAGCAGCTGCGCAGTGCTTCCCACGGACGTAGCAATGGCTAATCCGAAACATGGAGCTGTGGCTCCAAAGTGGTACAGACGTATCTTGCGCTGATTGCTTCAGTGGTCCCAAGGTGGTCTGGCACGCAAAGTGAAACGACTCTGCAGCGATTGCGGAGCAGAAGCTCGTTTCGCCGTCCGATCCCTCATCGCGGATGCGGTGCAGGCAGCAGACAACAAGTACATGGCAACAACTTACACAAGACATCGCAAATCCCCCCTCCCCCCCCCCCCCCCCCCCCCCCCCCCCCCACACACACACACAACTACACCGCCTCGTCCACCACGTCGTGGAGGTTGTACCACTGGGCAACGTCCATGATATCGGCCATGAAGTTCGGGTCACCCTTGCCAACATCCTCCCAGACATCAAAGTCAAGGCCCTCGCTCTCGCTGCCGCTCACAGAGGGCAGGAGTGGCAGGCCCTGCTCGCGTTCCTTGTCCTTCCTGGAACGCCGTTTCTTCTTCGAGCGCCGCACCTTGGTGTTCGCGCGGTGCGGAAATGAACGGCGTATGCTCGACGGCTGCCGTGCCACGGCCAGAGGCCCTGGCATGTGCCGTCGCAACGCCTCAATCTGCGGCTGCATGATGCCGCGCTCCTCGATGAGCTGCAGGAGTGAACCAAGAGCGCGCTCCTCACTGTACCGTACCCCTGCCCGTTGTTCCGGACTAGAGGGAATCGACTCGGTCTCCGTCGTGTGACTGTCGTCCGTTGCAGTGGCCGTGCCGTCGGTGATTGTTCCACCCTCGTCGCTCTCGTCCGAGTTCGGCGCGATGACTGTCGATAGCATGGTCGCGCGGCGCGAGGACGTCGTCTGGTGAATCATGCTGCGGATTGTGCGAACTGATGCCGACCGGGACAGGCTCGTGCCGGCCGAGTGGACTGAAGATGGGCGACTGATGGCGTTAATGTGTGCAGCGCATGGTGGTGGTCGCTGCTGGTACGCGGACATGAAGCGCGGCGCGCTTGGGTCTTTGCGGAGCTTCGCCAGCAGACCCAGCAGCTCGTTGGTGCCTGCAAGCATTTCTTTGGTGTGTGCATTGGCGTTGACGACAGCCTGCGCGACACGTCTTTGAGCGGCCGGATCGAGCTTACGCAGTTCATCGGTGATCGTCCGTTGATATGACTCTGCAAATGTGGAGGCAGTGGGCGTAGGGCTGGAAGAGTCGGTTGGACTGTCGCTCGGCGTGTTGTCCGCGTCCGGAACACTGAAGAGGTGGTTCTGGATCTGGAAGCCTCCAAACGACCCGAGCGCTGGCAGCTGGTACTCGTGACGTCTATTAGCCGTCGCAGATATGGCCAGGACGGCGTCATCAAGCACCTCCTCGGTGTCGTCCATGAAACCCTCAACTGTGAAAAGGACGCCATGGTTGAAAGGAAGAGGCAGCTGATGTCAGCGGTGATGCTCACAGCAACCCACGGGTTTAGCAGAGGGCGCATTTCTGATCGACGCGCTCTCGTTGGCGCGGAATGAAGACTCGTTCGTGAGGGGGGCGTCGGCTGGTGTACGCGGTCCGTTCGTGAGAGAATGTGTGCCCCCATTAGGGGAGGGAATGTCCCCTTGCCACTGGGCCTCACGGGGACGGTTCGCTCCCAGATCCGCTCTCCCGTGGGTCAGCTGCTCCGTCGCCCGCGCAACATGGTACCCCTGCTGCCAAGTGTGTTCGCTGGCGGCCCACGTCGCGCGGTGTTCAATCTCGTACTGGTGCCCAAAGCCGTTTCCCGAGACACTAAAGCCACTGGATCGACGATTCACGGGGTTGGCAACCTGGTGTCCGCTGCACCCCATGTCAAGCCGTCCTTCCGAAGTAGAGCGCACAGATGGTGGGCGTCCTTGAGGGTGTCGGAGTGTGTGGTTGGAGGAGGCGGCGATACGCGTCGTGCTCTCTGTGCCCCGTCTACCGTTGAGAGGGCGCGTCATTGTGGTGATGAGCGGGGGGAGTTGTGAGAATGACCAGGATGCGAGGTTGTATTGTTCGCATCTGGCGAAGTGCATGCCGCTCTGAAGGACCTCCACTTGCGCCACATGAGCTTTGGCCACACGCCACCGTCACAGCCACTACCCTGCTGCAGCCCCCGTTTGGCCGTTTGGGGGTAACCCTCACCGAAAATGGATCTCTGTTGAGACCCGACTTGCTGCCGTCGTGTGCGGGCATGGCGATGCAGCGGTCAGTGCGTCGGTGCCAGGAAAATATCCCACGCTCGTGGCTTGATGCGGGCGGCTGGTGTGGTCCAGCGAGCCACTGAGCCAGAGATACCCATTTAGCGCGCGTCTACACACATGCATAAGCACGGGGCGCCGAGGGCCAACCCTCAGATCGAACATGAGGGCGTTGGTCCGATCACTGCTTGCGCGCAGCCTTGGCTTTGGCCTTCTCTTCGGAGGCGCGTTGAGCCGCCGCTTCGCGTTCGCTGGCCGACGTGGTCGATTTCGACGCCTTGCGCCATCGTGGTGCATCGCGTTCTCGGGATGGGTCGGACGCATCGAGCTCGTTCGGGTCGAGGAGCACGCTGGACGCTACGTCCTGTAGGGTCAGCGCATACAATCGGCGAGACTCACTGAGCACCAGCTGCGAATGGCGTCGCTCTGCTCGTCCGGCATAAAATACCCGAGCTCCGGTTTGGGGGGTTTGAGGGCCTCCCAGACTTTGGACGCGAGTTGCGCCAGCGCTTTCTTCATGACGACCCCATGTGGTGAGACCGAGATTGAAGGTTGAGGCCAAGGTTGAATGTACGACGAAGGAAGTGTTGTTGTTGAGAAGGGATGCGTTAGAAAACAAGGGGTTTGGTGATCCCTTCGCCCCGCGCAGGGTGTGTCCGTCTCACGATCCCCAAACACAAGCAACGTTCGCCAACAAGAACGGAAGCTTCACCATGGCGCCGGGGCCGCGTCGCGTGCAGGCCGAGCCACCCATGGCTGTGCGCCATATGTCGGCGGGCCAAGAGCAGCTCCCGTCAGGCCACCCCGTGGTGCGTAACCGCGGCCATGATAACTGTGGGATCTGTGGTCGGATGCTCCACGGCCACGAGGGGGATGCCCAAAACCATGACCGCCGCGATGCGCGCCATAGGAACGAGGAGGCATGGACCTGTCGAGGCGCTGAAGGATTTTGACAATCTCGTCTCCACTCCACACAGCGGGCGTGTCGCTTTCGCGCAGGGTCAGGATGCGGTCGAAACCTTCGCCGGCGCGGGGCGCTTCCCATTCGCGGCGCATGCGCCCGAGCACGCCGATAGCCTGTCCCACATCGCGCAGCGTTGGGTGGTCAGTCCGCCCCTCCAGGCGTTCGCGAAGAGTCTTGTCGGATGCGGTGAGAACGAGGCAGCGAATGCGGGGACGGGGTGTGCGCTCCATGCCAAGTTGGATGAAGTGCGCCCGTTGTCTGGCGTCAGCTGGATGAACAGCCATGGTCGACATTGGACCGGAACAAGACGAGGACGCTGGACCTGAGCCGGGAAGACACTCACTCAGGATTGAAGTCGACACGATCAACGATTACGTTGACACCTTTCGCTAACGCCGCGCGCACATCGCCCTCGACTTCTTGACGCCGGCCAGAGCGCGAGTCGTCCTGGCTCGTCCGCACCCATTTGCGGCCAGTCCATCCAGGAGCCTCAGACGCAGCAACTATTGCATGCGCGAATGTGCTCTTGCCAACCCCAGGAAGGCCGGCAAGGACAAGGAGGGTCTGAGGATCGCGCTGAGGTGGAGGGGGTGGAGGCTTGGGAGGCAGCTGTTGCGCCGAAATCGGCGGGAGTGTGGAGGGCTCTGTCAAATGCTGTCGCCACGCGTATGCGCTCTCGACTTCGGGAGGAACAGGTTGCGCCCCGCGAGGCGCTGTGGGGAACATGGGTAGTCGTAAGTGAGTGGATGGGAAGAGGTTGTGTATACGTGGGTTGTGGATGGAGAAATGTGAGATAGGTAGATGTGAGATGGAATTGAGGTGGCTAAAGTTTGGTCCCAACAACAATTGTCATCTCATCATCGCACCATCCTCCACACTGGAATTTAGTCTCTACAAGACCTCTCCACTCTTGCACGCGGTGCTCACTACCCGCTCAACTCATCGCGTACAATGAGTCAGGGGTTCAGCAGGTACGTGTACATCTCGGGGTTACCTTCTGTGTCAATCCACACTGGTCAACCGCTTACAGTTAGGTACATTCCGCCAGACTTCGACCCTCGCAAGTCCTCGACGCTCAACGCGCACCAAGGCAAGAAGCATGCATTGGGGAAGCGCGCCAAGGGCATAGACAAGGGAGTCCTTGTCGTCCGCTTCGAACTGCCGTTCAACATCTGGTGTGGGACATGTAATGTATGTGTCGCCACCTAACACCTCTTCCCCCTTCCATTTCCCGCTGGAGTTAACCGCAGAACCATATCGGCGCCGGCGTGCGTTATAACGCGCAGAAGAAGAAGGTCGGCAACTACTACTCGACGCCGATCTACGCGTTCCGCTGCAAGTGCCACTTGTGCTCTGGGTGGTTCGAGATCCGGACTGATCCCAAGAATGCGGCCTACGTTATCGAGGAGGGTGCGCGGAAGCAGGAGAGCGACTGGGATCCCGAGGAGCACGGAGGCCATGCTGCATGGGACACTGAGGGCGCTGCAGCTGCTGCAGGAGAGGACCCAGACACGTTCACGACGCTGGAGAAGGACACAGACCAGGTCGCGACAGCACGTAAGAACAAGTCACGTCTTGACGAACTCGCAGCCGCAAGCGACCGCTTGAACGCCGACCCGTGGGCGGTGTCTCGCTCACTGCGAACCCGGTTCCGCGAGGAGAAGAAGGAAGCACTGGCACGGCAAGCTGCGCACGACGGTGTGCTCGAACGGTATGCGCTACATGACGGGGTGCATCTCGATGACGAGGAGGGAGGCGCCGGCGCCGAATGGGTCGCCGCACGTCTGGGACGCGGGCTTGAGGCCGATGTCGTGGGAAAGAAGGGTGATGTTGCTGCGCTGGGTGAGACGATCCGCACCAACACCAAGCGCAAGTATGACGCGTTTCACGACACGAGCCTGCCACAACGCGTCCGGCTACCCCGTAAGACGTCGCCACCACCAAAAGCAGAAGACGGCAAGGCCGTTAAACCGGCCGCACCACCCCCTGTGACCGCACTTGGGGGATTGGCAGGGTACGGCAGCGGCAGCGAGAGCGACTAGGTTGGGACAGTTATGTTGAATGTACCATTATGACACTTGTCGAGGTGAGCAGTACTGTCGGAGGAACTCATCGGAAGAAGATGATGCAGATATCTCTTTCATACATCCCTTTATCCGCCGATCTACTTGTGCTACTAGTGTACAGCTGGCAGCCAGCCAAGCATTGGCGCAAGACCTCGATGGCGGATCGGTCCAACCCATTCTCGCACTCGTCCAACACCCGCCGTTCGCGTCCTGTGGGCCCACTCGTCCGGGCTCGAGTATAGGCCATCAACGTCTATCTCGAACTCTGCCTCGTGGACACCACAACCTAAGGGCCGGCGACCGGAGCGAAGCGCACAAGCTCCGCCGCTGTCCGCCGTTGAATATCCCTACCGCAACCAAGCAAGTAAAGTCGGTGACCCGCACTCACTTTTCTTTTTCCTACCGGTGGAGAGCCGAACCGTACTTTCCGCTGCTGGTCGCCGCTCTACTCGCGTTCTTCGTTACTGAGTGGCACTCTTCTGGACGTGATCTGCCAACGCCGCAAAGTCCGAATTCTACAAACAATACATTATAGTTTCTAGAGTACAACAATGGAGCAAGTAGAGTCGATGATTTGGTCCATTCAAGAGGCGCAGTTGTGACACAGTGTGCGGCCTCTGTTCGTTTGTTCCAGTATCTTGATGTAATCGTCCCATCGTCCTCGTGTCCTTGCGTCGATTCGGCCGCAGGCTTCCTAAACCGCCTGTCGGAAGTAGTTGATGCCCATCGAGAGCAGGTCGGGAGGAATATAGGACACGAACTCCTCCAACCAGAGAAGGGCGATGACCAGGTCGTCTGGATGACGGATGGCGTCATACATCTCCATGACGTCGCGGATCACCACTTCGGAGGGGGCGATTGGTGAGCCCTCGAGGAGGAGGAGGAGGGGGGTGGCGTACCGCTCCAGGGTGGGTGGGAGGGGGAGGATGGACCGGGCGGACGAGAGGATGGACCGGGCGGACGAGAGGAGGGCAGGGGACGAGACTGGGGCCGGAAAGTCGACGTACCATGGGCGAGTGTGGCTCCGAGGAGGAGTAGTGCCGGGCGTGTAGATCGCCGTATCCCGGGCGATGGGGCTGGACATGGGGGAGTGGATGGTGGGGTTGGGGAGAGTAAGGGGGAGAGTGGAAAGCATAGTGTTTGCTGTCGAAGACGAGGTGTTGAGACAGAAGTCTTGATGGATAGAGAGGTTTGATATCCAAGTCTGGATGGAGAGAGTTGTAGTTGAGATGGGTGGTCTGGGTGCTGGCAATGTTTATATACCTACCGAACTCGCAATATTCAGTCTACTTTCCAGTACGTACTTTCGAGTACATATTTTCGAGTTAGTTTCTAGAATTTCTAGATGCGGTGAGTGGAATGCAACTGTGCAGGAGTCGATCTGGTGACACTGCGGTTACATGTTGCCGAATTGGATTCTGGAATTCGACAACGCGTGCAACGCGGTGGCTGAGACCGCCCATGAGGACCCAGCCGCAATCCATTGTTGGCACACGACTTACTCAGGAGCCATACAGAGAAATTTACGGATGTGGAACGTATGTCTTGGTGTTTGAAACATATGCTATTCTAACTACGTCAATGTATCAACATATTACAGAATCAGTCGCTAGCGAAACCGTGACCCATTGACCGCTATGCCATGGTCTCAACATTGCACCAGCCTTCTACGCCGCCGTAGCGTGCACATGAGCAATTTGGCCTCACTCCTCTGCGCCACCCGGTGGCGTCCTCCTCGATGTACCGTCTCTCCTCTTAGGACTTGTCCCTCCATGACCTTCTAAAATTTGTCATACAAGACAAGGCCCCCAACCTCGCGGAACTCGGGTTCCAGTGGGAACAGGGGGTGACGCTGTTGTCCTTCACACCGACCCATGCCCAAGGTCGCCCGGAGTCAGTGATTTGGATTGGGCCGGCGTACATGTAGGTGGCGACACACCGGTTCGTTTCAATACACTCGCCGTGGCTGTCAGGGCAATAACAACTGGGAGTGACGTCGGCGTGTTCCTAGTCGCCACCGTGCACCCCTTCGACACACCTTGATAGACTTGCGGAACAGGCATGTACACAAGCGGGAACCTGGGCGTGGAGAGACACGAGGTTGGGAGGAACCGTGCAAGTTTGTAAATGGGAGCGTCTCCATTTTTTTAAAAAGGAGCGAGCCTGTCATATGATCAAGCTGCTCAAACCGTCGGCATTTGACGATTGACGTGCGTGTTCTGCTGAACAACTTGGGAGCAGCCAGTGTTGGAGACGTGTAAGCTGGCGGACTAGGGGAATTAGCTGGTGCCATCTCCCTTGGGCGAGCAACATGCCTTGCTCGCGGCTGGTTTCCGGGATGGCGGTATGGCGGTGGGGCTTCCAACAGTAGCGCGTGAAGTTTACATTCAATCTCGCCGCGTATTGACAATGCAAGCCTCTCTTGCATTGGGCTGTAACACCTCGGTGACGATGGCATAAATCGCAGGTCAGCCATGAGTTAGAACCGGTAGTGTTAGAATGCACATCCGGGTAATGAGTCTCCTGGGGTCTGGCAACAGTTCCACTCCAGTTCCCCACCACTGCGGCCAGGTTAAATCAGTACTAACGTACATATACTACATTGAATACAGTGTCAACACTAGGACAGGACAGGTGTCTCGTTACAACATCGGGGTTAGGACGTCGCGCAGATTGCCGTGAGGGCACGGCGTGCGCCGGCGCTGCCTACGCTCCCGTCGTCGTCGAGCTTTAGTTGCGCAAGACTGCCCTCAACGTTGATCGGGTCTGCCGGCTTGTTCCACAACACCTCGCCAGAATTGCCCATCCACGCGTAGCGGCGCGCTTTAGCGGTCGACAACACGCCGTTCGGCTCGATGTGCACGCCTCGTGCTCCGATAGCCTGCAGAATGCGGGAGATATTGGACGCGTCCTGAATGTTAGCGCTGCAGCTGCCGTGGGAACCTACGTCGATGCCAGAGTGCTGTCGGCCCTCAAATTCGCTCAGTCCCAACGCGGTAAGCTGGTCCACGATCGTGAGAGGTGGCTGCGCACCAGGCCGAGGCCGGGTGCGACGCCCGGTGGTAATGCGTGATGGATTGGGGTGGTGCAGGTTCTGGCGTCGCTCTTCCTCTGCGCGTACTGTCCGCACCGCCTCCTTGATGTTCAGGTAGCGACCGAGGAAGTATTTGGGATAGCGAGGAGGGTAGGTGGGCGTGATGTGCAGCTGCTTCGGCACAAAGTCCCTGTAATGTCAGCAATGGCTCAAACTGGCAACTCACTGTAAGTCCCACGGCCCGTCGGTCACCCACATAGCGTTCTTGAGCTCGTCGTTCTCAAGCAGACCCCATCTTCTCATCCAGCTCTCCAGACGCAACAAGACCTCGGGGAATGTCTCGGACTTGTCGACCGTGCTCTGATGGATCCCCGTGAGGTTGGTGCAAAAGTTGGAGAGCTGCGGACGCCAAGTCGGCCGCACGTAGGAGTGGAAAGTGTCGATGTGGACAATGCGCGCGTTACTAGAGAGTCGACGCCCGTCGTGTCCCTCTTCCCACTCGTGGGTCCAGCCCATGAGGACGACTGGAAACTCCTGCGATTAGCGCTGGTATATGATCAGTGACGCACGATAATCTCGTTTGGGTAGTCGAACTGGCCCTTGCCGGCCATGCATGTTGCCTCGACGTCAAAGCACAGGTACCATGTGTGGGGTTGGTCGATACCGCGCAGCGCGCCAGACTCTGCGAGAGCGGCAGCACGTTCGGCGTGAAGGGCGGCGTTTGCGGATCTTTCTTCTTCGTCGTGCTGTTCGCAGTAAGCCTTCATCAAGCGCCTGGCGTTAGTCTTTGACTCGGTGATCAGTGATCGGTGGAGAATCCGAGAGGAACAGTATGTGCGCGTAGAGTCTCATTCCGGCGAAGCAAAGAACCAAGTTGCACTCCATTGTTGCGCCATTGTTGACGCACAAGTATTTGTAAGGGTACTCACTTGTACAATGACTCCTTGGTGCCCTTCGAGTTCATGCCGAGCCTGGTAAGGATGGCGCGAAGCTCGTCAACCGTCTGCTTCTTGGTTGGCTTTGGAACCTTGCCAAGAGGCACGTTGCTAGTGGCCGAGGGAGCGGAGAGTTGAGAGCAGAACGACGGCGCGGATGGTGATAACGGCGCGGGTGGTGATAACGGCGCGGATGGTGATAGCGGAGGAGAAGATGGGTGAAAAGAAGGTGCGGTAGGGGAGAGAGGTGGGGATGCTCGGCGCGCCGTCGTGGCCGGGCAGAACGGGGCCGCGGTCGGCGACAGTTGAGGTGACGCATTGGGGTGACTAGCCGAGGTTGACACGGATGACACGGACACGGGCGACGCGGGTGGTGGATGTGAGGATGAGGGGAGAGGTGGGTCAGCAGGCTGCTGGAAAGTCGCTTCGTCGTGTGGCATTGTTGTGATATGGAGGCGGAGGTAGAGGAGTGAGAGGAGTGTAGTGTGTTGTAGTGGTGGCAAGACTACAAGAAAGTGGGTAGTAGGGCAAGGACGGGATTGTTTGGTATAAGGATGAGATGGATGATTGTGCGGGTAGGAGATGAAGAAGAGTAGAGAGATGGAATGAGAGAAGAGTACAAGAATGAAAGAAGAAGTGCAAGGACAAAAGTGTGTGTTGAATAGGAAAGAGTGAGCTAGTGAGTTTGAGTCAAAATGCTGAGACACGGCGAGTTGTAAATGACGACGAAAGACTCCACCATCACTAACAACCAATTCACTACCCCACAATCTCACCCCAGCAACCCCTCAGCCCCCTTTGCAGCATTCAAAGGTTTCGCTTCCAGCCCCTCATTCCGCCACTGTTTCGCCCTACAATTGCGCCGCGCACACTTCTTTCGACTCATTCTCTTCTACTTCCATTTGCGGTTCACTCCAAATCCAACAAGAGCTAAAAGGTGTCAACGTCCTCGCCGCTTGTAACTCGCTAACAGCACCCGGGTAACCCTTACAAGCCCGCTCGAGCCCTCAATGACCCCACAACCTTGCTCACACCAAACGCCAAGGATGCCAACATGATCATTATTCAGTTGACGCGTCGCCCGTACCAAGCTCCAGACAAGACAGCGGGCGCAGCCGTGCACTTGAGCCCCAAAGACGCCACATCACTCAAGCACGCGAAAACTAGTCACCAACAGGTCATCAGCTTCAGCCTTGTACAGCGCGTCCCGTCTTGGCAGATACCGTATACCGTAAAGAGTACATTTCGCCAGCATGCAGAGCTCTCACTTGCGCCCATGGTGTGGTGGGCACAAGAAACCGCCTCGGTAGCTAACAGGCGAATCGCCAGCCGCAGCCCAGGCGACTAGACGACGCCTGGTATTACAGGTCGTCACAGCGTCCCCTCCTCACTAGACTCTACTAACCCATCTACTAACCCCGACTCTGGCTGCAAGTGATGCAGTACAACGCGGTGCAGCAGCGTTTAGCAGCACTTGCCGTTGCCCTGCTTGCCACCGTCGCCCTCCGAAGGGGTGACAATGATGGTCTCGCCGCCCGACGGCTTGATGACGTCGCCTGAAGACTCCAGCGACTTGGACGAGACGATGCGGTAGATGTCTGCTGTCAGCTTGTCCGAGACTGGAAGCTCACCAGTCAGGATGTTCTGGAACGCAGCTTCGACGTTGGACGCATCCAATGCCGAGGTCTCGATGAACGAGAGGCCCTGCTCGGCTGCATGTCAGCGCAATTGGACAACGCGTTCGTGGACGTACTGGCAAAGGCCTTGGCCTCGTCGGTGGAGACAGCGCGGAGGTGCTTGAGATCGCTCTTGTTGCCCACAAGCATGATAACAATGTTCGTGTCGGCGTGGTCCCGGAGCTCCTTGAGCCAGCGGGTCACATTCTCGTACGTCGAGTGCTTGGCAATGTCGTACACGAGCAGTGCACCGACCGCTCCGCGGTAGTACGCCGACGTGATGGCACGGTAGCGCTCCTGGCCGGCTGAGGTTAGCTCACATCCATGCAATGTGAAACCAAGCAGTGTGAGCACAAAGGCGGGACACCACAGCGGACCATGGGGACCACCGGCCGCCCGACGCCCCACGAGATGACGGCGTGCTTCCCACTACACCAGTGACGCACCAGTGTCCCAGATCTGCGCCTTGACGGTCTTGCCGTCAACGTTGATGCTCCTGGTCGCAAACTCGACGCCGATGGTCGACTTGGACTCGAGGTTGAACTCGTTACGGGTGAAACGCGAGAGAACTGGGGTCAGCACGTATCCAGTTGAGATCGCATGTACCGCGAGGTGTGGTACGTGAGCGCACGACACGTCGTAACGGAAAACTCACGGTTGCTGTAGATGAGCACGAGGCGCGGTCAGTACGCGGGCCCACTTCAGAGCCAGCCCTCCCTTCTCTTCCCAAGCAGCATAGAGCAGCGCCTACTACGGTACTGACGCGCTCAGAGTTGGGGATTGGGGTAGGACTGCGCTGGTGTCATGTACTCACGACTTGCCGACACCCGAGTCGCCGATTAAGACAACCTAGATGTCAGCGCACGAGCATGAGCAATGTGACGAGGCACGTGGTGCCAAGCACGCGAGGCGCGTACGTACCTTGAAGAGGTAGTCGTAGTTGGAACCCTCTGCCATTATGGTTTATGTGATGTTGTGACGAGGAAGGAGATGTATAGGATGTTGAAGGAAGGAAGGTGACCGAATTGAGGATGGGACGGGATGAATCTGGTGCGGTGGCGTGGCGTGTATGGGTTGTGGGCCTGGGGAAAGGGAAGGCCTCGTGGGGTGGGTGGAGTTCAGAGTAATGGGTGGCGGAAACTTGGACGGTTATACGACGCGCCAAAGTGAATGCCAGACTGATGCGTGATCGAGGACAGTATACCGTAAAGAGAAAGAGAGAGAGAGAGAGAGAGATATGAAGGATGAAGAAAGGAACTGGGAGATGATAGATGATGATGAGTTCTATTGTGCATTGTATTGTGCTACCTCTTGTCACGATCATATGATGACAGTCAAGAACGCCGACCATGGTGGCTCATGGCTCAACAATAATTGCTATGAGCAATAAGTCTACCTGCCTATAGCTGCCTACCTGTAGTCAGTTGTTGCCTAAGTGAGCCTGATCAAAGTGTACAGGGTAAGGTTCAATCATGGGCCCAGTCTCATTCATACCCTGAATAAACCGCGTTTGGGCAACTCTTAAAGCAGTCATTGGGCCATTTCTGCCGTAATAACCGCCTTTGATTAGAAATTTATTAGAATGTATCAGTGACTGATTAGGCTATAGAGGTCTATCATGGGGCTTGATCCACACCTGTGAACCCCTAAGCGCTCAATCTAACCCTTTTACAATCTCTCCTTAATGGTAATGTTGATTTTCAATCCTCAAAATCCCTCACCATGGAGATATCGGCACTTGCCACGTGGCCCAGTGTGGCATTTCTGTGATTGTTGACAAGCTGAACACAGACAACGTCGAGAGCTAACAGGCAGCCTTGAACAGTGCAACCTAACCTTCCTCAGACGTTGGACGTCAACCAACTCTCGACAGCTCCAACCATACTCCATCGTCCTATGTCTATGCATCTCATACTGTACATGGTCCCTCTACGCAAACACCTTGTCAACCGCGAGCTCATCCTCGCCAACGTCGGCACGGATACGCTTGGCGCGGTCTTCACGCTCCTCCTCGACCGCCTTGCGCGCGCGGTATTTCGCGCCCACCTCGCGCTTAATGCTCGCACGCGTCGCTGCTGGCGTCACAAACTCCTGGTTGGCAAACACGGTCGGTCCGCCAAACGAGCCCTCAAAGATACGGATGGGCGTGAGGACGAAACGGGGCCCAATCTCGACGAGAGAAGTCTGGGGTGGACCAGAGGGGTGGAGAGGGTCCTTGTCGATAATCTGGTAGTTGCGGAACCAGATACGGTTGTCGAGAATGCTGAAGACGAGGATGTGGTCGATGAACGGCTTGAGGCGGCGCGAGGTGCGGGGGACTGAGAAGATCTGGTGTGAGGATCCAACAAACAACTTCCAGGACACTTTGGACGACATCTAGCGTTCATGACACCGAGAATCATTCGTCCTGTCTGCACATGGATGGCGACTCTCGCCACCACCCTAACACCACTCACATGAGAGAAGAGCTCCTTCATGAGCTTCCACTCCTCCTTCGTGTCCCACTCGCCATCAAACACGCAGATTCCGCGGCTTCCCTTGAGGCAGTTGCCGGTCATCTTGAGCTCGTCCATCGTGTGAATGTTCTGAACGTGGCACTTGACCGACGGTCCGTTCGGTGTCCGCGAGGCCCACATGTACAGGTCCTCATGCCGGCGCGCCTCAAAGTAGAGCGCATTTGAGCATGAGTGGAGGTCGGCGAGCTCGTTGAGCAGGTGCAGCGACGACTTGGAATCGAGCTTGGAGTCTGTGGGAGTGAGGCAAGGATGTGAGTGGGTCAGGCAATGAGCAGAGTTGGTGGAGGGAGAGCGGCGAGCAAGTAGAGCGAAATCGAGTGACACGAGGCGAAGGAGAGAGTATCAGCGCAAGTTCCAACTCAAGTCCCTCTCGCAAACTTACCCTTCTTCGTGTGAGGGAGGAGTGCCTCGAGGTCGGCCATGAGGTGGCGCATGCGCTGCGTCACACCGCGGGACGAGAGGAGGAGGACCTTGTCCTTGCGCTTCTTCTCGACGACGCCGGCCTTTTCATCTGCCGCGGCACGCTTCTTGCCCTTGCCCTTCTTCTGCAATGACTCGGTCGCCTTGTAAACGGACGCCATGGCGGATGTGTGTGATGTGTGAGCGGAGGTAGGTTCAATTGTTGTGACGGTTGCCGTGATGTTCTGAAATTCTTGGTGGGAGTGGGTGGTGGAGGTCGGGCGGGATCAGATTGACTTATTATCAGAGTGGGGCAGAGACAAGCAGTCTCAGAGTGGGGCGGAGGAGAATCCCGGACATGGTTTACTCTCCGCCTTGACGGGCCCAGATTGTGTTATGCCAATCAAAGCAGGCATCAAACATCGCTCATCGCAATCCTTCGGCGCTGGCCCGATCTCTCTCTCCTGATACATCCCCCACGGAGATTAGCTTGGCTTGGCAGACTGACCGGGCCAACTTACAACGTTGTTCTTCAGTGACCCTACTTAGGCGAGAAAATCCACCTCGGCCTGTTGAAATGCCCGGCTTATTGGCCAGATGATGAGATGAGACGCTAGCCGAGACCGGTCTTTCACCTCGCCTGTTTCATCTCCTTCGTCCGATTAATCCCACTGTTGCAACCAACCCAGGCGTTACCTACCCAGTAATGTTCAAAAGGCGTCGTATAGAACGCCAGGCCCGTGGCCCCATGTGACAATCTGCTGAACTACCCCCTGGGCCGTGCGGCTTGTCTGCGGCTTCGGTACCTAATTGCGCTGCACTTTTCCCTCATCACTTCTTGAACCTGGGCACCGCTGGACACGGTTGGCCCTGGTCCTTCTTGCGGCATCAGAGCGGATGTTGACGAATATGATGGTCCTGGCAGTGTAAACGACGAGGAACAAGGGGAAAACATCGGATGTAGAGCGGTTCACAAGTGGGCCATTGTGGGGGTTGTGGGGCGCCTTACCTTTCCCCGCTGTCTCCACTCTGATTCCCCCTCCCCGGCTAAGTTTATCTGGGACAACAGTGACTTACGTAGAGTCACAAAGCCGAGCTTGACCTCTGCACCTCTCGACTACATATACCCACCATCCAAGACACTCGCGCCTGTTTCTTGCCCTTGTACAAAAAAAAGCCATTGTCTACACAATGTCCGACCAGAACGACGCCAGCCAGGCTCAGGCCGCCGCCCGCCTCCAGCACATCGGCAACCAGCTCGATGGCGAGCAGGCCTTCTTCAACCCCAACCGCCTCAAGTTTGCTGCAGGCATGCCCAGGGGCCGCGCAGTCAACAACACCCCCCTCAACCCCCTCACCTTCCTTCTCCGCTCAGCCTACATCCGACCCCAGCGCATCGCGATGAAGCACCCGGCGATCGGCGTCGAGTGGACCTACGCCGAGTGGTGAGTGACATGGTTGTTCGAGTTGTCCGAGTCGGAGAATCGGCGTCTATCGGTCGACAAAGGCGATGTTGGGCGATGGTTCGGCGCACGGGGCGTGCCTCGCTCTCAACCATCGTTACTCTTGGCACTGGCATATCGCTCTTCAGGTGCCGGAGTAATGGTGCCCAGAATGACCGCTGACGTCCAGGGCGATGCGGGTGTGTGCGCTCGCGTACGGTCTCAAGAAGCGCGGCATCAAGCCTGGAGAGCGCGTCGCCGTCATCTGCCCTAACGCGCCGATGATTCTCGACCTGATCCAGGCGCTGCCCGCGATCCACGGTGTGATTGTGCCCATGAATATCCGTCTCACCAAGCCCGAGGTCAACTACATCCTCGAGCACTCTGGTTCGGTCATGGTGGTTGTCGACCACGAGTTTGCGCACCTCGCCGACGACTTTAAGGGGCCCGTCATCGTGTCCAAGGACTCGGGTGGCCGTGACCCAAGCTGCCAGTACGAGCAGCTCATTGACGAGGGCCGGCACGAGGCCGACACGGTCGGTTGGCCCGGCCACACTCTTATCGAGGACGAGGAGTCCGACTACGCCATCTGCTACACGTCCGGCACGACCGGTCGCCCCAAGGGCGTCGTCACCACTTACCGCGGCACGTACCTCGCCGCGCTGTCGAACGCTGCCGAGTCGCGCATTTTCACGGAATCCAACTACCTCTGGATTCTGCCTGCGTTCCACGCCATCGGCTGGACCTTCCCCTTCGCCATTACCGCCGCCTCGGCTGGCCAGGTCTGCCTGCGCTCGGTTGGAGACTACTCGCCAATTTGGGAGAGCATTACCCGCGACAAGATCTCGCACTACTGCGGAGCACCGACCGTCCAGATCGGTATCTGCAACCACCCGCAGGCGCGCAAGGTCCCTCACGACATCCGCACGATGATTGCCGGTGCGGCGCCCAGCGCGTTCCTCATCAAGACGCTTGAGAAGCTCAACATTAACGTCATCCACGTTTACGGCCTGACTGAGACGTACGGCCCTATCACCAACTGCATCCAGCACCCCGAGTGGGCTGTCGACCTTGACGAGGACGAGTTCTACCGCCGCAAGGCGATGCAGGGACACGCGTTTGTGGGCTCGGACGAGGCGCGCGTGATCCGTCCGGACTCTGACCCTTCCAAGGGATACGAGGACGTGACGCCCAACGGCAAGGAGGTGGGCGAGATTGTGATGCGCGGCAACATTGTCATGAAGGAGTACTGGAAGAACCCCGAGGCGACTGCCGAGGCCTTTGAGGGCGGCTGGTTCCACTCTGGTGACCTGGCTGTGCGCATGCCGTACGGTATGATTTCTATCCAGGACCGGTCCAAGGACATTATTATCTCGGGCGGTGAGAACGCGTCATCTCTGTCGATCGAGAGCGCAATCTACCAGCACCCCGATGTGCTCGAGTGCGCTGTTGTCGCTCGCCCGCACGAAAAGTTTGGCGAACGCGCACACTCATTCATCATCCTGCGTCCGCACGCTCAGGCCAAGTGGGCCGGCAAGGAGGACGAGTTCAACGTCGACCTCAAGGCGTTTGTCAAGCCGCTCCTTCCGGGCTTTGCGCGGCCCGAGTGGGTCGAGGTCGTCCCCGAGCTCCCCAAGACGTCGACGGGCAAGATCCAGAAGCACGAGCTCCGCAAGCGCTTCAGCAGCATCATCCCGAGCCAGTAGGAAATGTAGAGTATTAGGAAAGGCTGTTAGCCGTGTAGTGACCTTTTTGGACAAGTTCAGTAGCCATATGCATTGCGGAGTCACGCGACACTCCGTCTTATCGCTGACGTCATGGCGACCCGGCGCTATCTGTTCTTTTCAGAGCTTGCATTTCTCACTACATTAGATATTACGATATTACGATATTACGACTCGTACTTGCACACTAGCAAGCATACCGGAAATGAGTATTCTCGCGGTCCGTGAGATCCAGCTCGCCCGCCAGGCGACTCTCATGCGCGCGCGTCTCCTCAGTTATTCCCAACGCCAGGAACTGGGCCTCGCGCCGCGCATTAGTCCGCGTATAATACATCCACCAACAAGCAAGGTTGATGGCGTTGAGACACATGACGGCGCCGCACGAGATCAGGCCTTTGAGATACTTTGGCGCGTCTGAAGGAACGAAGATCTGCGTCCCGACAATGTTACCGACGCAATACCTAGTGTTAGCTTTTCCCTCTGTTTCGCTTACCACATCAAGGCGCTAGCACTCATGAATGTCTTCTTGGTCCTTCCGGCTATATTCACACTCATCAGAGGCCACACCATGAATGTCGAAATTGCGAATACGCCATAGAAAGTAAATGCTGCCCAACGGTTCCATTTCTTGGCCGGATCCTCTAGGCCGACGTAGAGGAATACGGCACAGGGGACGAGTTGACATATAATGGCGATGGGGAAGCGGGCACGAGGAATGTAGAATACAGTCGTGGCAGCCGTGAGGATTAAGACGCAGGCAACAGCACTGTTTGGCATCCCATACAGGATGACTTGGAGGTTGGTGAAGCCCATACTCTTGTAGATTAGGTTGTTGAAGGCGCCGAGGCCGCCGTTCGGGATGCATGAGAGGAGGTTGTACGCGCATGCAAACCTGGGGTGAGCGGGGGGTTACTTGGCCAGGGATGTTACTCACCAGTACTGGGGGTCGCGGAGACATTCCTTGACTTGGCTCCATTTCCAGGGGTGTTGCTCGCCACCACCAGTCGCATTCTGCACGATACGCGCTTTGGCCATGAGTTTTTCGCGTTTCGAGAGCCACCAGACCTCGTTGGGGGTGCCGATGATGAAGAGCAGGATGATACCGATACCGACGGTCACCCCGCCGAGGAAGAGGTTGATGACACGCCACGCCGCCATACCGCCCTTACGGTGGGCGTTGTCTGCAATGCCGTAGATGGCGATACCGAAGACGATTGAGAAGAATGTGTCTGTGTGCATGAGCGGACGAGGAGGGGGGGGGGGGGGGGAGAGGGGGGGGGGCGGCGGGTGTCGGGTGGAGGTAGGGTAGAGGAGGGAAAATGAAGAAAGTGGCGGTGAAGCGGTGAAGAAAATACCCACTCATGGCATAGTAGCAGGCCTGGCGCAAGGTCTGCTCGCGCCGGAGATACCACGAACTGGTAAGGACGACGAATCCCGGAGTCACGACGCTTTCAAACCAGCCTAGCAACACGCGCACAATACTCAGGTCCCAATAATGATTACACGCGCCGAGGAGCATGACCATTGCGCCCCACAGGATCACGCAGACGCTGAGGGCCTTGCCGAGTGGGAAGCGCTGCATGACCCATCCCATGGGGATCTGGGCCACGCCATACGACATGCTTGCGTCAGCTCGTCAGATTGAGACGTACTCGTACTAGAAGAACGAGTCGTCAGATTGAGACGTACTAGAAGAACGAGTTGAGGTTGTTATACTCCTGGGATGTGAGGTGTGTGTCCTCTTTAAGGCCGAAGATTACGCCGGAGGAGAGGGAGGTTTTGTCACTGTATTGAAGCCCATATGTGATCATTAGGAGGGGAATGAGGATTCTGCCTTTAGAGAGATTAAAGAAAGGATTACTCACAGGTCAATCTTGCGTAGGAGGCGCTTGTACTCGGCCTCCCTGTTGTTAGATTGTCAAATTACGCACATACGTGAATTCGGCTTCGGCCGCGATTACCTCCTCGTACTCGTCGAGCTTGTCGAGCTCTGTGTCGGCGACTTCGACCGTGATGGTCCCCAGCTTTTCCGAGACATGGCTGCCCTTGCGGTCGCGAGATGTGTGGCTGAAAGACATGGTAGTGTGGGGGGTGGGCAGTCATCTTTCGTGAGGAGGGTGTTATTAGTCTTCACAGACGGGTCAGCTACATGCTTGATGCTTGGCTGTCCACCACAGGCGAGATGGGCTATGGGCTAAAGCCCGTGACAGACGCAATAGCGAGTGGGGGATACTAGAGTGCGTAGCCACAGCCGCGGGTGAGCCCACCCAGCGTGAGCCCACCAAGTCAAGAATCCGGGAGGATGCTGGAGGTGGGGTTTTGTGCATCGCAGATGGCTCCAGCAGGCCCAGCTGTCGTGCCTAATCTAGCTTGGTGCCAGGCACGTTCTATTTGGGTCAGCATGAGGCTCAGCGCAACTCAAAGCTCCAACTGTCCGGAGTTCGTGGTGAGTGGAGCGTTATGTGCAGAGATTCACAAGTTAATATTCACTCAGCACAGGCGGCATTCCGTATCGGCGTGATCGAAAATCTGAGACGCGGTCAGCTGACTGGTTTCAGTTGCCCCTCCCATGCAACCGAGGTTATGTGGGCAGGAGATATGGACACCAGTCGGTGACGACGAACTCTGCTCGTGGGTACGTGCACCTGCCTCGGGATGGTGGGCATGGCTTGGCACGGAGTTGCTCGACGTCAGGTGGGTTCACTCACACGCTCGACGCTCCCCACTCAGGTCGCCTACGCCTCGTGATGCCGAGCGGAGACACTGGCAAGATGTGTGCAATTATATGCAATGCATCCGGCTGAGGACTAGGTGGCCGGAATATGGATCATCCCCTCATCCCCGCCGGTCGAGGCGACGGTTGATTCCGCCAAGAAGTACCTTGACAATCAGATCCGATGTTAGCTCCTCGCCGTTGTACGGCACAGTGTCGACCATGTCGCGCACACCATGTGCCGCGGCCAGCCCATCGTCGAGCTCCTGAAGGGCTTCGCGTGCCTACGGTTAGCTGGCGTATACCGGAATATTGGGCTGAAAGCTCGGATGCTTTCCAGACCCGGCGCGCGACCCAGCCAATTGCTGATAGAGCCGCACTCACCTCGGAATCGCAGCCAATCTGGAGCAGCTGCACGCCGACTTGGGACAACGGGAAATCGCCGCGATCGAGACGCCTTGCGACGCTGACGATCACACTCTCCAGGTCGTCCGTTGGTGCTGCATCCATAAGCGAAGCACGATCAAGAGAGGGATCGGCGGCGAGAAAGCGGAGGCGCGCAGCAAGCGGGTGTGCAAACGCTTGCGTCAGCCCCGTTCCGCTCCATCATGCCCCACGTACCTCCGTCTGTCACGACAATCAGGTTCATCGAGGGCACATCCTCGTCACCCGCTGCCACACTGCCCTCGAGACGGGACATGTAGTCGCGGAGAATGGCCTCCATCCGAAGACCAGTTGGGGTCGCTCCGCGGGGCTGCAGGCCCGCAAAGAGGTCCTCGACGTCCTGGGCCACGCGGAGACCCTTGCCGATCCGCTTAGAGTTGAGGAAATAGCAGTCCACGCCATTGCGGTCGTATCGCACCGCCTGTTGAACCACGCCCATTACCGCCTTCTGCATTTGCTCCCACCTCTGCCCAGCCATAGATGTGCTGTCGTCGATGAGGAAAACAGTGTCATAATCGGCGAGCATCTCGAGCGCGTTCTCTCCTGTCGCATCGAGGAACGCGGGGGACGGGTAGCGCTTTGCTGCAGGTGGAACGGTTGGACCGACGTCTGGCGATCGGTCGGGTGTGTTGCACAATTCGGATGAAGGGTCCGAGTTGTCCGGTTCCCGCCATCTGGCACCACTTACCTGCCTAATGTGGTTGACCGCGGCCGGTCCAGGGACGACCCTCGGTGGGCCGACGGGGTGAGGCAGCGGTCTAGATGGGCGCTTCACTACGGTCGTAAAGGATTGGGGGTCGGCCATGCCGTTGCGCGACGGACCAGTGACGGCGACATGGGATCGACTGGGTTCACTCTGCAACCACGGTGGTGGCCCTGGTGGCGGTTGGTAGTGCTGCCAATTCGGCGGGGGACCGGGTGGAGTCGCATACTGCGGTCTGCCGACTCCATATGTATTGTACTGAGTGCCGTAAGCCTTCCCACCTGACTGCGGAGGTAGCGCGCAACCCGGCGTTTGGATGGACGGCGTGCGTCTTGGAATGACAGTCGGCGGGACACGAGGGCTGGAGCACGATGAGGGCCGTGGAGGCACAGCTGGCGGCGTGGAGAAATCATGCTGGGTCTGAGGGACAGATAATCGTTGGGGTGACAAAGAGCGCGCGGCCGCCGCGTCCATCTGCTCCTGCTGCTGTTGCTCGCGTTCCTCAGGCGTGAGGAACGGGTTATTGCTCTGGAACATTGTCGACTGATTCCCGCTCCTGCGCTGCTTGTTCTTCTCAGAAGGCGACGCCGGTATTGGCTGCAGTGTGGGAGAGTTGAGCTCGAACCCACCAAACATCTCCTCGAGCGCATTGTCCTGCGGCAGCGGAGGCTGGGCCTTGTGGATGTCGGGATTGATCGAACCGGACATCTCCGCGGACGGTGCATGGGAGAGAGTAGCGTGACTCAAGGAGGATATCGGCGCGTTAGTCCTCTGCCCAGAGCTTGATGGTCCAGGCCCGGCACCCTGTAAGTCAATCTCTTCGTACAGATCGCGGCGGGCCGAGTCCTCCTCTGCACTTGCGAGAGATGCCTGGATTGCCGCCTCATACTCGAGGCGCTCCTTCTCTTCAACGCGCGCGATGCGCATCTCCTCCTCGCGTATGCTGTCCTCGCGAGCGCGTCTCTCGTCCGCTGACAACTCGTCTGTGTTCTCTGCTGGAGCGGGCATGGCTGAGAAGTCGTTTGAGCGACGCGGATTGCGACTTGTGTTTGATTCGACCCGTTCCAAGGCGCTCGACTCTCGAGTTGCCGCGTTGGCTTCCTCGGCGGCTTCAACCGCGCTTATCTGTTCCTGAAGGGCTTGTGTTAAGTCAGGGTCCGGGTCCTCGGCAGTGTATGGCGGGGGTGGGAGGTCGTCGCCTTCACCGTCAGTGGGGGGCACTGTCTGTCGAGGTTCCACAGGGGGTGGCAGTTCCACAGCGGGCCTCGGCGGCCGGCTCGACGCCGCGGTCATGGTACTCGCGCGGTTGAGACGCGTCGAGGATGAGGATGATGAGGGGTGGCGGACGGAGGAGGCGCGGTCCGTGGACGTGGTCTTGCTTACACGCACAAGGCGGATCACACGCGATTCTGGCAGACCATGGTGAGCACGCACATCAAAGAAGGCCTCGGCAAAACGTGGCGGTACCTAGTGTCAGTTCGCTCGTGATTCTGGCGTACCTGACGTTCAAGGACTTCTAGCTTCACAATGATCTCGGCTTTTGTCCTGCCCCGAACCTGCTTGTGCTCGACGTACGAGTTGACGATGGCGAACTCGTAGCTCAAGTCAACATTGTACTGAGGCTGGTGGCTTACCGCTTATCGGACCAGGACTGGTGGGTGAGGGCGGCCAGGACGTCGGAAGCCGTGTACATTACCGGCACCTCGGGCTGAAGTCAGCATGGACGAGGAGGCAACGCACGAGGTTTGGGGGCCTGCGCTGCAGTCCCAGGTACATTGTGTATGTGGAGAGAGGGGTTGGGTAAGATGTCAAGTATGATCAAGTTTATGGCGGATGACGGTGGTAAGGGGTTGGGGGTGTATCAGAATGGTTGATGTTGACAAGTGATGGTTGGAGATGGACGGACGAGGTCATGGCTGGAATGGACGACTGTCTGTGGGTTGAGCAGTGAGCTGTGCAACCATTCAAATGACGTAAGGAATTATAATAATACCTCTAGAGTATTAAAACCATTCCTTATCAATTCACCGCTTTTCCTCCAAAGACAATAATACAAAAGAGACGCATTTGAAAACGAATTTCAAGGCAGTGTATTTCTGTATACCTGTGACCCTGGGTATCCAGTATAAGCATCATCACAGGACAGGTCCTTATTGCCAACTAACTCTCTCTCTGCTCAACACTGTACTGTACTACACTACACTATAGCTACGTTCTCATACCCTTCATTGCAATCGACTCTGTCTCGATATCCTTGCGCGCAGTCTCGGACAGCGTGTCCTCATCATCCTCGTCCTCATCCTCATCCTTCTTCTTCCGCCCTAATGCCAAGCGGACATCAGCGAGGTTGTCAAAGTCCAACGCTGTAAAGGCGATCAGGACAATCATCTCGGGCATGAACAGCAACACATCAAGTGCGTTCTGAGTGAGGAACCAGCCCGAGGTGACGCTCGCCCCGACGACGCGGTAGAGGCTCTCCATCATGACGGCCGTGCCGCAAAGCGAGAGGATGACGGTTGGGAGAGCCTTGTTCACCCCTACTGGGTTAAAGAGGAAGAGTAGGATGAAGGGATAGATCATGAGGTACAGAGCGACGACCATGAATAGTGCTCCACTGGCCTGTCGGAGACTTTTGGCCGTGTCGAACTGGGCCATGTTCAGGGAGTCTAGGGCCGTGATTTGCATGACCGCGCCAACAATGCCGATAACAGAGATGCCCAGTACAATCATGTGGTGGACAATGGTCATGATGCGCCGGAGACGGGGATTGTCCACTCCCCGCATAGTGCAATGCCTGCGTGAGTGAGCGCTGCAAACATGGGCGAGAGAGGGAACATACCACTCGAAGAGGAGGGCCATCACTGCTTCAACGATGAAGAGGAAGCCAGCAACAACGAAGATCCCAGCGACGATGAGGAGAATCTTAAACGAGCTGTCGTTCGGGGAGGCGTCGGACAGGAGCCAGCGGGAGATAAAGGTTGCTACTCGAGCTATGTAAGTTTCTGACAGGGAGGGGGGCTCACAACCGGTGAAGATGACTAGGAAGAGGTAGATCAACTTAAACCGAGGTCGGCGTAGCAGGCGCAAAGTGAGGAGGATTAAGAAGAAAGCGTATATAAATGTGAACGCGACACTTTCTGGCTTGTGCACGCCGCGTGCGAGGAGGAAGAAGGGGTTGATAGGGCCTTTGGCGTTCATGATGGGGTTAAAACTGGTGAGGCAGAGGTAAGGACTGTGGAGTGCGTGTAAGTTGAGGGTGAGCAGCGAGAATGTTCTTATAGATGTCAGCGATGAAGACTACGCTTGAGCGCGGGTACAAGCATCGCGTCGTGCGGTCTGTTCAACGCAGTGTCTGTGCGCCGCAGTGCTATTTTAGTCGGCCGCCGGGACGGTCCCGATGCCCAGCCGCTCGGCCACCTGAAAAAAATAATAGGTGAGCCAAAAGACACACGATGCATATGTACAACAGTTAGAACTCGGTCGTCTCCTCCTTCGCTGAATTGGGTCAGCACGTTGGCATCTATCCACTCACCTCCTCTTGCTCCCTTCACATCTTCCATGATCGCGCGTGCATGCTTTTCCAGCATCTCAACATACGGCTTGAGCGATGTCCGGTCGTAGTCTGTCGTGAGCGTCTGGTCTCGTACACACAACCTACCCTCGATCATCTTCCCGTTGCTGTCACTCGGCGAGGCACGGTCGAGTTCCGCAAGCAGCTCGCCAACAGTCGGTACCGTGTCCGGATCGAATTCATCCACCTTTTCCGGGTCGACGGGAACACACACCCGCCCCGTGCCCGGGTGCACGCAGAACGGCGCCTTGAGCAAGTGGTTGCGGTGCTTGGACACCTCAGCGTCGATGCGCGGATACGTGTACTGAAGGATGATGTCTTCGAGCGCCGCATTCCATTTGCGACCCATTGGAGTCTTCGCTTCCCGCTCTGCGTTCACCTGATCCCCCACGTCCGACCACTTCTTCATCGACGAGCGGTCCGGGTCGCTCTCCCAAATCTGACGCAGCTTGTCCGTCGTGGCTGCTGTCAGCTGCATCAGGCAGACTCACTCACCCCGGTCATTCGGTGCCAGCGCAAGGAGCGCCTCCCACCCGCGCTCCGTCTTCAGGACGTCCTGGTCCGTCAAACAGAGCTTTTTAAACCTGTCCTTGAGCGTTTTCAACGCCTCGGCGAGGAACGGATGGAGGGGCACTTCGTCTCGCCCTCCACGTAGGTTGACCTTCTTGGCCTGCTCCTTGCTTCCCTTAATCACCTCGAGGAAGGTGACGAGTGCGCGTCGCTGGTCGTCCGTTAGGTCGACAGCAAGTGTATCCGAAACCCAACAATGGATACCACGGCGGCCAGAGTACACCCAGAGGAGGTGCTTGAACCCAAACGTATCTGTCGTTAATTATGATACCCGACCAGTAGCTCACCCCGGAGTCCCTTGTCGAGCACTTTGACGGCGGCGGCGATGAAACCCCAGCAACGCTTGCAGATCTTCTTGTCGGTGCAGCACGTGCGAATCTCATCGTAGTCGGTCATGTCAATGTCGAAGACGAGCTCACGACGAAGGGGCTGTAGGACACCACTGGGGAGCGTTTTGCGGTCGCGCGGCTGATGTCAGATACAGGACAACCGAGAGAATGCTAACGCGATGCGAGTACTGCGGCCCGATCTCGAAACGCGAGGGCACGAGGCGCAGAACATCCTTCTGGAAGTCGTAGGCTGTGTTGTACGAGTTGTATCGGATGTACACGTCGTTCTCGATGGTGAAGGCAAACTCGCGGTGCGTCCATAGCTTGCCCGGGGCTGCGTGAGCTATCTCCAGGATACACTGAGCTCACCATCAGACTGGTTGAGCCACCTGAAGAAGGGCTTGTACGGGAACAGGCGCTTGTAGAACATGCTCATGACGTGCCGCGACGACGGGCTGTGGTTAGGAGGCAAGGTGGGTGAGGACGAACTCGTATGCCATTCTGTGGTCAGCTCTATGACATATCCTTCCAGCTCACGCTTCTTCTTGAATTGTAGTAACCATTGTGTGATGATTGGTGATATGCGGTGGTGGCGAGTGGCGAGTAAAGAGTGATGAGTGATTTGTTGATCTTTTGAGCGACGCGTCGAGGTTGACGCGCTTCATTACTCCCATTCCTTAATCGACCCCATCTTTCCAAGTGTCAACCACGTGTCATCTTTGGTGAGGAGGTAACAGAGGTGTATTTTGCGCTCTCAGAGATCCAGAATTCTCCTTGCCGTCAACAATATGGCTGCACAGACGTCCACGTGAACGATCGGTGACCCCGATGCACCAAGAACCTCGGCCGTAAGATGTAGACTAACAAGTGGGTGGTCGGTGTTCGGTCATGACCGTAGCGGCCCTACTTGTCACCCCAGACCCGGCCCACTCCGGCGATTACACCCAGCCCCGGATTTCGGCAAGCCAGTTACCGGCATGTCTCCACCCCATCTGCCCATCCAGATATAACTACTCTCTGATCTACTGACACTTCCCAAAACTCCCATCTAATCTCTAATCATGTCCGGAAAGGCCTCTCTCCTGTCCAAGAACCCCGACGATGTCGTGATCCTCGCCGCCAAGCGCACACCCATGTGCAGGGCGACCAAGGGTGCGCTCAAGGACGCCCGGTTTGAAGACATGCTCGTCGGCGCCCTCAAGGGTGCCGTCTCGGCTGCCCGCATCGACCCCAAGCTCGTCGAGGACATCCAGATCGGCACGGTCCGTACTCCTCGTGGAGGTGCATCTATTTCACGCATGGCCGCTCTTGCTGCTGGCTTCCCCATCGAGACGTCAGTGTCGACCGTCAACCGTCAATGCTCGTCGTCTCTTCAGGCGATTTGGACTATTACCAACGAGATCCGGGCTGGCGACATTGACATTGGCATTGCTGGTGGATGCGAGAGCATGACTCACCACTATGCACGCACACCACTTGACCACCCTACATCAGAGGCTGTGCGCAAGCACCCGCTCGCAGCCGACTGCCTCATCCCAATGGGTATTACCAACGAGAATGTTGTGGAAGAGTACGTCATCCATATTCGCATTCGCTGATTTTAGCTATGCACTTTCGCGCCAGGAGCAGGACGAGTTCGCTGCCCGCTCGCACCAGAAGGCAGAGGCGGCGCAGAAGGCCGGGCGCTTCGATGGCGAGATTGTCCCCGTCACCATTGGCGACAAGACTGTCACTCGTGATGACACTCCTCGGTACGGCGTCACTGCCGAGTCGCTCAAGGGCCTCAAACCCGCGTTCAAGGCCGACGGAACAACGCACGCCGGCAACTCGTCGCAGCTGACTGACGGTGCTGCTGCCGTCGTCCTCGCCCGCCGCAGTGTTGCGGAGAACCTCGGTCTCCCAATCATCGGCAAGGTCGGATGTGTCGTGACTGCCGGTGTTCCTCCTCGTATTATGGGTGTTGGACCCGCGGTGGCGATTCCCAAGGCGCTCAGGAAGGTCGGTCTGCAGCTCTCCGACGTCGACATCTTCGAGATCAACGAGGCGTTCGCTGGTCAGGCTCTCTACTGCGCCAAGGACCTCGGCCTTGACCAGAGCAAGCTCAACCCAAACGGTGGTGCTATTGCCATTGGACACCCCCTCGGCGCAACTGGCGCGCGCCAGGTCGCGACCGGCCTGAACGAGGCCAAACGCACGGGCGCCAAGGTCGTCGTCACCTCAATGTGTGCCGGTACCGGCTTCGGTGTCGCGGGTGTGTTTGTCAACGAGCAGGGAAGTGCCAAGCTCTGAGTAGTGCATTGTAGAAGGTTAGCGATACAGATGTAAGTTGTGCATGATCCAGCGGCAAAGCAGATATGAGATGCATGGTAATGACAAAAGATGGATATCGAAATCGAACAAAGAGGATCCGGAGAATGATGGCAGCTATGTCCGTGTGGATGGATCATTCAAAGGTCAGCAGGGGGTCACTGGAGGGCGGGGTGCTGCGAGTGGAATGGGGGCTCAGCAACTTCATCGCGAGATGGTGGGGGCGCGAAGAGCATGGACGAGGGCGGCAGAAGCGGCGAGGGGCACCTCGAGGCGGCGGTCGAGAGCGGCGACGGCGTCGGCGGGTAACTTGACGCGGGGCTCACGAGATCAGGGGTAGGGCCCGCGAAATGCCCAGGAGCAGCGAAGGGGATCTGGAGGTTGCTGGTCGTAAGGGCGACGGGTAACTCAGAGCTGGGGCTGATTGCCACCACGACCGCGCTCACCGCCTGACCGAGCTCTCCCGCAGACGTCTCGCTGATCGACGCGCCGAACTCGCTTGACACTCTTGCAAAGGCCTCCTCCGCCGCAGTGTCACCGGCCTCCATGTCGACATTGCTCTCGGCGACAACGGCGCTGTCGTTGCTGACGCCTTGATCCACACTCGCCGGTCTCGATGGCGGCGAGTTCGAGCGCCTGTCTCCCGCCGAGTCACCGAACCCGATGTCGAGCAAGTTGTCGACCATGCCCTTGATCTGGCCGTCGTCCACCCAGCCGTCGTCGACAGCGTCATTGTCCGAACGAAGCAAGGCGCCGCGGTCGCCGTCCCACTCGCCGTCGCTGTCGCTGTCGCGGCGGCTTTCACGCTCGCTGTCGCTGGCGAAGTCAAACTCGGCGACATCCGAGTTGAACGAGTATACCGAGTCCGCGCTGACATCGGCGTCGTTGGGCTTTGGCGAGGCGAGTTCGCGCAAGTCCATCGAGCTCCAACGAGACCGGGGCAAGTTTATGGGCCCCGAACGAGTCGGGAGCAAGTTGAAGGTCCCGAAACGAGGCGGTCGCTCGACTTCCTCGTACCTCCCGTTGGCGGCGTCCCCTGCGATCGTGTCCGTGCCAAACCCGGTGTCATTGTCCACGTCGCCCACATCGTGGTTCGAGACGTCGCCGAACCGCGCGCCGTTGGCCGGGCGGACACCGACCAAGTCCGAGGCGTCCGAGCTCGTCTCCCACCCGCTGTCCTCGTCCGGCTCCTGCAAAGCCGGCGGCTCGGAATCGGGGTCGTAGGAAGCGCCGCAGTAGCGCAACGAGTGCCGCACCTCGTTACCCTGGGCCGACAAGGTCCACTTGTTCACGCTCCGGTTGCTCCGCGCTTCGTCACACCCACGGTAGTCGCCGTCCTCCAGCTGCTTGCGGTCTTGCAAGTGCTGCAGGCGGTGGATGTAAGCGCGCCGATCCGATGCGGCGCGCTGGCGCTCGGCAAACTCGGGCGAGCGGGCGACGTCGATGTGACTGGGCTCGTAGGCGGAATACCCCACCGGACGGAGAAACATGGTGCCTTGGTCGCCCTCCTGCTCGCCGTCCTTGGCGGTCGAGGCCCACTCGGGGAGGCGCTCAATGACGAGGTAGTGCACCACCTTGTTGAACGAGACGCCGCGGGGGGGAGTAGGGGTGGCGGCGGGCTCGGAGGCGGTGGCAGTGGCGTTGGCGGCGACGGGCTCGGAGGCGATGGCAGTGGCGTTGGCGGCGACGGACTGGGCGGGGAGGCTGGTGGCCTTCTTGAGAGCCGGCTTGGTCTTGTGCTTGGGGCGCTTACCCTGTGCACCCCACGGGTAACTACCCCAGGGCTGCGACTCGGTGACGGGGACGAGGTCCATGGCGGGATACCGTGCCGCCGCTGCCTTGCGTTCGGCAGAACTCGACGAGGTCGATGCGGCCTCGTGCTCCTGGTTGTAGGTAACGGGGGTGATGGTCATGGTCTGAGCCTCGTCAGAAATTGTTAGAGCGAGTCAGGAATGCTCACTGATCGATGGTGATGTTTTGGCACGTTGATGAGGTTGAGGAGGTTGATGGAGAAGAGGTTTCAGAGAACGCGATATAAATGAGAGAGCTGTACAGTGGATGTGACTTGGGGGATGCAGATGTGAGAAATCTGTGTGCAGAGAGAGCAAGAAGTGCGGGAAACGATGATGCGAGAAGAGTACGTCGTTATGTCTCACGCTTGAGTGGCGTGAGTTGTTGTTCGAGTGGCAAAGGGTCTCGGAGGTAAGAGAGGGCTGCGCCACAGCGGCAAGTCATGTGGAGATCTAGGTGTGAATTGGATCTTCCGCCTAGTGTACCGCTCTCCGCTCTCCTCTCTCCTCCTGCAAATAGCTGAAAGACATTATGATGACGGCGAACATTGCAGCTGCATTATCGTAGAAATTGCATAAAAGCGCGTGGGACTTTGAAACGGAAGCCAAGTACCTTACCTGGATTGATTCATTCATTGGGAGCAGTTTTGGTGGACCCGGCTGTCTCTGGTGCTCGTGTTCATGTGCTCAAAAGCTGTGCATTGTCCTGCTGGACCGTTTCACAACATACTGTGAGACAGGGAGAAACTACCACCCTTTTCTCTCACATTATCTCCATTTATGACACGGCGAATTCCGCCAAGCGTAACAGGCACGTGTATCACGCCAAAGAGGCTACAATTCGGGTATCTCACGTTCTCTCGCTCACATGCCCCCATCTGTGGACTCTGGTGTGGTGGGGTCCGACAGTAGATTTGTAAAACGAGAAAGAAAGAATGCACACGGGTAGCAGACGTACAATGTCCATGCCGTGGTAAGCCATCATTCTCAGGGACGTCACTGAACAGAGCGGCCCAGAGGACTGATGGTTTTGGGGGTTTTGGGCCATTGTACCAATCCAGCATCAGTGATGGTCTTAATCAGCCTATTCAATTGTTCTATTGGGCAAAGAGCCTGCCACGAAGCACTATGTCCATCCAGTTGACGAGAAGCAAAACTACATTGGCAACAACCCCATCTCCAGCGAGTTCTTGGACGTTTGGGTTCACAGCCACAGCATGTACAGGACACGGCTGGCCTTGAGTGGAGGACAGCCCGGCAGGATCTTGTCTTGTTCGCGAATCTTTGTGGCGTGGTGCGAGTCGAGCTGTGAGGCGTCGACGACGCATTCCAGAGTTGGCCGGACCATCCATTCGTTGCTCAGGCCTGGGCGAACTTTCGGGGTCCTCGTGTACCGTTGGATTCGGACCCACACACAGGTGGGGAGTGGGGTTTGGGCGATTTTGTCAAGCTGCAACTGGAGTTGGTGGGCCTCAAACTCTAGCACCCGAGTTTCCAATTGCAAAATGTCGATATGGCGCTTCTGTTGATCGATAGTCTAAGTTTGGTTGCGCAGCACTTAATGGAGCTCTTCAGCCTTCGCCGCCGACACCTCTGGGCCCGTGATCGTGTTCTGGAGGAGGGCAGTTTCAACCATATTCTCGATTGCCTCCTGGAGACGGCGATCTGTGGCGACGAGTGCCTGTTCCCGGCAATGCAGCATGGGAGACTCCACTTCCAGAAGCGCATGATGCTCCATCGACATATTCGCGAGACCCTCCATCGACATATTCACGAGACCCTCCATCGTCATATTCACGAGACCCTCAATCTCATCGGTCAGATTTAGGAGTTCCGTGAAGAGTCTTCCGGCGCGCCCGGATGGGAGGTGAATCGCCGTTTCCGTCATACCGCTATTGTCATCGATCAAGTCATCGACGTCCATCAGGTCCGTGTCGGTGATGTAGTTATCCGCATCACGGTTCGCGACCGGGTCGTCAAAACCGTCACCAATACCAGAGTCGAAGGTGGAACTGCGTGACGGATCCGCCATGATGACTAGCTCCCCGTTGTGGATTGCGAGGCCGCGAGTGGCGAGGACCTCGAGTGTGATTTCCGGGGAGAGCGTGACAGTCTGGGGAGCGGCGCTATTCTGGAAGGCGAACTCCATTGTTATGGTCTTGCGAGAGGTACGTGGCTGTGTGGACGGGTGTGAAAGATAGACGCCAAATGGCAGTCTGATATCAGAATGTGGTGCGTGAACGTACCCACGTTGTTGTGTTTTAAGAGGAGAATGGTTAGGACTGGGAAGTGTGACAAAAACTGTGGAATAGAGGGGGGGAAAACAATACGTCGGTACGTCGAGGTCCATTAGGTCACGGCCCTCACCGCCTTTCCCGACTCATGGGCTAATGTCCGGTCATGACGCCGGTACAAAGTACCGCTTTCTGTCGGGTCCGATACGCACCCTACCCACGATGGGCCCATGGACGAATAGTAGAGAGGGCAATTGATGACTGAGACAAAGTCAACATGGGATCGCGTGGCCACATTAACATTAGTTGGAATCAAAGACAACTCGCGTGACTCGAGAATCTACGTAGTTTGCCACAGTTTACCTGAGATCTAAGACTAGGTTTGCTTTCAGGGTTCGGAGGCATCCCAACCCTACCATGACCCTCCTGAGATCTTGTATTGATAGAAGATACAGTTCATAACGCTACAGTACAACACGGGCAGAGTCCGGCACCTGAACGGCGCACTGTAAGGATGTACAACAGGAGCCCTACTTGGGCACATCAGCCAACAAGGTGGACTCGGCCAGGGGATGACGACGGCGGACGAACGGAGACGGGGCGATGGAGCGCGGCCTGGCCGTCCGAATGGGCCCGACGCTAGAGACGTCGTAAATGATACCCCGGTTGGGGAGGATCTGGTTCCTGAGGTGCTGGTTGTCGATTCTGAGCTGGGCGATCGTCTGGTCACCAAGGGCCTTCTGGAACGCAAGCTCCGCGTTGAGCCTGCGGTACTTTTCGGCGCGGTCGGTGGCGAGCGCCAGCTGATATCCGTACACGTTGGTCTCTCCGCCAACAGCGAGGTATGACTTGAGGACTCCAAGCTCCTCAGTCTTTACATTCAGCTCTTGAACAGTTTGGGCGTAGATCTGGTCCAACTCCGCCTTGTGTCCGTATGCATTGACCAGGTTTTGATTCGCCTCGTCCGCTTCCTTCCGGCTGTTCTCGGCCCGCTCGAGGAGGGTAAGGTTGACGCATCGGAGTTTGTGTACATCGTGTTCCAGGCGGGTGATTTTCGTCACCTGCTCGGCAATTTCCAGCTTGTCGGTCTTCTCCTCGACTGCATGCAAGGCTGATTCAACGAGGAGGCTTTTGTACTTCTGAACGAGACGGGCAAGGAGGCGCTCCGCGTTGGCGATGCGCTTCTCGTACGCGCACACGATCCTCTTCTTCTCGTCCCAGGCCTGGGCAACGGAGATAGTGGCTCCCGCCGTCGAAGGCTGCTCGTTGCTGGTAGACGAGCTGATGGAGGAAGACGGGCTTGGGGGGGCGATCTTGGTATTGGATGAATGCCATAAAACAGGGTTGCTGAGCACGGGCGGCAACTCGGACGTGGTGACGGTGTCGTGATGGTTCATGGCTGCGGTGGCTTGAATGCAGGTGGGGTAAAGCGGGTATGGGGAGAAGACTAGTGTGAGAAGACAGGTGAGTAGGAACTCACAGTTGTTGGGTATATAAAGGAGGCGATCGAGACGAGAGCAGAGAGCGGGTTTGGAAAACAGAATTGAATTCTGCAACTTAAATGTACCAGCAATCTGGTGTTCGGAGAGGAAGGCTTGACCTCTCCACGCCGATATTTGGCGGAGGCATGAAGCAGACTGCTCACTTGACCGACCTCTGTGTTTGTTGCGGGACATACATGATTGGAGGGTATCGAGGCTCTCAGGCCTGGTGCCCGAGGTCATTCAGCAAAGGGAAGAGCGGCGATACGGTTTGCGAGACCGCGTTCGTACCGGGTGCGAGAGAGTCAGCGAGCGAGGAAGGGTATCACATGTTGGGGTGAGACCGGTTACTGTATTGGGCGAACGCCAAGATGCTTGTGTATCCAATCCAGTCTGCATACTGTAACAGGCATGTGGCACGTAATCGGTGGAGTTAGCCAATGTCCAATGTCGCGTGACGTGTCTCAGAAGCGTGCGCCTTGACTAGTACAACGCTTGTTTCCGTTGGCCCAAGTCTCACAGACGCCGCCGGCCTATACACTCGACCGGCCACGATTTGTATTAACCATCTACCTATTCGTTTACCTGGTCCGCTTTTATCCCCCTGGACGCCATGCACAGCATCCCACAGGGCATGCAGATGGGTGACGCACATGTCTTTCGATACTGAGACTCGGAGTCTCCGCCAGAGAACTAGACTCGTAGGTGCACCTGGGGTCGGCCACCTTTTCGGGGTTCGTGCAGCGCCAGTTCTTCTGCACAGCTCTGCATGTCCTCGTTCCGTTGGTTGCTGTACAGCTTGGTAACCCACCCCAGTTGCTGCCCACTGACGCCTTCAGTTTTCCTTTACTCCGACGCGTGCGTTCAGAGCAGACACTCGAGTCGCTGCAGGAGAGCCTCGATGGCCCCTTCTTTCCTGTCGTAAGGGCCACAAATTTGCGCTTGACGTTGGCTAGGCGTGTATTAATTGGCGCAACCGCGACCTTGCGGCTGATCTCGACCGTTTGCTTTTCCTCATTACATGTTGGGCGAGTAGTTAACTGTGGATGACAAAGGTAGAGTTTTGAGGAGCAGAGATGAGGAGGCTAAGTGTATGGGCAAAGGTGACGGATGGGGGGATGAGCTGGACGTGACGATGAGAGAAGGGTTTATGAGCAGCCTGAGGAAGAAATAGTTTGGTAGGATCATTCCTGACTCAGTTACACCTGCCAATCCGTCAATGGGGGTGACGGTTGAAAAACAGCTGGGGATTCTGCCCTTCTAACGACATACAGCTCAATGGCATATGCTGAAACTTGATCCGTTTTGGGCTGAGACTGAGTTGTAATGGTTGGCCCATTATGAGTTGCCCCACCAAGTCGTGGTTAGCAACTCGAATGCGGTCCCAGTCGCACAAAAGTGCTGTGTCGCTCGATACGACAATGCCAAATTACATCTCCGCATTTGTTTTGGCTACCAAAGGATCCAATGGATGGGTCGTCTTCGTTTGACCAGGAAGACGAGGAATAGAGTCCATTGTGGGACGTAGTCTTGATTAGTAGGGGAGAGTAGTTGTGAGGTACGGGAGTTATGCGTAGGTCCAAGTCGAGATGCTGTCTGGGAGTTCAAGTATGGAGAAGTGAGAGAGACGGGAGTGAGAGTTGTGCTCGGCGGTCGTCGAGTCTGAGAATTTAAGCGCAGAATTCGCAACTGCTACTTTTGTTCGGGGGGACACCATACCTGGTGCTTGCAAGATGAAACTCCACGACGATGCTGCGCGGGTTTCAAACGACTGAGAGCTGAGCCACGAGAGGCTGGCATAGGCAGCCAAGTCAGGAAGTGGAACGTTCCAATTTGGGCCAACCATTCAATATTATTAGAGTATATTTATCTCGCTTGAGAGGGTGTGTATGTTGTCAAAAGGGCAGTATGGAATTGGTAAGTGAATGAATGGAGGATTGAAAGAGTGGCGGGTGGCAGCTTGGCAGTCGAGTGGACCAGCTCACCCTGAACCCAAATCTGGCAACCACGCGATATCACGGAGATGACTGTTTCTCCGTGATTCCACCATCTAACAATCCATCATCGTCGTCATCTCAACCTCCACATCACAATGTCCACTGATCATCGCCTCAAGGCGCTCCTCCAGTCCAAGTCTCCAACCTCGCCAAACGACGTGCGCCTTCTCGCCACGGCAATCTCCTCTCCCTCCCAAAATGAGTCTGGGCTAGCGCTTCTAGCTCTCTCAAAGGTCGTGGACGCATCAAACGCGCGAGGAGGAGACGATGCAGCCCAAGCCGCGCGGATCAAGGATACGTTCAATCCGCTCGTGTCCGACGCCGTTTCCCAGGGTGCCGACGACCCGGCGTCGTTCGTCCCCGCCGTCTCACTCCTCGCGGCTCTGGCACCACTCGCTCCAGCCGGCACCGTCGCCCTCGTCACTCAGTCGCTAGGCATTAACAGCAAGGAAGAAGCGTCGGACATCGACCCACTCGGCGTGCTACTCGAACTTGCAGAGCTCCCGTCACCTCTCCAACCTGCACTTGCGGCTCTGCTCTCAGCTCTGGCTGGCACTAAGGCTGGGCGCGGGATCGTGCGCGACCGCGCCTTCGAGTATCTGAGCGCTGCGGTCGACGCCAAAGACCTTGAGGGGGATACAGGTGTGCTGTCCGCTGTGGCCCTCAGCAAGCTCGGTCGGCCGGACCCGCAAGTCGGCGAGCCCGAGGAGCAGAGGCTTGCGCGCGATGAGCAGTCGCTCGAGGGCGAGGTGCAGCTCGCCCACACGCTCATGGGCCACATCAAGAGTGTGTCCTCAGCACAGGCCATCCTGCCCACGCTTGAGGGCTTGAGCGTGCTCAGCACCCGGCCCGCTATTCGGGACGTGCTCTGTTCCGATGCTGACTTCCTCAAGGCCTTCCTCGCCCTGTCTCCCGTTCCCCAACCCAAGGGCGGCTCCCTCCCCGTCACGCCGCGGTCATCCATGGGCTCTCTAGATGAGGCACTCGCTCCAGTGGACGCGGCCCTCTGCTTCGGTCTCGCGACCGTGCTGGCACACCTCGTGGCACGCAAGCCCGTACTCTCAGAGCACGACCAGCAAATGGAGCGGTTGCGCCGCATGGCCATCAGCGGCAAGACCGCTCTCGAGGCCGAGGACGAGGACCCCGCGGAGCGTGACGATGCGGTCGAGAAGCGCGTCGTAGCCCTGCTCAAAGCGCAGGTTATCCCGGCACTTAGCGGCATTGTACGCGCCGAGTCGCCTCGCGTACGTGATGCCCTGGCGAGGATATGCCTCGGATTAGTGGAGGAGCGTGCACACCGTGCCCCGTTCATCCGTGACGGTGGCTTTAAGGTGCTCACTATCGTCTTGCGCGACTCTACGCAGGGTATGGCTGCACCGCAAGCGCTCGCGAAGCTCGTAATCACGACACCGCCACAGCTCCTCTTCCCTCCTCCGCATCAGACGAACGCGCTTAACGCCCTCGCTCCACTGTATACGCTGCTCGTCTCGCAGGAAGCGAGCCTGCTGCAACAGTTCGAGGCGCTGATGGCGCTGACGAACCTCGCATCCGTCGACGGGCAGTTTGGTGCGCGCATTGTCGATGCCAAGGTTGCGACACCGGATGATTTCAAGGGCCGTGGACGCGACGACACAAAGGTCATTGACAAGGTCGAGGAGCTGATGCTCGACGACAACACCCTTGTGCGGCGTGCTGCGACCGAGCTTGTGTGCAACCTCGTCAACTCGGAAGCCGGCTTTGCGCACTTTGCGGGCGAGGCTGACGGGAAGGAGTCCAACATCAAGGTAGAGAACGGGGGGAAGGCAGTGCGCTCGACGGCGCGACTGGGCGTCCTCCTTCTTCTCACGGATGTGGATGACCTCCCCACCCGTCTCGCTGCCAGTGGTGCGCTGGCCATCCTCACGGAATCACCTAATGCATGCTCGGCGGTTGTGGCCGGTGGCGCGATCTCAGGTTCCCATCGCAGTGTGTGGGACCGTCTCGGTGACCTATTCGAGCCTGGCGGCGAGCGTCCAGACGTCGAGGACGCCGACGGACAGGTAAGCGCGGTGCAGACCATCTCGTCCGCGCCGCCTGACGTGGGGCTCGCGCACCGCGGTGCGGTCATCGTCTCCAATCTTCTCGAGTATGTCCGCGAACTGCCCGAACCGGAGGAGAAGGCGGCACGAAAAAGCATCGCGGAGAGCAGACTCGAGGATCGTCTTACTGGTGCAGCCAGGACGCTCGCCCAGAGCCGGCAGGACGAGAGTATGCAGGTCGCTATGATGCTCGCGCGGACCAAGAAGCTGTTCGTAGGGTGATCTTTGCATGCATTCGGCGGTAGATGCCCATGCTACTTCTGCTGCTCGAGGGCAAGGGCGCCACTTCCTTCGGTTGGTACGTAGACGCGATCATTGCTTGTGTACAGTACACGTGGGGCGGCACTGTCCCACCGAGATTTCATGCCAAAGGTGCTACTCTTCATGCGGCTCTACTCGCAACCATCAAAAGCATTTCTACAGAATTGCTCAGCTCCATTGACGGAGATACTGATCACGGAGGTGCTGTGCGAAACCTGTCCCCCCTCGACTCGATGCGCCGCTGAGATCGTGCATGAGGATCGATCAACGCGGCGAGGATATTCGGATGCGATGCACTCTGCAACAGTTGCATAAAACGCCGAATACACTCATCACCCACATAACCTCTGAACGCGACTTCACCGACATCGCTATGGATGAGCACCAGTGGTGCATTTACCTCTCCCGCGCGGATTGTGGCACAACTTTGACGAAGCAGTAGTTGGAGACAATGTTGCCGATATGGGCGAGCTGGGGCCGACTGCGCGATACCTCGCCCCGTTCGTGAGCATGATAGAATAATTGGAATGCATCCCTACGTATCTATCGGTCTGTTCTTTACGCACGAACACCAACCAGGCGCATAACCTCTGGCGTCTCCTTCACGTCGTGGAGTGGGCGCTGGCGGTCGGCCGGGTCGGGCGTACCATCCGGACGAGTAGGAATGCCACCGACCTTGCGCCTGGCGGGAATGACATTCATGAACGGCCAGTGTGTCGTGCCCTCGCGATTCCGGAATACCTCGAGCTTGGTCTCGAGTTCGTCTTCGCTCATCCGGCTCCTTGGCGCATAGCAAACATAGCTAACGAAGCGTGTCTGCGTCCCCGTCGGCGATCGGTTCCAATGAACCGTCCTTGAATCCCAGAGAATTAAATCGCCCTCGTTGGCGCAGACCTTGACCACCTCGGCCCCGTGGTTCTTGTACCATTCAAAGTCCTGGGGCGGATACCGGTACGAGTTTTCCTTCTCTCCCAAGTCGGCTTCGGGCCTAAATCCGCCAATGTCACTAAAGTGCTTGTCATGAAGTAGATGCGAGCCTTTGAGGACACACAGACCACCGTCGTCGGGTCCGTTGGGGGACATGTTGGCAATGCCCTGGTATAGCTCGAAACGGTCGATGCGGCGCGGGTTCTGGTCAATGTGTGGCCAGGCTGGGGTTTGAGAAATGTCTGTACGTCCAGAAATGGCGTTGATGGGAATGGAAGTGTTCATTCCGTCAAACGAGGCGATGAGGTCATCAGTGCCCCAGATTTGGTTGAAGACGTCGAGGATGCCGGGTTGGGTACGGATACGCCAGACAAAGGCCTCGTGGTTGACTGCGTACCGGTTGTATAGACCGCCACTGGGGTTAGCTGGCGAGCGATACCCACAAAGAGGATAGCAGTTACTCACGTAGTACCAAACGGCAAATGCTCGTCTGCCCAAGTCGACCTATCGTCGCGCTTGAACCCATACGGGAAGCTCTCGAGCCATTCGAGCGCAGCCTCGCGGAACGCCGCACATTCTTCCTCGGGAATGACGTTGGGGACGACGACGTATCCGTCGCGCTCGAGGTCGAGGAGAAACTGAGGCTTGGTCATGGTGTTCAGTTGTGAGTAGTGGGGTCTGGAGGTTGCATCTGTTGGCTTTATGTTGGCTTTATGTAGTCTCAAGCATTCTTGGCATGTCCGGAGTGGTACAGTAACAAGACCGGAGATGAGCGAAATGGGCCGGGCCGAGTGGGGACGCCGGGGTATTACTGGGTCGAACGGAGTTTTTCGTCACCGGTGCTTTTGATGCGTGGATTATCCTGACGGTCCATTGCGGCATCTCACGGCGGCACAACGGCACGGCGGCACAGCGGCAGGCGGAACTTGATCCACCAGCGTTCTTCATCAACCTGTCATCCACAATTCCACAAGTCTTGTGGATGACGAGTCTGGGAGAGACTTCTCGGTACAGTACCTGCCCATATACGCATTTTGGAACCACACAAACGTTGACTGTCACCAACCCTTACAGGCCTTACACCTCTGCACCTCTGCACTCCTCCACTCCCCACCCGTGCCCAAACCACGCTCGATGTAGAATGTGCATGCAGATGTCCACTAGTCCTCGTACTCGCCCTCCTCCTCATCCTCCTCCTCTTCCTCATCTTCAAACTCGACCTCGACGCCGCCCTCAGACTCCTCATCCGATGCGACATCGTACATGTCCTCGTCGCCGTCCTCTTCCTCACTCTCCTCCTCCTCCTCGCTCTCCTCGACGTCGAAGCGGGCTCCAGCTCCCGACTTGGCCTCGGCCTTCGGTGCCGTCTTGCTCTTGCGTCGAGGGGCGCCACCCTCAGCGATATAGACACATGTCAAGCGCGACCCCTTGGTGTCGTAGCTCGCGATGGGCTGCTGTTCCTCGCTCTCGGCAGTCGGGATGGCCCCGAGGTCGTACACGTTGATCACGCCGTCGCTCGATGCCGTGGTCAGAAGCACGGTCGGTCCCGTGGGTGCGGCGAAGGGAAGCGCCGAGACGGCCTTGATTCTGCGGTCAGCTGTGTTGCTCAAGTTAAAGCTCACCGGTTGGTGTGTCCTACAAGAGTGGCGATGCGGTCGACTTCGGCCTTCGGCCCCTTCTTCTCCTCCTCCTCATCCTCCTCATCCTCCTCATCCTCCTCCTCCTCCTCATCCTCATCCGGCATCTCGACAGTGTACACCTCCACGACGCCCTTCTCCGTCCCGACGCAGAGGAGCTCAGTCTCCTCTCCCGGAAGCTCAGCGAACAGCAAGTGGTTGAAGCGGATCTTGCTCTCGAGTGTAGCGAGCTTCTTGAGCGTGAGGCTGTAAATCTCAATCTTGCGTGGGAACAGGACGGCAAAGTGCGTCCCCCGCGGCGAGAACTTGACGATCTCAGCCTCGCTTCCGAGAGCCAAGGAAGCCGCGCCGCGCCCGCGCATCAGGTCCCACATCTTGAGTGTGTTATCCTTGCCCACCGACAAAGCGACACGCCCGGTTGGGTGCACGTCGACATAGTTGACGCGCCCAGAGTGGCCCTTCAGGCTCTTGAGGAGCGCCCAGTCCGACGTGCGGAAGAGGGAAATCGTCGAGTCCGCCGACGTCGTGAGGAGGTGGCTGGGTGTCGGGAACGTCGCGGACGTGATGGAGCCTGCTGTCAGTTTTATTCGCAAGTTGAGCCTACCGGTATGCTGGCTGAGAGATCCGACCTCCTTCCGCCTCCGCAGATCCCAGACCTTGACAAACTCGTCCTCGCTCCCCGTTGCCAGCCACTTGCCCGTCGGACTCGCCGCGACAGCCTTGACACACGCCAGGTGGGCCGGGAAGATGAAGAGTGGCTCGAGAGCGATCTTGCCATCAACATACTTGCCCTCCAGGCCGTAGAGGAGCCGCTCGTAGGTACCCGCGATGATCTTGAACGTGGGTGAGTCATCGGCTTCCGGGGAGGGTGAGGGCAGCGCAGCGACAGCCTTGCCCTTGCCCTTGGTCTTCTCGGAGATCTTGCTCGACTCGGCCTTGACCTTCTTGGCGGGCGCAGAGACGACCTTGGCCTTCTTCTCCAGCACCTTCTTCGTGGCTGCCGACACTTCGCCGTCGTACTTGACGTCGACGGTTGGCTTGCTCGGTCCCTTCGGCTTGGCGTGCCGAGCCGACTTGGCGGACTTGGAGTACGGCGCGGAGCGCTTGTCCTTGGACTTGGCCTCCTTGAACGGTTGCTTGCCCATGGTATCTATGTGAGTGCGATGGGTGGATGTTGTTATGACGGAGCGAGCAATACTGCAAGTGGACCTTCAACTTTCTGGGCACCACGTGGTTGAAATGAACGTGTATTTATTACAGGCACGAATCCTTTGTATCAGAAAAGTCAAGACTGACTTTGAGCGTCTACTCGTGTGCACAGTGTGGCGCTCGCGCGAGCATGCAAACACGCCCAGCGGGCCTGCGAACAGCAGCTACAAATTAGCTGCGTGATGAATGATGATGCATATCTGAGTGGTAGGTATACTACTGGTATACTGTCTAAAACCTTTGTGGCCTGATGCTGTTTCCCAAGCCCTGCACCGGCTCGCTCGCCCCCGAGCTCACATAGCTGCCCTCCCACGCCTCCCCCTGTGCCTGCGTCACCCCCTCGCTGCTGATCGGCCGCTCGGTGTGTGCGCTCGTCGGCAGTCGCGTGCTCCCAGCCTCGGATTGCACGAGGAAGAGGGAGAGGAGCGCATTGGTGGCCGCGCGGTGCTCGGCCATGGCCAATGACGAACCGTGGCCCTCAGCGAGCTTGAGCCCGTTCTGCAAAAACAGTCCAATGTTGAACAGCGGCGACTGCGTGTGGGTACCGGTAGATGCGAGGACACTGGGGTTAGGTGCTGTTCTCCAGACACAAGACTCACCGAGACTCGATGCGGCCGAGCGACGACGACGCAGGCACACCCGCGTCGTGCAGGTGCTTTGAGACGACGTTGGAGAGCACGTGCTTCGGCTTGCGAATCTTGAAGAGATGCGTCAGGTCGACGTGACGGCTCATAAAGTGAGCGTGGACAAACTCGCGCGCAGCGTGCAGGCCCTGTCGGTCAGCAAAACATTCACCAGAAAGCAAACAAGCCGCACCTGTTCTTGGTAGATGAGGCCGACGAATGCGCGCACGACGCTGGCAACACCCTCCTCCCACGAGTTGCGCTTCCTCTCCCGCTCCTTGTCAAGACGAGCCGCACGGTCGTTGTACGCCTCGCGGAAGTTGCTCGACACCGGCGTGTCCGCGAGCTCGCGCACTGCGAGAGCGCGGCGCCACCGGATCGGCAGACCCTGCACCTGGTTGTGGTACTTGGGTGCGCTGTCGTGGGTGGCGCTGATACCAAGTTCGCGGGCGACACTCGCGAGCGACGTGGGCCCGACATAGCTCGTCACCGCGCTAGAGAGGGCGGTGGACGGGAGGTTGGGGTAACGGGCAGCAATATCCTCGCTGGCAAAGAGGCCGAGGAGTGAGTTGCCGAGGTTGGAGAGCAGCTCGTTGGTCTCGTGGTCGGCCGTCTCCTCACCTTGGGCGTTGACAAACGACGGGTGGGTCAGGCAAGTGAGGATCGACGCCTGCAGCTTATCGGACGGGGGGAGGGAGAGGCGGGAGAGAAGCGCAGCGAGCGCCGTGTGGTTGTAAGGGTCCTCGGCGGGAGGCAGGCGGCGCTGCTTGAACACGGCGGGCGTGGTAGACAGCGCGCGCACTGGGGCAACAGTGGCTCGGCGGAGTGGCGTTTTGGCCAGGCGGCGCTGCCATACGGCTGAGACGGTGCGCGAGAGGACGGCTCCACGCATTATGCGAGCTTTAGAGGCCGGTGTTTTGGCGACGGCGGGTGAGAGGAGAGGTGTGGGAGACGGCCGTCGGCGCCGTTTGTGCTCGCTGTCGTTGGGTGAATGAGATGCAGTCGACTTTTGGAGGCGTTTTTCGATCTTCGGAGGGGCGGGAGGAGGGCGAATAGCTCCCGCCTGACAGTGATGGCGGAATCAAATTCACGCGAGATCCACGCGATCGGAAATGAGCGATGAGGCCCCACATTTCGGTGACTACGCAGTTGATGATTGAGCATGCCCATGTCGCCATCGCATAGCCTTATAGCTCATAGCCCACCGCAGTCTTTCACATCTATATTCATCGCGTATGTCCATCGCCAGCATCAAACGCTCTCTCTTTACTCTATCTCGCCACATCATGCCCAAGGGTCCTCAGACACCACCCCCGCCCACCGTTCCCACGGCCATCAGGAGCCGCGAGGAAGCCAAGCTGTCTGACGGCGGTGAGCTCACACATCTGTCGATGAGCTAATGACAGTCGACACCGCGACGTTTGCCTCGGGCTGTTTCTGGGGCACCGAGCACCTGTTCAACAAGTACTACGGGCACCTGCCGCAGTGGAAGATCGAAGTGGGATACACTGGTGGCCGTGACGACGCAACCGACCCCTCCTACCAGCAGGTATGCAGTGGGGCGACGAAGCACGCCGAGGCCGTGCGCCTGCACTACCAGAAGGGAGCGGTCGGGTATGCTGAGCTCGTTGAGTTCTTCTATCGGACGCACGACCCTACGACACTTAACTCGCAGGGCCCGGATACGGGAACGCGTGAGTCCCGTTAGCAGGTGGGCACTGACGGCAGAATACCGCTCGGCCATCTTCTACCACACGCCCGAGCAGCTTGCGACTGCCAAGGCCGTGACTGGTGAGGTGCAGGACAAGTAGTAAGTCTGTGCAACGGAATTCGCTATACCTGTCAGAGATCGGCGCTAACCCAAGCTTCAAGGGGAAGCAGATTGTAACCGAGATCTCGCCTGAGACCAAGTGGTGGACTGCAGAGGAGTACCACCAGAAGTACTGTGAGCTGGTTAACTGTTAGGCAGCTGACAGCAGTGGATAACAATCCTGGTGGCTACGAGTGCCCGACCCACCGCTTCTACTGGTAACCGCGTGCACCGTGTGTTTTTGAGGTTGGTTTTGGCGTTAAGTGCGCAGATCGACGTGCCGGACATGGCTGGACAGTTGTTGTCGCTGGGCTGGCCAGGTATAGGGATGCGTGCTCAGATAGACTAGTGCTCCACGGGAGGCTACGGAGCGTGTGGATGCAGTGAGTGACAGAGCGTACCTTGCAACGTCATGAGAATATGTTGCCCTTTGTGATTACCATCTTGTTAACTGGCTCTTATCGCCCTTGTCATTACAAAGGCGCCCTATGACTGACTGTGCGAATCAGATTGTCGTTTGTTGATGCCTTCGATGGAGTTGCGGTGGGAGATCTTTCAGAGACTCAGCCTCGCCAGCGTCTCTATAAGCCTAGTCATGCATTGGAGACATCTGTAACAGAGTCCCCCCACTCCCACTGCCCATGTTGCTGCCCACATGATCCAACAGATCCACAAATCTATTGCCCTCCCCTGCTGCTTCGGGAGGCAGTAGCATTTGGCTTTGGGGCATGCCAAACGCGCCACAATCGCCAAGGCAACCGAGGTACAGACCCGTGCCGAATTCCGCACAGACGCAATGGCCCACTGTTGCTATCGGTATGGCATACCGCCCATGGCAGAGCGCCATTAGTGTTTGGTTTGTCTCAGAAGCTAAGCAGGTCGCGACTGTCAGAGCTATGGGCTTGCGGGGTGCTTCGGTGGACGTGCATGGTACCTCTTGGGCTTCCATATTTATCGGCTTGATCCGAACCGTGGTACCATGAGGACCAGAAATGAAAGATCTGGGCGGATGTGTACTTAGGAACCATGACACCTCACGTACCTCACGTATCCCACATGTGGGTTGTTTGACGAATTGTATTGGGGTATACAATTCAATTGTAATCTTTTTCACCGAGTCAAATATCACTCCCTCATTGCCACCCACTGGAGCCCAGGCCTCACACACCCTGCCACTCACCATATGGGCCGTTGGGCGGCAAAACTTAACCATTGCTTCCCTCTGGATTTGGTCCTCCCCTTACCCCCCCCCCCCCCCACCCCCATCAACCACAACCCCACCCATCTCATTCTCCATCCGTCCACTGCTCCATCACCAACAACTCGCAAACAACTTCAACCAGCTTCATCTTCCTCTAACAAGTTCTCATGCACACCACGGCCGCTCAGGTCGCGAACCCCAACGACAACAACAAGCTTGTTGGCTTCAACAAACAGCCCAGCCCGGCCATTGAGGCCGGGACGGCCCACCAAAGGCTCCAGGCCGATGACGATGACCAGCCAGAGCAGTACCTTCCCCGGCTCGACCAAATCCCCGTCGAAGTGCTCTCGCTCATTGCCTCCCTCGTCGCCCCTCCCTTCTACCTCCCTCCTCCCCCTGACGAGCCCTTGCCCACTCCCCAGGCCCATGTCATCGCCTCCCTCGACCCTTCCCCTCCTGCCGTCAAAACCGTATCCCAGGCACTGTCCGCCACCACCAAGACTTGTTCGCACGTGCTCGATGCAGCACGCCCGTGGCTGTGGGAAGATGTTGACGTGCGCTCTGGTCGAGGGTGGCTAGCAGTCGTTGACGCACTCACCGAGGAAGTCGTCGAGGAGAGCAAGGATGACGTCGAGATGGCGGTCGTCTCGCTCGAGAGCAGCATTGACGGTGGCAACCTGAGCCGCGTCGCTAGCGTAACCGGCAGCGACGAGCACTCGCCAATGCCCGAGCGCATGCGCGAGGGCGCCCAGCCGGTGGCTGGCCCGAGCAACTACGCGGGCGCATACACCAGCTCGCCCATCGACTCGATGAACCCTGTCGAGCTGCCCCTGCCGGTCAGTGTCCCGGTCGGCACGGGCCACGGACGTAGTGTGGTAGGGCGCACTGTCACTATCAACACGACAGTTGCCCAGAACTACTTCCGCCCCAACGAGCCGAGCTCGAGCAAGTCGCCTGGCATGCGCTACGACATGGACACCAGCCCGCCGCCCCAGCCGCATCGTCTGCACATGCTCCTTACGCCTCCCGGCTCGCGCACCACCTCCCCTGCCGGTGTGGCGTACAGCGCGCACCTGCGTGGGCGCTCGCGCTCGCCCCGCCGCCAGTTGAGCTTGTGGGACGCTGAGGGCATCAGCTCGGTTCTGCAACGCTCGATGAGCCTGTCACTCCCCAATGGCACCCGCCCATTTATGCGCAACAGCTCACTGAGCCACTCGCGCGTCGTGCACGAGGCCGACTCGGACGACGACTCGGACGACTCTGAGCCCAACGACCACTCGGAGTCGCTCCGCACGGCTATGCGGACCCCACCGCCGGAGGAGGAGGTAGCTCCACTCACTCCGGAGCCGGAGGAGGACTTGGCGGCAAATGCCAATCCTGAGCTCTTGCCGCCTCCTGGGCCTTACATTCGCCACCTCTCGTTCACCAACTTCCGCACCATCGGCAGTCGCCGCTCGCAACAGGAGGCTGTGCGTGGGCGTTTCGTCACTGCTGGGCGTCTCGAGGGCGTCCTAAAGAACACGCCCAACCTCCGCTCGCTCTGCATGACGGAGTATGTCGACTCGTCTCTCTCGCCCAATGTAGTTGAGGAGATCTTCTTCCGCGGGTACAGCAAGCCGCGCATTCTGCGTAACTTCTCGCGCTCTCCGGACCGTAATCGCCGCGCGCGCGGCGAGTCCATCTCGCAGCCGCAGCCGCAGTCTCAGTCGGACAACGACGAGCACGCGCTTGACCCCTTGCAAACCACCATTGACGACCAGATGGACCCACCGCGTCCGACGTATGTGCCTTACGAGGTGGAGACGGACGAGGACATGTGGAAGCGTCGCCAGCAGTTCACCCCGCTCGAGGCGCTCGACCTCACGGGCTGTGTGAGCTTCCGGTTCGCTGAGGCCATCGAGGAGTTTGGGGACAACTGGCTCAATCTCGGCCCTAATGACGACGAAGGGCGTGGGCGCAGTCGGTCGCGCCGCTTCGTCACGGAGGCGACGGACGATGACGACGAGACCGAGGTGGCCAACCGCGCAGCCCACCGCCCGCTCTTCACGGCACTGCGCCGCCTCTCACTGCGTGCGTGCACCAACCTTCCCTCTCAGTTCATCACGCACCTCATTCTCGCAACACCAAACCTCACTCATCTCGACCTGTCGGGCACGCGCGTCTCGGACAACCTGCTCAGCGCGCTCACCCAACACCCTCCACCCGGCATGCAACTGCAGTCGCTCTCGCTGGCTCGGTGCGCACGCCTTGACCCCAGCTGTGTGGTCGACTTCCTCGTCGAGTCGCCTGCTGCGCGCAATATTGTCGACCTGAACCTGTTCGTCAACCCGACGCAGGGTAACGCCATTGGATCCTACGACCTGAAGCGCCTCCTCACATCTGCACCGTGCATCAAATCAGGCATGCTACGCTACCTCGACCTGTCGTCGGCGGCGTTTACGGCGGAGCACCTCTCGCCCGAGGTGTTCCCTCCGCAGCCGAGCCTCGTGACGCTTGGCCTCAGCCACGTCGCGACTCTCCCGCTCAAGGAGATTCAGCTGTTCCTCGCGAGATCGGCGCCGGGCGTCGAAGTGATCACGCTGACTGGCTCGTCTATCATGGACCTGCGGCCCGACGCGTCGGCTCTACAGATCACGCTGTCGCTGCACGCGCTCCTCATCAACCCGCTTACGACCGTGCCGTTCTCGTTTAGCAGCATCAACATGTCGGGCAACTTCACCAAGGCAGACCTCACGGCTGGCCCGACGCGTCTGCGCGTCGTCGAGCTGTCGAGCTCGATCCGTCGTTCGCTGGACCCCTCACAGGGCTCTGGTCGCACAGAGTGGCAAGTCGTCAAGTCGAAGGGTGGCCGCGGATGGTACGTCGACGTCTCGGCCGGCTGGATTCCGAGCAGCACGGTCGACGAGTGGGGCTACGTCCAGAAGGGGCCGGCAATTGTCGGCGACGGACTTGGCGCGCTCTCGTTTGTGCGCCACCTGCCCGCCAACCATCCGCGCCGGCGCTACCTCACTCAACTTGCCGAGGCAAACGGCCGCGTGCGCTCTGATGTAGGCTGGCACTCGCGCAAGATGGAGGTCGTGCGTGGTGAGGGTATGATGGGCCGCGAAGAGGGGATGGGCGGCGTAGGGGCGTTCGCGTTCGAGGAGTAAGTCGTGTGCAGAGGCCAGCTGAGGAGTGGCTGGTTGTGAACGGGCAAGGCGCGGAGGAAGAATCAAGAGGAGGAACAAGGTACAAGAACTCGATCGGACTCTAGCTGTACAACGCAATGTGTACGACTGTCCGCCACACCAAAGCAACAACGCGACAATACAACAAGGCGCAACGACGCCAAGAACGTGGAAACACCACACAACACTCGAAGCAAGAACCGGATCGTATAATAAACGCATTGGGTATTGCAGCATCGGATTACTGGGAATCATTATCGGCCAGTGTATGTAGGTGATGCAAGTGTATCCAGTATGCGTGAGAGGGTGGGCGAGGGGTGGACGTCGTATCAAGCTAGGGACGTGAGAGCAGCTGTTAAATGAGTAGACCAGCGCTGTGAGTGTTGGAAAGAGGCCGGTCCTCGCAGCCACATGACAATGTAACCCCATCACAGCTACCAACCGGCCTGAGCGCTCCCCAACCTCAACAACACACCAACACAGGCCGGCACACACCGCAGGGTCCATGCGATGCCCAGGACAGAGCTGCATGCATCGCCATAAGGAAGGCCATGTTCCCTCGTCTCCGTATCTCCGTACCGCCCACTGTCGACCGTCCTAGCCCATTTCCTCCATCCCATCCCCTCGAGACCCTAGGTCGCATTAGAGGAACGTTGTCACATGCAATTAGGCCCATGTACAAATGTCTGCAAAAGTCTGATGATGAATGCGAAGGATGGACTAGGGTATCCGCAAAGGGGAATGGTGGACCGAGTGGGGACCGTGCGCTAACAAGAGGGCCGTGGGTCGTGGCCGAGCTCTTCACTGGCTTTGTTCATGTTCTAGAGGGTGGTGGTCGAGCGGCTCTGCGCGGGCTTTGGTGGGGCAAAATCAACGTCCATGCGCCCAACGTCAAACTTGATGTCGATTTGCGGTATAGGTGCAGGGGGAAGGAAGCTCTGCGGACGGCTCTTGGGTGACTGGATGCGGAGACCGGCACTGGACGCGCGACGGAGGAACCCCGATTGCTTGGAGAGCGTACTGGTAGATGCGCGGGTGGAGATAGGAGAGATGGGAGAGGCGGGGTTGGACAGTGTGAGGTCGAGATCGAGATGGGAGAAGACGGGCGTGCTTTCGGACCGCGTGACCACTTTGTCCTTGGTTGGAGGGAGGGAGGGGGGAAGGGGGAATGAAGCGACGTCGACCTCGTTGAGCCCACTCACGCGCGACATGTTGGCCATGTTGGTTTTCGTCTGCGACGCGTCGTAGATTGGCGACACGAGCGACGTTGTACTTGGAGATGTGGGAGAAGTGGGAGATTTCTCCGTCTTCTCAGCTACCGAGGGCGGGGAAGGCGTGGCTGCCCTGCTCCTCAGAGAGACAGAGCCAGCATCGCTCTTGTCTACTGTCAGCTCCGGTTGAGTTGGACTCACCCTTGCCTTTACGCGGGCGGAGGAAGGCGAAGAATGACGAGAGGCGTTTACTACGTCCTTGGGACATTGGCATGGTAACGAGTGAAATGGCGAGCAAGCGCGTCGAGCCGGTAAAAGGAGAGTGGGATGGGGGACCGAGCGCCCGAAGATGGTTGGATGTAGTGAATCCCGAGGGGAAGCAAAGTTGAGAAGTGTAATGTGCGATGTGCGATGGCGAGAGCGGTGAATGTGACGAGCGAGTGCACGAAGGAAGAGGGAATGCAAGGGGCCTGTGACCTGTGAGGCGGTCAAAGGACACGAGGCTGTTGGTCACGCCGAGTGGGCGAGGTAGGTCGGTTCAACTGCCGTTTACCGTTTAAGACGGAGTAGAGTAGGTAGAGAGGTGCACTGGTCGCTAGAATCCCCGAAATGTGAGGAGATGATTAAGAGTATCCAGAGTATCGATGGGATCGAGTGGATCACCAAAGGTAGCGATCAAGTCAAGAATCAAGATTCATTAATGATTACTATGTAGGTGGAACAGGGTTCCAAGAAGCGGAAACTGGTCCGTGTGGCTTTGGCTTTGAATGGCTGTTCTTGCTTGGGTCGGGTGCTCGGCGGCTTGTCGGTTCATCGGGAACCAACTGAATATTCGCAACTAGTTACTATGGATCAATGTTTAAAGGTTAGGAGGGATATGGGGGAGATGGAGTTGGAGTGTTACGGCACAAGTGTACGGCATTTACATTCTTCTCATCACTTTCTCAACGTACAACACTATTCTACCCATCACATCTCTCATCAGCAACAGTTCAAGTAAAAGTAAAAGGTTGACAACGACTCGGGCCGACAAGTACATCAAAGGCACCACCCGTTCATCACCGATCGCTCACTTGCCCACATCCAACATTCACTGCTAGAAATAGCTTGACATTTGCCCACTAGCGGTTGGATCTGGTCTATCCAGTTCTCTGGTTGTCTGCAAGTTCTGGAGTGGAGTCCAACTGGTGTAGACTGCGTTTGACTTTTGTTATCATATCAACTTGGTAACTTGGGTCATTTGGATTCAATAATCCAAAGAGCTTGTTTGAGCCAAATGAGCCAAGAATAGGGATCACTAACTGCTTAACCCTGTCTTTAAACTCTCACCCTGAACATCTTAACCCCAACTACTACTAGACAGTGGACTGGGATCCACAAATTGATCCCGTCAGTCCAACCACGTGGTTGAATGACGGAATCAAAATGTCACCCCTTACGAAAGGTGACGAACCCTGTTATTCTGCCCCACTACTGCCGCTCGACCCGCCCACCCCGCCAGAGCCAGAGGCCCCACTTCAAGCCATCAAGTTCTGCATATCAGAGGAGATTATAGATGGGGCAAAGTGATAACGCGAGTTTATGCCGCGGGTGATGTAGATGAACGACGGACCAAACGGTGGAACGCCCTAACGCCCTCGGTCCAGCCCGTCAAAACTAATCACTCCCGCACCACTTGCCCCTGATACCACTTGTTTTTTTTTAACTACAGTATAAACTCAGTCAGGTCTTGTTGCGACATCAGGAGAAATAGTACCATGTATTTGTTGTGTTGGAGGCCTAGTCTCAGCAAGACTGCCAAAAAAGTAAACAAGATTCTCGTAAGGTTGAGGGTTCCTGAAAGGCGCGAATTGACCAGATCGCCAAATTAGGGAATAAGACTAGAAAATCATTACAGTAACAAAGCCCTCACTCTTTGCCTACTAAGGATGTTACACCTTCCCCCACCGCACCCCCCCTCCCCCCAGCTCCCAAGCTCCAAAGACGGCCAAAGACGACGCGTTTGAATTGTTCCAATGCACCTGGTCCATAAGCCATAGGCCATAGGATGATGAATCATGATACTTGCTAGTCATCATCACTCATCGTCCCACATACTATAGACCCCACACTTGACGTCTTTCAACTGAACACTTGTTCCATTCCATTACATGTATACCTACATCTACATACTCTCATTCATCTAGCCCATCTACAACATCTACGACCCCCGCAACGCCCCATCAGCAACTCTACTCTGAACAATCCAGGTACAAACGAACAACGCCCCTGACACCCGGCACAACGGCAAACAAACGTCGGCACCCCACATTCAAGCTTCAAACTCGAAAGCACCTCTCCGGCGTTGCAACTCAACTTTACTCACTACACAACGCGTCCAACTCGTCCTATCACTTGATCACACCCACCTCACCTTCATCTTCAACACTTACTCATATCACCACGCCCACGCAACCACATCACGACATCCACGCCGCTGCCCGTACCCCCCTCCAACCCCTATCCCCCTATCCCGCACACACGCTATTCCCGCAGCTGGCCTCGTCCCCGCCGCTAGCTGCGGGGCGCCCACCTTGCCCGGACACAGACTGTTCCAACCGAACCGAGATCACTTTGCACAACGCGCCGACAGACAAAGGAATACCTAGTCGATTGTTGTGCGATCACCCCGACGCACCGATCCTCGCGCTCGCATCACAGGGGTTCCCGTCACTCGCGCCGTGACGCATCATCTGCATAGTCCTTTTCCCATTGCGATCTTGTCTCTTGTTCATCCGCCATGGCCACATTACCGCCAACAGCTATCGCCAACGTCCTGGACGACCTCGCTGCACTGCAGGACCAGTCGAGCGGTGAGCAGATCTCATTGCAATCTAGCTGACAGGCAGAGAGTCTAACCGAGGCGTTGTATACTTGTCACCAGGCACATCAAGTCTACACGCACTGCGGCGCCGTCATTGTGAGCTCATGACCACAGCTGGTAGCTGACAACAGGTCGCACTCAATCCCTTCGAGACTGTGTCCGGTCTCTGTGAGTCGGGCCCATCTCCAGTGCTAACGGCAGACGGGAGCCAGATCCAGCGCTCATTCCACAACACATCCCCACCAAAGCAGCCTCCGCATGTGTACGCCGTCGGCGAGAACGCGTACCGTGCGCTGTTAACCGGCGACAAGACAAATCAGACCATTGTCATCACGGGCGAGAGGTGAGGGTCGCACGCAGTTCGAGTAACGCTGACAGCCAGTGGCTCGGGCAAGACCATCTCATGTAACCACATCATCGATTACCTTGCTGCGCGAGGACAGGCCGAGGAAGGACTTTCGGAGAAGTTGACAAATGCTGGTGCTGTCCTAGAGGCGTTCGGCAACGCGCCAACCGCACGTAACCACAACTCGAGTCGATACGCCAAAGTTGTCAACGTGGGTAGGAGCACAGCTCTGGACTGACGACATAGATCCACTTTGGCCCCAATGGAGGTGCAGTCGGCGCTTCGGTATCGACCTTCCTTCTTGAGCGTGGTCGAGTGACGGACGAGAATCCCTTCCACATCATCACCGCACTCCGCCAGTACGACGCGACGGGCGCATCCGATCGGTTTGACAGCGTCTGCAAGGCGCTCGTTGACGTTGGCATCCACACCGAGGCGCAGGGGCGTATCTGGGAAATCCTGCGTGGTATAGACTGCCTCATGCGGGGCGACGACGTCGGGGCGGCAAAGTCCTTCGGCATCGACGCCTTCAACCTCCGCGAGGCTATTAGAAACCGCACAGTCAAGGTCGGCTCGGACGTGTTCAACAAGCAGCGCGAAGGCGCCGAGCTCCAGGCCGCGCGTCACGGTCTCGTACGCTCGCTGTATGTCTGGCTCTTCGAGTGGATCGTGCAGTGCATCAACGTCGCTTTAGGTGCACCCTCGACAGACTACCCGTGCATATCGCTAGTGGATATCTTTGGGTTTGAAAGTTTCGAGGGGCGTAACTCTCTCGCCCAGTTCCTTATCAACTGGGCCAACGAGCAGCTGCTCTGCCACCTGTCGCAGGACATGCTCGAGCACGAGGCAGACCAGTACGCCGCTGAGGGGATCAAGATCGACCGCCCTCCTCAACTACCCTCTTGCCTCCCGTTACTGGTCGGCACGCCTGGCAAGCTCGGCCAGCCACCACAGCCGGGTATCTCGTCCCTGCTCGACGACGAGACACGTCGTCTCGGACTCGGCATGAAGAACGTCACCGACGAAGGCTTTGCTAGCAACATCGCGATCGAGTGCAGTCATCACCATGGCTACCTGCGAGCCTTAGCCGCGCACGAGTTCAAGGTCGCACACTACGCCGCAGACGTCGCGTACGACTCGCGCGGCTTCCTCGCGGCTAACTCTGAACGCGTCGACGTCAAGCTCCTCGAAGCGCTGGACAAGGGCGAGGCATTCGTCCGCACACTCGTCGAATCCAAACTCCCTTCGAACAACTCGAGGCAAAACCCCTTCACCTCTGTCGTCACGTCCTTCCGACAGTCGATTCAAAAGTTGGACGCGTTACTTGCCAGTACCCACGTCCACTACGTCCACTGCATCAAGCCCAACGAGAAAGCCATGCCGAGGCTGTTTGAGCACGACCGCGTTCAGCTACAGATGGAGGCAACAGGAGTGGCACACATCTCACGCTTCGCAAGGGCTCACGGCCCACTCAAGATCCCACGGGAGGAGATGCCTTTCTACGCGCTGCTCCTGGGTTCCGGGTTCGACAACGCCGAGTTACCTACCGTTGTCGCACGGCTGAACGAACTCGCCGGCGATTACGACGGCATGGGCGTGCAGCTCGGCAACAAGCACGTCTTCTTCCGCTCACAGGCGATGCAGCGGATCCAGGATGCGCTTGAGCCTCAGCTTACCGCGATTAAGTCGTTCCAGACTGTTGCTAGGATGAGCATCGCGCGCAAGTCGTTCCTCACCGCGCGTGGGGCCGCCGTCCGCATCCAGTCCCTCACGCGAGGCTACTTCACCCGCAAAGACTTCAAGGTCAAGCTCGAAGAGGCACGCGCCGCTGCCGCTGCCAAGGCCGCTGCCGAGAAAGCTGCCGCAGAGAAGGCTGCCGCGGAGAAGGCTGCAGCAGAAAAAGCTGCAGCAGAGAAAGCCGCTGCTGAGAGGGCTGCCTCTGAGAGAGCTGCCGCTGAGAAGGCTGCCGCTGAGAAGGCTGCCGCGGAGAAGGCTGCCGCTGAGAGGGCTACTGCCGAAAAGGCTGCTGCTGAGCAGGCCACAGAGGAGGCTGAAAATGCTCGAGAGATATCTCTCGCGCATGGAGTGGAGGAGGTTCCCGAGGCCCAGCTTGCCGAGGCCCAGCCCAACAGCGTACCTCCTGTGGTTGTCGCTGCTACTCTTGCCAACGGGTCACCAGACGTCAAGTCCAGACGACTTGAGGTCGAGGACGAGCGGCCATCGACTCGCACCCCCGACTCAGCTGGCTCGTGCAGCACCGCGCCGACCACGGTCCCAGTCACGCCGCCCAAGCGTCGGTACACCAGAGACCTCTCACACGCTCGACTGTCGTCCTCGGAGTCGTTCCTCCTGGAAAACTTTACGCACCCGAGCATCGACGTCGACAGCGTTGTGATTGACAACTCCCAATCTGTCGACGTCTCGCGCGACAGCTTTGACTCCACGGGCCAGTACAGTGTAAACAACAGCGTTCTTGGCGACTACGATGAGACGACGTCGTCTTCGATCCCGACCTCGAATACCCACTCTGACCCACCAGCGAGCGCATTACGCGACATAAAGGGCAACCCGCTGACGGACTCGAGCTCGATCGCTCAGCTCGTTTCCCACCTGCTCCACGCTGCCAACGACTTTGACTCGGCGAAGCGAGTCGGCCTGGTGCTCGGCTCCGTGATCAGATGGTACGACGCGGCGCGCCGCCGCTACATCCCTGAGATCATCTCGGCCCAGTTCCTCAGCGCCGCGCAATCGAGCGTCCGACGGCAGAGCGAGATTCCGCAGCTCTGGTGCACCGCTGCCATGGCGCACACGTTCCGCCTACAGCTGTCGCCCCATCACCAGATGGCCAAGCAGCTGGACCGCCTCCAGGACAGTGCGCTCGACATCATCCTCCAGAAGGTCTACCACATAGCAGAGTTGGCGATCAAGGCGGCGATTGCGCCAGACTCTGCGCGTAAAATGTCACCCGGAAGACCCATGCTCGACACGTTGTGGGACGAGATGTCCGAGTTCTCGGACGTAGTGCGCGACGTGACGGGCCGAACGATCCTCGACCGCATGTTCCAGATCCTCATCACGCGCATCCTCACGAAGAAGATCAAGAAGACCGAGGCGGCGCACGTCCTCGGCTCGCTGGGGTGGATCTGCGAGTGGCGCAACGAGGTCGGACTGACCGAGTCGGCGATCGAGAGCGTAGCTCTGCTAATGCTCTCGTTCCTGGCTGGCATAGAGATTGTCGGCGACGAGGACCAACTGCAGGACCTCGAGGAGTCGATGGACCGCCTGCTATCGGCGAGATTCAGCGAGAGCGCGCCAACCAAGGCGGCGAACGCGGCGTTGCGTCAAATTGCGGATGCGCCGCCATCCAACCTCGCGAGCCAGCTTGGACAAGCATTAAACGACGTTGTGGTGGACGAGAGCGCAGGCGATGCAGCGGACCGGCTGGGCGAACACGTCATCAGCAAGAAGCACGTCTATGCGTTCCTCGCTTGGGTGGGGAGGGTGGGCAAACAGTAGTTGATTGGACACGTTTTGATGTCATTTATGCATGGTTGTAATCAGGAAGTAGTCATGGGGGAGGGGGGAGCCACGGTGGTTCCGAACACTCATCTCTCGCTATCGTCTGTGCTTCGGTCGCTTCAGTTCAAAGTCGAACTCGAACGCGCATGCCAAGGCGTCATGTCGCTTGCTAAGCGGGCAGCGTTCGCCAGTTGGCCAGCTCGATGTCCTTTCTGTCCAATGTGAAGTAAGCATTTCCGGTATCCCGATCAGGCTGATCTCTCAGTGTCCAACGAGACAACCCACCTGTGCCGTCTAGTCTGATCAGGTCCAGTGCTTTAGTCAGCGCGAATGCATTGGGGAAAGACAAGCGCACTACAGAACATACATGCTCAGCTGACTCAGTACATCTATCCACTTTGCTTGACGCTATCGGCGAGTCATCGTAAAGCTAACCTGCCACTCGGGCCGTTTCCGGTTTTCCGTCCAAGGCTCGGAGACGAGCCATCGGTAGCTTGACTTTGTCGCCTCCCATTTCCGGCATTCCGTCATATCCTGGGCCGGGTAATATCTCTCCTGCCCACCATCATATAAGATGTAACCTTCCTGGCCCACTGCCCCGCTACCACCTCTTCCTCACAACTGCCCCCCCCCCCCCCCCCCCCACCACTACCACAATGGCTCTGTCGTTCCGCCAACTCGCAGGTATTCCGCCCTCAACGGCCAGCATCTCGGACAGCGTGCTGCTCATCGTCGACGCGCAGGGCGAGTACGCCGACGGCCATCTCAAGGTCACCAACATTGCGACGTCGCGGCCCGCCCTGCACAAGCTCTATGAGCGGTACCGTGATGGTGGCGGGGACGTGGTGCATATCGTGCATGAGGTATGTTGGGGCGAGACATAGACAGGGCTGACCCCAGGTCGCGGAGGGTACGCCCGTGTTTACGCCGGGGACAGCGCTGGCCGCAGAGTTCCCCGAACTCCAGCCAAAGTCGGACAAGGAACCAGTCGTGCCCAAGAAGTTCCCCGGGTCGTTCTGCCAGACCCAGCTGAGCGACGTCCTCGCAAAGATGGGCAAGAAGAAGGTCGTCATCGTCGGGTATATGGCGCATGTGTGTGTTTCGACCACGGCGCGCGAGGCAAGCCAGCACGGCTACGATGTCCTTATTGCCCGTGACGCGATTGGTGATCGTGACATTCCCGGAGCGACTGGCCAGGAGGTCACGGACATGGTGTGCCATGAGCTCGGGGATGCGTTTGGTACTATTATCAACTCGGACGAGATCCAGTAGTTTTTGTATGAGTGATGAACAAGAATACAGTGTTATATTGCGGAGAAGACTGGTATCCCACACCGTCCACTCGTCTCTCACAGTCCTGCATAACTAACCTAGAAAACTAGCAACTAGGCACTTTAGAAGACCTTCTCCACCATCTCGATGCCCTCCTCGGCCTCGAGGCGGTCACGGAAGAGCTTGGCGGTCGGCTCGTCGTAGGGCGCGTGCACGCCCGGCGCCTTGAGCGTGCCCTCGAGGATGAGCTGGACGGCGAGACCGCAAGGAACACCGACGAGCTTGGCCATGGCCGAGGGTCCGCCGTGGCGGTCACCGTAAGCCTCGAGCGACGCAACAACAGTCTCCTCGCGCCCGTCCTTGCGGATAACCTCGAACGTGTGCTGGAGGAGCACGAGGTCGACCTCACCCTCCTGGAACTGGCACTTGGTCTCAAGCAGGGCAGAGAGGGTACGCATAAGGGTGCCCTTGGGGTTGACGGGCTCGTTGGCGTCGAGCATGCCGAGCGAAGTGTACTTCTGGAGGATGATCTTGGCCTGGTCCTTGGGGACCGAGGGGAGGGTCTGGAGCTTGGCGGCGACCTCGGCCTGGTCGGCCTTGACGCCGAGAAGCTTGGCAGTGAGCTCGAGCCACGACATCTTGGCGGCACCGGCGGCGAGGTAGTCCTTCTGCTCGTCGTCGAGGAGGCCCATGTCGTCCCAGCCCATGACAACCTCGCAGAAGCCACCGTAGCGCATCGTGCCGCGGATCAGGTTCTCGCACTCGGGAATGCCGTAGAACTCGCGGAAGACGGTCGAGTCACGGTTGGGGTACGCGACGAGGTTGTACGCGGGAGTGAAGTAGTAGGGCTGGGCAAACTTCATGAGCTCCTTGCCGCCGCCGACCTGGGCAGCCTGGCCGTCCTTGAGGAAACGGCCAGTGTTCTTGAGGGCCATGAGCACACCGACGGGCGACCACGAGAACTTGTAGCCGAGAGCGTTGTCCGACGCGGCCGGCTCGGTAAGGCCACCACAGTACGAGTAGAACGACTTGACCTTGCCGCCGTCGCGGTGGATCTGGTCAATGATCTTGACAGCGTAAAGGTGGTCAACTCCGGGGTCAAGACCAATCTCGTTGAAGCAGATCAGGCCGGCGTCCTTGAACTGCTGGTCGAGCTCGCGCATCTGGGGGTTGATGTACGAGGTGGTGACGACGTGAGCCTTCTCGGCGAGCGCAGCCTCCATAACCGAGCGGTGGAGAGTGTAGGGGACGAGCGAGACGACGACGTCGTGACCCTTGACGGCGTTGCGGAGAGCCTCGGGGCTCGAGACGTCGACCGAGACGGCCGTGGCGTTCTCGAGACCCTGGGCGAGGCTCTCGGCGGTGGCAAGAGTGCGGCAAGCAATCGTGAGCTGGTGGCCGTGCTCGGTGATGTACTTGGCGGCGGGGGCGGCAACAAGACCCGAGCCGAGGAGGAGGACCTTCTTGCCCGAAGCGTCACCCGAAGCGGCACCAGGGCGGACACCGCCGAAGACGGGGAGGATGTTCTTGTTGTCCTGGATCATGGCGCGGCCGAACTCGGGAAGCACAAAGGCAGCCGTGTGGACCTCCGAGTTGTAGTACTTGCAGTCGGGGACCTCACGGAGGGGCTTGTCCATCTGGCGGGTAGGCTCCTTCGAGCACACGAGGAAGCCCATCGAGCCCGAGGGGTAAGTGGGGATGGTCGAGGTAGCGTACTCGGCGACGGCGAAGATCTTCTTGGTCGTCTCACGGAGCTCCTGGATGAGGGGGAGGTGGAGCCAGATGCTCTCGCCCTGGGTCGACATGTGGCCGCCGTCCTTGAGCGCGTCGTGGAGGAGCGAGAAGTAAGGGGCCTCGAAGAGGGCTGCGGCGGGGCCGACGGGGTCCGACGAGTCGGTGATGACAACGTCGTACTCGTTCTTGTGCTGGGGGAGGAACTTGAAACCGTCGCCGATGAAGACCTCAACACGCGGGTCATCGTAGCACACGGACAGAGTGGGGAGGAACTGCTTCGAGACGCGGATGACGGCCTCGTCAATGTCGCAGAGGGTCACCTTCTTGACGCTCTTGTGCTTGAGCGCCTCGCGGATGACACCGCCGTCACCACCACCGATGACGAGCACGTGCTCGGGGTTGGGGTGCGAGCACATAGGCAGGTGAGTGATCATCTCCTGGTACCTGGGGTGAGCTCCCTGCCAGCAGAAAGGACGCACGAGAACTCGTCACGCTCAGTGACCTGGATGGCGCCGTCGAGGACGAGGACGTTGCCGTACGTCTCCGACTCGAAGACGAGGACATCCTGGGGTCAGTGGGGTTCGGGGTCCTTCCCAGGGATGTTTGCGTTGTTTTGCTCCTAGCCAACAAGTCATTACTCACCTGGAAGAGCGACTTCTCGTGGTGGAGGATCTGCTTGACCCTGCTGTTAGCGACTCGGAATTGTCGTGTTCTCGGCGGCTCGTCACGCCGCGTCTCAGCGACTCACTTGAGGGTCATAGCCTGACCTGCCCGTCAGCCTTTGGTCATGCCCACCCCGCTCGTCAAACTCACCAGGCCACTGCGGCGAGATCTCGCGGAACCAGCCGTCTAGAATTAGCACCTATCCATACGATATCTCAAGGCCCACAGCCACGCACCAACGATGGAGGGGTGAGTCTTCGGCGCCATTTTGAGAGTGTTGGAAAAGAAGGAAGAGAGGAAGCGCATAAGTATATGACTTTGACTTAAATATTTGCCCTGATAGCGAGTCGCCATCCCAAAAAAGGCCACAGCCGGTACATTTCTACAAACCACGCTCGGCCACGCCCGACACACCTCTCACCCGACATATCCGCTCTGAATGTAGCATGCACCTGTGTGTATGCCCTATCTCATCAGCCGCGCTTTGCCCTTAGGCGAACAAGTCGCGAGCAGAGCATGGGGTTGGGCAGTGGGTAGCAGGGGTAGTGACGAGGTGTCACCGTGATTGGACGGCGGGGGCAGATTGTGGACCGCAGTTACTTTCAGCCTAAACAGAGGTATAAACAGACCTCCACTCCGAGTTTGGCGCCGTTGGGCGGCGAGCAGGGAGCAAGGCTCAATGCTCGGCGTACATGGTGACCGGGGTAGCCCAAAGAGACTTGGCGCGTTCACGAGCGTGCCGCTCAACATGTCCGAGGAGCGTTACAGCGTCGGTGTCAGTGTCAGAGGAACGTTTGGGGGTTGGAGAATGTCGCATAAGAGTTTCCACGGAAAAAGGTTTCCGAAAGCTCGACATGCCTCATAAGAACGCCAGAGTCGGTGTTGCGAGTTCGAATCTGCTGGGTGGAGGAGAAGATGTGTCGGCAGAGTCTAGACAACTCAGAGGATTATTAGAGGTTGGCTGCGTTTTGAGACGGCGATCAGTTGACCAACATGACAAGCTCCACGCTGCCAAAGCATCTCCAACGCTCAAGCGCGCCCAAGCGCCCCATCCCTCCCCGACGTCCGTCGTCGACAAAGGCCTGCCAGCGTCGCCACTCATTGTTCTCAGCCCACTTCAGAGAGCGTTGCATGGTGTATCCAGGGTCTATAAATCGATTCTAGTCTACTACATTCTAGTCCTCCTCACGCTTCTTGGCGAGGAGAACGCAGTGTTGGCCGCCTGCGCTGGCCGAGACGGCGTCGTATGGCTGCAACTGCTTGGAGCGGCAGAGGGTCGGCGTCTCGGCCTCATCCGTGTCGCCGCCCAACCCAAGCTCACACCCCTGGCCAAGGCCCCAGGTGTATGCCCACCCGGAGCGCGAGACCGCGACGTTGTAGCGCGGGCCGCACGAGATCGAGGTGATAGGGTTGACAATGTCCTCGGTGTACTCATCCAGTTCGGGCACGTCGCCGTACTTTGCGGGGCTTTCCGGGAAGCAGATCTGGGGTTAGTTACGAATCACGCTTCAAGGAGTACTTACACGAATTGGCTCCGGGACGTACTCGTTCGACTTGACACGGAGCGAGGCCTCGGCCGTCGCGAGCTCATTCTCGGCCTCCTCCTTCTCCTCCTGGGTAGCCGAAGGGTCGTTCTTGACCTTGTCATTCTTCGCCTTGCGCTCGTCTACAATCTTCTGCTTCTCGGCACGAATCTCCTCCTTGCGCTCCTTGAGGCCCTCCTGAGCTGGGTGGTCGTCGCAGATGCCCAGCTCGTAGCCGTCTGCGCGGCCACAACCCCACACAGAGCCGTCAGAGAAGAGGAAGAGCGTGTGGTGCTCGCCGCCCGAGATCTGGACGACCCGTGCGCCGCCATGCGCCTTTGGTGCGAGGCTCTTGACCTCGGTAGGGCTGAGAATCATCTCCTCCTCGCCCTCACGTCCACTAATGCCGCACTGCTTGAACGTGTTGAGGCCCCATGCGTAGACCTTACCGGCCTGGTCAACAGCAAACGAGGTGTAACTGCCAGCTCCGACAGTCACAATTTTACGCAAGCCCAGGCGCTCCGGCTCGAGGGCGTTGAGTGGGCGGCGGGCCATTACGCGGCGTCCAAGCTGGCCCTGCTGGGAATTGCCCCACACATAGACACAGCCGTCAGTGGTGAGACCAAGAACGTGGTCCGAGCCGCAGGCGGCGTCGGCGAATTCGACGGCACGAAGCGCGGGCAGCTCCATAGGGTTGAACTGCTTCTTGTCGTGGCCGGGGACGCCGTCAAAGCCCAAAGGACCCTCGTTGGACTACTGTTAGATTCATGGGTATTTCGATGCAGACGCCTACTCACGCGGAAAGAGCCCCAGGCGCGGAGATCACCAGCGTCGTTGATCGCGATAGAAACACCGTCACCACAGGCAACTTTGACGGCGCGGAATCCGGCGTCCTTGAGCGCCTCAATGACGAGGGGCTGGGTCTCAAGGTTTTCAAAAGGAATTGTCTCTCCGTCATTGGACGGGTCTGGGATGTTGGTCGTCAGGCGGCCAAGCATGGCACCGTCGTTGATGCCCCATGAGCGGACCTGGCCACGCCCATCGATACCAAGGGAGTGCATACCCCCAGCGGCGATCGCCTCCATGCCACCCTTGTCAGGCCCCGAGCCAAGGTTTCCCTCCTTACGCTGCTCCTCAAACCTGAGTGTCAGTAGCGTCAAAATTACATGTAACGTACCACTTGTTGAGCTGAGGCCGGGGTTTCTCATCGAGCTCGTCCGGGCCGGTGCCAAACTGGCCGTTGTCGCCAGTGCCCCACACAAAGACACTGAGGCCCTGGTCCACGGGCTGGGCAATCTGGTTGATGACGGCCCCGATGCGGCGCTTCTTAACGGCCTCCTTGGGCTGCTCAGAGGCACCCCTCTTCTTGGTGCCGTTGGCCTTGGGGGCCGGGGCTGGCTTTTCCTCGACCTTGGCCGGAGACTTTTCCTTGGATGCTGACTTGGCCTTGGGTGCAGCCTTGGCTTTGGGGGCAGTCTTGGCCTTGGTTGCGGGGAGCTTTGCTGGCTCCTTGTTGTCGTCCTTGTCCATGTCCTTGGACGACGACTTGGGTTTGGTGGCGGGCTTGGATGTAGCCTTCTTCGATGAAGGCTTGGACGCCGAACCCGATGCGGGTTTGGATACGACGCGCGACGATGCTGCTATCAGTGGCGAGTCTATATAATATAGGCTTACAGCGCGGTGGCATATTTCGAGTATTAGTTGGTTTGGTTTTGAGAGGATAGAAGAACTGAATGGTCAGATGGTGAGAACCAGAATCACGGTTGCACGTTAAAGACTTACCTTGGTGTACGGGCCGCCTGTGCACTGCTCGCTTACAGCAGTTTTGACAGAGACGGAGACAGAATTGATCGAAGAGGAGACGAGAGAAGGTGAGGAGCGAGTGTTGTTGTTTAAGAGACCAAGAAGAATGAAGATGTTATGTGTGGGGGGGGGGGGAGGAGGGACTGAATGCTCATAGGTAGTTGGAGAGCAAAACAGCGAATGAGGTCATTTATTGTTTATTACCCCCCCATTAAAGGATTCTGCATATCTTCATGCGGGCCTTGATGTACAAAATCTAGTTTGAAGGGAAAATAAGTCAACCGCATTGTTAGGGGTGTGATTAGGTAAACTTTAAACTGGAAATTGAGATTGAAAGAAAATGGTTCCGCTAATGAGGATTGTTTTGTTATTTGGTGATAGCGATGATAGCATTATGGAAGGAAGGATGTTTAGAAGGTCTCTCAGGAATGTTAGGAACCTTTATCCCTTGAGTAAACTGACCCTAATGGCTGGAAATGGCTTATTTCTAGGGATGATTGAAGTGGTGGTATGGTGAGACACGACACGAATCAAAACATCTCAGTCATCTCAACATCCCGTATCAGGTATCCCGTAGATCTAGCATTTTGCCTTTCCGAGCAGTCAACATGACCGTATGGTTGACAAGGGTTGGTTGCAAGGGCTGCAACTGGTGGATTGTCGTTATTCGACCTACTCTACGGCTCAGCGGCTCAGCGGCTCAACGGCTCAGCGGTCAGCGGGATGGAATCTCCTTTAGGATAGATACAGGGTATCACGGCGGAATGAGTAGCACACGCGTCAACCACTAAAGCTTCAAAACGGCCAACAGGGTAAAAGGGTTGAAAACAGGGACTTTAGGCAGGGCCCCTGCTTTGGACCCAAACATACAGAAGCACAACAAACCCACGTTACGTTACCGACAACCAAAGCATCCAAGTTGATCAAGTTTGGTCACACATTCCCACCATTCTATAAACAATCCAATCCTAATCCTTCAAAGGAATGGTGTAAGCGTCAAAGTGTACAAAGCGTGTCTAAAGCTTGTCGGGTACTTTGTAAACCTTGAATAAAAAGGATCTCTACCTCCTCGATACCCCCAGACCTAAACCTCAACTTGAAATTCGCTACAAGCTGGACGCTGGACGCGTCTCGTGTCTCTCAACCTGAGTTGACCCTCTCGTCTCAGTATTCAAGTCCAAGTCTCACTCGACTTGAATCCACTCAACACTCAACTCTACTCAACTACCATTCCGCGTTTCACTCCTTCTCTCTGTCTCTCTATATCTATATCTCTCTTTCATCTTCATGTCCGCATCGCTCATTTAATCATCTGTCAACGACCATCAATTCCTGCATCAACCAGGAAAAGGCTGGGAGAAACATACACAAACAATCCATAAACACGCACGAACCCCGCCTTCGGCCCCGCCCTCTGTCGCCCCTCCCGCCGCACCCATCGGCCATTACTTGTATCCCACACATCTCATCTCGACATTCCCCAACCCTTGCTTCTCTTCACAACCAGATCCTTCATCATCACTCATCAACCCCGGACGCCATCGCGCGCTCCACTCCCCCACTACGCCATTGCAAACTGAGCCACAACCCCATTCACCCATCCCAATCTCAAAACATGACGCCTTCAACTCCTAGCGTCACTACTCCCACTATCAGGCGTGCAAACACGAACGACCTCGGCGCTTCAAACCGCGAACCTAAGCGACAACGCGCGATACCTTCCACTCAACCGACCAAACCATCCATCAGCCGAGCAAGCTCAGCTGCGTCCGTATCATCACTTGCCTCGACACGCGCAGTTGAGCCAAGACGCGTCGTCCGACATGTCAAGGTGTCGGCCTCTCAATCTTCCTCTACACCCAACCCAGATTATGACGACGGGATACCACCGCTTAATGTACAGACCTCACCAACCTACCCCGGGCACAGGTCGTACGAGCTCCAAGACTCCCCACCTCGCGGACGTGGCATGTCGGTCCCACTAGTGCGTACTTGCAAGACATTCGCTTGCCCGTTCCTCATACCTCCCCCTTTTTTTCCCAGGCGTGACAAACATGGAGCTAACACCAGACCCAACTCCAAAACAAGCTGTCTCATGTGTCGCTCGGCAAAACGCAGTCAACCCCTCCGCTCGTGAGCGAGATGAGCCCGGAGGCCATGACGCGCACACCAGCTAGCAGCTGCCCACCGTCCGTCGATACCCCACCACCACCAACAACCACACCACAACGGCTACCTGGGGGGATGCTCCGCCGCAATACCCCAGCGCCGTTAACTGCCACCTACGACCACGGATGTTCCAGCGCGACTGCCATGCCCACCAATAACACCCTCTTGGGGCTGGGGTCGCCTTTCCTATCCAAGTCCGCCCCCCGTCGCGATGCGCTAGAGTCGCCCACCTTCCCCCCTCCCCGTCATCAACAGGATTGGAGAGAGACCGACACTGTGCCCGACCTGCAAGTGCCTGGTCCGTCTTCTCACAGGCGCTTCTCGAACGCTGAGGACACTGGGTCATGCACGTCGGCTTCGTCCCTCTTCAGTTCGGAGCGCCACGCGCCCCAGCTTTCGCGCCCGTCTGTGGTCAACGTATGGGACATCGGCAACCCTGGCTACGGCGAGGACGACGCCACGCTTCCAGTCAAACGTCCACAATTCAGTGGCGCGTCGCGCCCTAACGACCAGTTTTGGCAGACGCGTCTCTTTCAGTCTTCGCCCGGACCCAGTTCTCCTCTTTTGGGCAAGTCACTGGCGCCTTCCCCAACTAGCAGTAGACCCCTTTCACCTTTCTTGCCGTTGCCGTTATCCCGCGTCGATTCAGCGTCCTCAACTGCAGCTCTCGAGAACGAACCAATCAACTCCCCTATTCGGAGTGAGAGTATAACGGCATCGACACGGAGGGGAGGTCGCGGTCGCTCGGGCATGGGACAACACGAGGATGACCATTTGTCGATCCCTTCTCCCGAGTCCCTGCCGCGCCGCACGTCCGATCCATCACACCCTTCAGACTCATCGGCCTTTTTCTTAGCCCAGTACACTGCCTCTCGCGACACACAAAGTGAGATGGCACATCACTACACCACCAGTTCCCCACCGTCATCAGAAGCAAACCAGGTTGACTCGACACCATCGCGATCAGCGTCCTCGAAGCGCCCCAATACTGCGCTTCCCCCAAGACCCGTCCACCACACCTCGGGGCTGCGAAACAACGACCTACCCTTCCCTGGCCGGAGCGAGGGCACGCCCAACTGGACACTGCCCAGGCGCGCAGACCCCTTCCACCCTGTGAGGCCAAGACTCCCTAAAAGAGCCACGATGCCAGAGATACCAACCTCCAACGGCACTCCACTGGCTCGCCTTCACCTGTTTGGCGACGACAAGCCATCTCCAGCGGCCTTCGAGTCGTCGGGTATCAACAAGAAGCGGGGAGAAAAACACCGACCGAGGTCCTCTCTCCCAATGGCCAAGCACACTCCCAAGTGGAGCCCCATGCCTAAAGCCGCTCCCCGTACCGAACAGCGGCCAGTGCGCTCCTTCCTTGCATCCTCTTTCGCAAGCGCGACAGGTGTGTCACGGTGCGACATCCGTGACAGTGACAACGACACTCGCGAGGAGCTTTCGCATGAGTACGAGCTTGAAGACACTGACCAGGAGGACATGAGTCCCCTCAGGCCAATGCGCTCGTCACTCCGCCGGTCAATAGGCTCGCACCATCGTCGGCTCTCGTCCACCGCATCTGACTTGATGACGTCGCCCGTGAGCAGGCGGAACGGCGGTCACGCAAGGATGTCGTCGACAACTTCGTCGATCGGAGGATCCAGAGGTCTTAGACGTAAGGGCAGTTCTCTCTTTGGTTCAGGCGCCAGCGATGGCGAGATGCCCACTCCTGCCACGCCAACCAAGAGCGCCCCTCTCGCTGCTAGTGAGTTACAATACTCCTGGAACCCTACCAGGAATACACCGTGTATTGTGCAGCTGCTGACTTTAAAGTTCAACCGAAGTGTGGAATGACGACGCCTTCCCCCACGCCAGCGTCCACGAGGTACCCATTCGCGCGCCGACTATCGATGGCGTCGGTCACATCGGTTGACATCTCACCCACGGCTACTCCCCTTGCTCCGGGACATGTCCGTACCTTGTCGGGAAGTGGACCTGTGGTGCGCGCGTCCAACCTCATGCTCGCTGCCACCTACCGGGCACACGGCGGCATGCCTGCAACCCCTGTCGGCGAGTCGCAAATTGGCGACACGTACATCCCTAGGGAGGCACGAGAAGCAGGTATAGGCCGTTATGATCGCGACTTTGCGACCATTCAAGCCCTCGGCCAGGGCGAGTTCTCTTCTGTCTGGAAGGTCCGCTCCAAGGCCGACGACATCTTGTGGGCTGTCAAGAAGGGCAAACCATACAGCGGTAACAGAGACCGTCAACGACAGCTTGAAGAGGTCGCGATCCTACGCGCGATCGGACAGGTTCAGCACCTGAACATTATTCGTCTGGCTGATTCCTGGGAAGAGGCCGGGCGCCTTCACATCCGGACAGAGTTGGCTCCGTGTGGCGACCTCGCGCACTTCCTCTTGTCCGTCTCAGAGTTTGGCGGACTGGAGGAAGGGCGAGTGTGGAAGATGCTTGCTGAGCTCACTTCGGCATTGCACCACATCCACTCTCATGGGGTCCTCCACCTTGACTTCAAGCCCTCCAACATTCTCATTACGACCGACGGTATCCTGAAAGTGGCCGACTTTGGCCTCAGCGTGTTTGCCATCGTCCCACAGGCCGCCAGCGATCACTCGCATGGTGAGCTGGGTGTCATCAACAGCGACAGCGAGAGGAGCCTCGGGCCGAGCCCCGTGGTCGACCACGAGGGCGACCGCGAGTATCTATGCCCTGAGGCATTGAACGACGTACCGCCTGCCCCGCCCGCGGATGTGTACTCATTGGGTATTATGACACTCGAGGCGGCGCTGAGCGTCGAGCTCCCGTCGAACGGGGAGGCATGGATCAAGCTGCGACATGACGACTTCTCGGACCTTGAGGACCAGTACGCCATTCGTGGCGGCCCGAAACCGGACGCGGTTCCGGGCGTGCCGCCGACACCCGTCGTGAGCGCGAAGCTCATCAAGACCATCGGCCACATGATGGCATCCAATCCTGAGCAGCGCATGACGCTGACTGAGGCACTCGCTGTGGCACCGCTACGGCGGGCGCAGGAGGCGATGGAACGAGGGAGGGCGGAGGGGGGTTTGTTGAGGGGCCGGATTGCGGGCCCTGCACTAGTAGAGGAGGCTGATGAATGGACGGCGTACGTGCTGGGTGAAATCGTATAGTTGTACAAAGATAGTCATAGTCATCGCAGAGTATAATTGCTGTCAACTTTGTTTTAGGTTACATGAGTCGAGCAGGGTGGTGGTGGTGTAGTTGGGTGATCGGGCGCCACATTCCGTATGGTCATGAGCGGAAGTCTATATCTCTCCGGCGTATTTCATGCTGAAAAATAAGCTCAGCGTGTTGCGAGCATCCATGCATCCAGCCTAGCATCAATCCGTTCACGCGCCTCCTCCGCCTGAACCTCCACCTGTGCCCTCCACCACCATAACAGTACCGTGAACCGGTCCGCACCACCCTCCCACCTCCCACCTCCCACCTCCCACCTCCCACCTCCCACCTCCCACCTCCCACCTCCCACCTCCCACCTCCCACCTCCCACCTCCCACCTCCCACCTCCCACCTCCCACCTCCCACCTCCCACCTCCCACCTCCCACCTCCCACCTCCCACCTCCCACCTCCCCTTATCCCAAATCCACCCCGAATGGCGAAATGACAGCGTAAAAAAAAAAAGTAAAAGCACAGCTCAGGAATTGAATCCTGCTGGTCCTCGCCGCGATTCGAACGCGGGGCCACTCCCATAGCAAGACCCTAAGAGAGTATGATAACCACTACACCACGAGGACGTGTTGTACGACTGTTCATTTTGTCTGTTCCATATATTCTGAGAAGATGTTGATTAGGGCGGCGGAATAGGTTGGGAGTTCCAGTGTGGACTGGATGTATGGACGCTTTGGGTGGATTGAATATCTATCTGCGTTGAAAGCTTTGAGCTGAGCGTTATTTGTGCGGACCTCTGTAAGTCGGGCGGTAAGGCAACTGGCGAATTCTTACATCTAACAGGTCAGGTCGTAGACAACGGCCACAGCTAACAACGCGCCACAGCAACCTATTTGAATTGATCTATATCTTGCGAGTTGAGTGGCGACCTTGTGATGGGAAACGCTCGCGGCAGGGTGTACAAGGCTTCATTACCACACAGTCGATGGCACAGGCATACTCGTTACTTTCTAGACTGTAGCACCCCGAACGCTAGAAGCGAGGCAGGAAGCTGAACCTCGCACGGAGATGTTGGAGAGGCGTAAGATTGTTTTACTGTATGTTAGGTCTAGTACCCTCATGCCGTGTCCCATCTACTGTGAGGTGTGGAGAGGTGCCCAGGTCTCATAGCAATGTAGACACCTGACGCTGGATGATCACGAACGGCAATGTCCAAGTGAAGCAGTTTGTCCGGCGGATTCGTGCTGTAGAGTCGTTTGTACTGTTCTATTTCAAGACGACTCAAAGTCATGTGAGTATCACTCAAAGGCAAGACGGGCTCGAGAGTAGAGTTGGGCCGGATTGGCTAGAGTGACAAGGGAAAGTTGGTTGGAACGTTGGAACGCTGATATCCATGTCGAACACGGGAGCTCGGCGGAGCAGTGGGAGTGGCGATGCTGGCTTGTTGGACTTGGAAGCAGCCATCTGCTCGTACTTGAAAGATATATGTCCATGGAAAGCGTACTGACAGCTGTCAGATGGTCAGATCTAGCTAGGGTTCTCAAGTCTCAGTGGCTCACGTCAGTCTGTCAGATGATTGAGCAACCGATTGACTGTCGACTGTTCTGGCAATCAATCAATCTCGGCCATCAAACTCTTGGCGTTTCAGATCGATGCCGGATAGGACCTCGTCGATCCAAGTTTCGCCTTCCGTCTACAGAATTGATTATATCGTCAGCAGCGGCGTCGTGCTTTCACTTGCCCATGTACCCATACTGTACCTGGGCTGCGCATTCGGGCATGTGGAACCACAGTTGAGGTACAGGAACGGCCCTCCCCCCAATCTCAACTAGGCCACTTTAGACTGACACCAAGTTTGAGGAATTTGAGGGATCGGGTAGAGGAAACGCTGCTACCGCTTTTGGATGACGCGATGGACGCGACTGACTTAACTCGGTGACACGTCGACAAGGCCGTCGATCCGGCGACATGTCTTGGTCAGGGTACCCTAGTTTCAGTCCAGGCCTGATGGGGTTGCACTCGTGCACAGTCCGAGACGGTATACATCGACGCCAGTGCACGAGTGCACTATATGCTCTACAGGAGCAATGGAAAGTAGGGTAGTCTCGAATGTGCGTTGTATGTGCACAGCCAACTGAGTTTAGATCTTGGGAGTTTGGAGCTTGTTGCAGAAGGCTAGCGCCTTTTTTGTGCCTCCCTCCGATGGCCTCCGAGGGCAAACAAGTCACACGCGCTCGCGCTCTTGCTCTTGCTCTTCATGCCGCGTCACTGAACGAGGACAATCCCACTTCTGTTCCATACTTTGCATTGCACTCTTGATCTAGATCTATCATACCTAGATGGATCTTGACCCAGATCGCAGACGTACGTGAATTCCCAGTAAAATTGTACATGTGCCTCCGAGGGATGAGGTCCGAGGGGAGAATAGACGATTGTTAAACCAGGGACATGCTCAGGGACGCGGCGAACAAACCTGGCTGGCACACGGTCAAGTTGACCTTGTTTGTCACGAGATCTGCCAACCGGTCAAGATGCATATGCATAGGGTAGGTCAAGTGTAGGATGTGGGAGGTAATATGTTGAAGGGCTGTATGGCGATATGTGAAAAGCGGGGAGTATGGGAAGCCAAGATGAAGAGGAAAGACTGTGAAAAGGGAGGAAGATCGGATGGTAACGGATCCCCTGCAACTGTCACATCCCCTTTTCCTTTACTTCCCTTGCTCTCACCCTCGCCGGATTCTCCTTCTCCAAACTCATCTTCCTCCCTCATCTCACTCCTCTTTACCTCATTCCCCTCTTCCCTCTTCCCCTCCTCCCTCCCCCTCTTCCCCTCTCTCTACTAAACTAAACATTTTCTGGAACGAGTCTGCCGGCAGCTCGTAGTCCATCCATCCATCCATCCATACATCTATACTCGGACGCAGGCCGTCATCTAACCTAACTGTCACCCCTTCTGCCCCAGCTGCCCCAAGGCCTCGCCCCGCCCCGCCCAGCCTCACTTCACAAGCACATTGATCGTTGCGAAGCGACCACAACTTGGACCAGAGTAGGCGGGCCACAAAGCCGTCTAAACATCTTCATCCTTTTCGCTTCCATCACTCTCTCCCACATTGCATAGAAGACGCTGCGCGTCGACTACTCCTCTCCTCCTCGACATCCGTCGTGCTCTACGCTAGACGTAGGCACTACCCCGACCTTCTTTTGGCTTGTTGCTTGTCTCTGGCCCATTCAATCCTCCCGACCTCCTCCCGACCTCCCCGACAACGCCACTCTTTCCCATAACCCACCAGCCTCACCGCCCAGACATGTCGGCCCTCGTCATGGCCACGGCCACCGTCGCCGCGACGTCGATCTCCCTCGTCCACAACATACCCTCGGCCATCGCCACCCAGAGCGCTGCGGTCGGTACGCCCGTAGAGGCTGCGCCTCCCGCTGCTTCTTCGAACATCACGCAGATCATTGCGCAGCAAAGCAACGAACAGCGCATGTTGAGTCAGCGCATGCCCATCTTCCTCATCATTGTGTGCGCGGCCATCCTGGTAGCGGTGATGCTCTTTGAGCACCCTCGGTTCCTTGCACGTTGGTTCGCGAGCATGCACCGCCGGCGTACCGCCGCCGCCGAAGCGGCCGCGCGTCCGGCGTATGCGTTTGACATGGCGCACAAGAAGCGTTTGGAGCAGACCAATGCGATGCCCCGCCTCGTTGGCGGCGGCGACCTCAACAAGGGTTGGATTCTGCGTTCTGGAAGCCGTGACGCCCACGTCGCTTCCGTTGCGGCGATTGGCCCGGCCCAAGATCCGCACTCGCTCCCGCCTGGCGTCCAGACCGACCGCTCCCCCCTTGCTCCGCCGCCCCATATCGCTCCTATCACGTCCCGCCTCCCCTGGGCCTCAGTCTTCGAGACTGAGCCCTTGGCTCGCCTTCCATTCGGTCTCCACACCCGCGCCGACCTCAAGACTATCCTCATCATGGTCTTGTACGTTGTCGCCTGCACCGTCGCGTGTACGTACAAGAGCGTCCTGCACCCCCCCAAGGCCAAGGTATCGGGCTACGGCAGCGATTACGCGCGCACCGGTTCCATAGCTATGTCGCAAGTCCCCGTCGCCATCGCCCTTGGCGTGCGCGGCAACATCATCGGCCTCCTCATCGGCAAGGGTTATGACCGCATCCGTATCCTTCACAAGATTGCCGGTCGTGTCATTTTCGTCGCCTCGACTGTCCACTCGGCCTTCTTCCTATGGAAGTGGAACTCGATTGGCAAGCTTGCTGCCAAGTCAGCTTCACCGATCGGTGTGACTGGCATTGTTGCGTTGGCGGGTGTCGCTCTCTTGACTGTTACGTCCATTCCCGTGATCCGCCGGTACATGTACGGCACCTTCAAGGTTGCGCACTACATCGGCATCCTCCTCTTCCTTGCTGGTCTCGGCGCGCACGTTACGGAGGCCGTGCCATGGGTTATTGCAGGCGCTGCTCTCTACGTGGCTTCCATCATCACGTCGTTCATGAAGACGCGTTTCGCCCACGCCGAACTCGTTGCCCTTAGCGGCACCTGCACCACCCTGGTCACCATTCCGGGCATCACGACCGGCTGGCGTGCAGGCCAGCATGTTCGCCTCCGCGTGTTCGGCCTCGGCGTCAAGAACTCGTTAGAGGCCCACCCGTTTACCATTGCCAGTGCGCCCGACTGCGGCGGTATGGTCCTCATGGCCAAGGCCGTGGGTAGCTGGACCAACGATCTCTACCAGCTTGCGGCGTCTGGTAGCGTGGTGAGCAAGTCCGGCAGGAAGCTCGAAGCGGGAGTGTGGAAGCAGGGTGCGCGTGTGATGATCGAGGGCCCTTACGGCGGCTCTGGCAACACGCTCCCCCTCTCTTTCTCGTCCGTCTGCCTCATTGCAGGCGGATCAGGCATCACCCACGCCATTGGCATGGCCCAGGACCTCATCGCGCGCTCACCCTCGGGCGTTGTCGCTGCGCGCACTGTGGACCTCATCTGGGTAGTCCGAGTGCAGCAGACTGCCCGTGCCATTATGCCGACTCTGAATGCTCTCGTCGAGCAGGCCCGTATCTGGGAGCGCAGGGCCCTCTTCATGCGTCGCAAGGGCAACGATGTCGCCGTTCCCACCGCCCTTCGTATCCACGTCTTCGTAACTCGTGTTCCCGACTCGTCGCCTCTCACGCTGGTTAACGAGAAGCGCATGAGCAAATGGGAGCGTGCGTCCAAGCTATTCCCGTCCTCTGCGCCCAACTCGGCGCTGGGCCACGGCGACGACGACGACGACGACGACGTGGAGGACATCGACGACGGCTCCGTGGATCCACACTCTGCCTCCTCAAGCTCTGACGGGCACGCCGACTCTGTAGGCCACGACTCTGACTGGTGTGTCGACCCAGTGCGCGACTTAGGCCACGCGTTCCCGCCACAGCGCACCGCGTCCGCCGCTGAGAAGACCAAGGCCGACTGGCTGCAGCGTAACCCGTCCACTGCCAATGTCGTGAACTTGCATGAGCGTATGACGGACTGGACACGCCCAATGAGCGCGCTCAGCGCCTACCGCGGCCGCCCCGAGTTCAAGACGGTGATCAACACCATTGTCGATGAGACGATGGGCCGCCACGGGCGCGCGGTCCTCGAGCCTACAGGCGTGTTCGTCACAGCTTGTGGGCCCGAATACATGGTCACTGAGGCGCACGAGGCTGCGCGCACGATCACGGAGTGGAAGTCGCGCGCGGCGGGCGGTGTAGAGTTTGAGGGCGAGTTCTTCGGCTTCTGAGCTAGCCGACGCTCTCGACTGTACTGCCGCAACCCTCTGTCTGCCGTGTCTGGTCGCAGGTGCATATATCATTCTATACTGATCCCTCTGGTAGGGCCGCACTGTACTATATCATGCATGTAGATCTACATCTACACACTCCGCCTCGCCGTTGTGTTTCTAGTGTTTGTGGCACTGAAACAGGGCGTGACGCCTTAGGTACCACTTACGAGAATATGCGTTTTAAGGAGGCGTTTCAGGCGCGTCTCGGCGACGTGAACGGCAGCGGATGACGGAGGCAAGCAAGCAAGCTGCATCGTCCTCCTACAGAGAAATCTAATACGACAGGTTCCAACATGCACTAGTAGCGCGTCACAGCTAGGTGCCGGGGATATTGAGGCCAGCGAGAAAGGCAGCCACTTCGGCCAACTCATTCCAGACGCCAGGATTACGACTAAGTACGTCCTCGGTCGTCTCAATAATCGTGCCCTGCCCATCCAGAACCGAATTAGGCTCTCCCGGCATCCCATCCGGCCCCTTGAGAGTAATGGCAAAGCAGTCGCCCGTAAACTCGTACAGCGTGCGCACGAGGCGAGGATCGAGGATAAAGTCGCGGCGGGGGCGCTTCGTGTGGCTGAACAGCTTGTCTGGCTGCAGGCCGTACCGATGCTTCAGGAGGATGGTGTGGAGGAACGCCGGCTTGGGGTGGTACTCTGGGTTGTGTTTCTCGCTGGGAGGGGTAAGACCCCATTGGATCATGGAGTGGCCGCAGAAATAGTCGGGAGACGAAGTAGCGTCCTGTCGCTGGTATCCGCCGACCGAGGCGAAGAGACGCGGAGCTTGTTGGTACGGCAGGCCGAGGGCGTAGAATGCGTAGCGCTAATGTTAGCCCGTCCTTGCCCTCTATTCCTCCCGACTCACATAGGTGTCCTTGTCACCGTAACTCAAGTGGCCGTAGATATCGTTGTTGTCCATCATGTGGCTTGAGAGATGGAGGACGGCGAGGTTGAGGCCGTTGTTCGCACTCTTGTCGAAAATCACCTGGCCCGACTCGGCTGGCCACTGCTCGTCGCTGCAGGTGCGACCGAGGACGCGCCAGATCGCATTGTCGGGGTGGTCTTTGTTTAAGTCGGCCCAGAAGGTCGAGCCAGATTGCTTGAACTCGACAGATTCGAAGAGCTCCTCCGGGTCGGCGAGAGGGTAGTTGTCCTTAGGTCAGCAAGCTCAAGTCAGGTGATGGAGCGCTGCAACATCATGCTGCTGCCTTCTCACGCTCCACAACGCCGGCCCAGCTCGACCCAGCTTACCCCGACTGGGATCGCTGGTCGCTGGTCGCTGCTCGCGCCACTTACACTGTCCATGTAGACAAACTGCGTAAACTTGGACTCGATAAAAGCAGTGTTCTTGATAAGCCACGTCTTACCATCCGTCTTGCGCACTGACACCTCGCGAATATCGACGTCGTATTTGTTCGTGAGTTCCTCGCGCGCAGTCGAGTTGTCAAACTCTCCCGGGTAGTGGTAGATCTCAACGGGGAGTTTGCTCTTGACGATATTGCGGAGGAAGTGGAGGCTGACGCTCATACGAGCGAGGTCCTTGCCCATCCCAGAGCCAGTGTAGATGATTCCACGGCGCTGATTACGCGGCGTGCCCTTCTCCATACTCGGGTCCCATACGAGGGGAACGTTCTTGCGGTCCAACTCGCGGAAGTAGTCGACCATCTTCTGGCGATACCTCCGTACGTCGTCCTTTGTAATACTGTGCCAGTAATCGTCCTTGCCCTCGTGGAAGAAATAGGTGTTGCGCGCGTACGTGAACATTGGGCATGAGTAGCGGTTAGGCAGCTCGGCCTCGTACTGGTCCAACGCCGGCCTGTGCATGAGGTCGATGAGGCGGGCCTCGAGGGTGAGTGGGACTCCATCCGAGTCTGGGATACCACCAGATGGAGGGGCGATGTGTGTCGCCATGGACGGGTGGACGAGAGAGGAGCCTCCGAGGGCAGTCTTGGCAATGTATTCGCGCACTTTGTCACGTCGGTCGCTGCCGGCCATCAGCGGCAATCCGATGAGGAAGGCAATGCCGACGAGGATGGCGAGCTGGAGGGGCCTAGATCGTAACCGCATTCCACCAGCTACGCCGCCAGCGCGACCAGAGTTGACGGTGGCGTAAGCCGTCGACATGATGAAGCAAAGTCACAAATGAAAGTGGAGGAGGATGTGGTGGTGGCATGTTGGATTCTGATCAAATCGCGTCGAGGCTTCTCACAGCGATTGAATCCTTCCCTTTCCTTCCCCTCCCTCCGCTCCCGACCTCTTGACCCTGGTATGTCCCTGTTCCTGGCACAGTCTTTTCAAGGCAGCACGTCACATTCCCCCAATTCTGACGGGTTGAAACCTCTCCTCTCCTCTCCTCTTGACAACTGTCGAGGTACTTTCCATAAATCTCTTATGCATGCATACTGGCGCTGAGGCGGTTGGTTATCGCTTAGAGCGTTTCTGTAAGAAGCTGAGCTGTCAAACAATTGGGTGGGAGTAGTCAATTCAAGTATTTCAGTTTAAATGTTTAAATAGAAACCGGGATGATAGGGTCAAAGGACACAGCGGAGGTGGAGGGAAGGAAGGGTTGCAAGTGGTAGTCACAGGGTAATGTGTTCCGGATCTGACAATTGAAAGTGCATATTGGCACATGGGTCAAAAACTATGGAATTCAAACAATACTAGTCCCTATACGGCCCACCACCCAGGCAGGCCATACTAGGCCACATCATCATCATCATCCTACATTAGCACTCATTATCTTTCCAACAACCATTCCTATCAACATACCACTCTCTCTCTTCACACTCATTTTCAACTCTGTTTGCGCAAGCCGCCTGTTCACTATTCACCGTCAACTGTCCACTGTATCCTTAACAACATGCCGCCCCTCTTCGGCCTGGCGAGGCGACATCGCCTCGTCGTCGCGGCCATCCTAATCGTCACCGCCATTTTCGTGTTCACGCGCTCAGAACAGCCCGATGTTGCTCAATCCTCGTACCACCGCACTCCAGGTGTCGGTATGAATGACTGGGATGACGCGCCTCTAGAAGAAGACATTGTCCTTCCCCCATCTAAAATCGGCCTCAAGGGCTGGTTCCAGTTCAGCGGCCTCAAGTCGAGCGGCCGCACCGTCCTCATCACCGGTGGCGCCGGCATGCTCGCACACGCTCTCGCTCCCCGCCTCATTGACGAAGGATTCATCGTCCACGCCCTCGATATCGTTTCCAAACCACCAACGCTTCCAGCCGGCGTCGTGTACCACCGAGGTAACGTGGCAACATCGTTCCGGTCCGTGCTCCAGTCGACACCCTTTGACGGTGTCGTACACTTTGCCGCTGTGTCTTTGGATCAGTGGTGCGCGCCAAAACAGGACGAGTGCACCCACGTCAATGTCGATGGCACCAAAGCTGTCATGAAAGCAATCGAGGACCAGTTTACCGACAGTCGCAAGTCTGGCAAGGGCCTGTTTGGGACGAGGTCTGGAACAAAGGTCCCATGGATCCTCTTTGGGTCGAGCATGGACGTGTTCGGGCCTAACGCCAAGGATACCGTCACCGAGGACTCTCCGCAGGAGGCCGAGAGTGCGATCGGACACACCAAGGCGACCGCCGAGGCCGTGGTGCGCGATGGTTTCGAGCGCGCGCGCCAGACTGTCCTCCGCGACAGCCCGAACAAGCCCAATGGAATTCCTTCCTCGCACAAGGGCAATTCGCTGCTGCACGCCGCCGTTGTCCGCTTCGCTGACGTCTACGGGTACCGGCGTTCAAGCTCGATCCCGTCTGCCTTCTTCCCTCGCCTTCTCCAGAACGCGGTGACGTCGCTCCCTATCCAGTACTCATCAGACCGGCCACCAATGGACCTCCTCCACGTCGAGGATGCTGTTGACGGTGTTCTCCGTGTCATCCAGCTCTGCGACGGTATCGCGCGACTCGGCAAGGACGCCCAGCCGTCCCTCCTCACAGTCAACCTCGTGCACGGCGGCAAGCGGTGGGCCGAGCAGGAGATTGTTGACATTGTCCGCTCCGAGACTCAATCGTTCTCGCCTGTCCGTGACATTGGTGATCACAAGGTCAATGTCCGTGGCGCAGCCGAGTACTCGAACAAGGCGGCCCAGGAGACTCTGGGCTGGAAACCCACAATCTCCCTTCCCGTCGGCCTCGCCAAGTCAGTCATGCACCTCGCCCAGGATGCCGCCGATTACTCCCGGCGCTTCCTCATCGACCACTGTCCGAGGGACCCCATTGCCAAGGAGCTCGGCGTCGACGGGCCCATTCGAATGGAGCGAGAGGACTTGCGCAACACCGAGCTGTGGAAGCTCAACAAGTGCACAGTCAACATGGCGTTTGACAACGGCAACGGTTTCCTGCATCACATGAAGTGCGAGGACGGGAAACACTGCAAAGCCAACGGCGTCAAGGTGCCTTCGTACAACTGGAACGCGACCGTGTGGATCATCGAAGAGGTTGCCGCTGAGACGCACACCGGAGATGGCAAAATCACTGCGCGACTGTGGCAGGAGAATGGTATGGGCTACTTGGGCATCCCTGAGAAGGAGCTCGAGATGGGCGAGATCCACTTTGAGATGTACAAAAAGGGGGATAAGACGCCGCACCACGACGTGTTCGAGATCGCCGTCGCCCACGACTCGTCGTTCCTCTCCATGTTGATCCCGAAGCAACACAAGCAGGTGTGGGTTAAGCCGACTGACGACGACGACCAGAGCGCGTTCGAGCTCATCCCGACCATGAGCCCGCCTCGTCACAATATGCGCCTATCGGTGTTGTGTTGCCCGTCCGAAGGGGACTGGCCACTGCTGCTCGACGACCACGAGTCTGCCGACTCACGCTTCGGGTTCACGAACCAGATCCCTTCCAACTCTTCGCGCCGCTCGCACCTCTGCGAGCGCGCACACGACGCCCACGTCTACTACACTGACATGGCAGAGAAGTCCAAGAAGGCAACCAAGGCCACCAGCGCGACCGTGCCTAACGGCAACGCGCCGGCACTCGGGGCGCACCCTGACGATTGGGCGCTCAAGAGGCTGCCAGCATGCTGGAACGACTGTGCGGCCCCCACCGTCTGTATGCAGACCGGCAAGTGTCGATGTGTACAGGCCGATTCGTGCCCGCGCCGTCGCGAAAACCCGCTGACGGCGATTGCGCGCGGGCCGCGCATGCCGATCATGCCCAACAGCTCCCCGCTCGGCAAGTTCAAGGGCTACGGCTCGGTCCTGCAGGACATGGTGCCCAAAGTAGACTGGCGTGATCTGCTTTACCCCGAGGCTCGCGCGTACCTTGCTGCCCACCCCGAATTTATCAAGGTCCACGTTGTGAGCGGGTACCCGGGTGAGCAGGAGATTGAGAGCGCCGACTGCCACAACCTCCAGCCCAGCCACTGTTTCTCGGCCGACTCGATCATGTACAAGGCCATGCGGCGTCTGAGTGTCCCCGCTGAGCAGGCCGACCTCATCGTATTGCCAGTGTATCAGCACTGCACGGGCGCCGACTTTATTCTGCACGATGTGTGGAACCACGCCGCAAACACCATCAAGGGCATCAATGACTACAGTAAGGCCACGAGCCTGGTTATGACGCACGACTGGGGAATCTGCCTTGCCTTTGACTGGGAGATCTGGAGCTCTCGCCCTCACACCCACAGGTACCCCGACCCGCTACTGCGCAACACGATCGTCTTCAGCGTGATGGGAGACTGGGACTCGAACTGCTACCGCCCAGCGCAGGACGTGGTCGTGCCGGCCCGCACGTGTCTGAGCAAGAAGCTCGTCGACACCTTCCCGAACGTCGAGCACATTATGCCTGCCCGCGAGCGGCCGCGTTTGATCTCGTGGTCCGGCACGTTCTGGGGCACAGGCAAGAACGAGCGTCTCCGTCTGACGTGTAACCGCGGCGGAGTGGTGAACGAGGAGCTCCTTCCAGGTCAGGGGCCGCAGTCCAAATTCCCCCGCGCGTGGGACGACTACATGGTGGAGCTGAACACGGCGCGCTTCTGCCCGCAGCCGCGTGGAGTAGCTGGTGAGTAGCGAAGGCGACCTCACGGACTTGGGATACGTGACTCACCCCAGGTTGGTCGCCACGTGTCAACGACGCACTGTACGCAGGCTGCATCCCAGTCCTCATTGCTGAGGCGTCGCACTACCCGTTCGCGAGCATGATCGACTGGAGCCAGATTAGCGTGAGGATCCACCCAACTGAGCTGGACCAGGTCGAGCGTATTCTGAACGAAATCCCGCTCGAGCGCATCGAACAACTCCAGGCCAACATTGTGGCAATCCGCGATGCGTTCCTGTACGCCACCGATGAGGCGCCCGAGGCCGAGCTAGACCACCGGGGTCCCATGTTTTTTGCGCTGCACGAGGCGGGCATGCGCCTGCGCACACAGTATGCGCGCACTTAGGGATATTGAGTACTTATGTAAACTATGCATAGACTTGGTGTGTGGACGGCCCTTCTCAGATGTCTCGCAAGCTCCAAGGTCAAGAGGTGGGCAGGTCATGGAAATTGATAGAAGTTGATCCGGCGGGGCTCCGTTGGGGGTGGAGGCCACGTGGAAGATTGTGGTGCCGAGCCGAACTCGGGTCGGTGCGAGCGAGAGCGTACCGAATCTCTCTCACTTTGCCGGCATCTCTTGTCTCCGATTCTTGTCCGTCCTGCCCGGTCTTAGACTTCTTGAGCTTTAACTGTCTGTTGCCGCGCAAAGCTCCCTTTTCCTCGCTGGACGACTTGCCCACCTTCAACTCTTCGTTCTCCATGTCTTTCATCACTCGCATGGCTCCTCGCATGGGTAACTCCTCGGCCTCTGCCCGCTTGGCCGCTGCCAAGCGTCACCTGAGCTCGTCGGCTCCCGTCATGGCCGTCAACTCTGGCGGCGCCGACGTCGGCATCAAGCTCAACGCGGACACGGACCACATCCTGTACGAGAGCGCCGGTAGCACACGTATCTACAAGCTCAACCGTCCCAAGGCGCTCAACTCGCTCGACTGGGACATGATTGCGTCGCTGGCCAAGCAGGGCGAGGTAAGCGAGTCCGACATCTAATAGCTGATTACAGGTATGGCGTCAGAGCGAGCTGTGCAAGCTGGTCATCGGCCGTGGTGACGAGCGCGCCTTCTGCGCTGGTGGCGACGTTGTTGGCCTCGTCAAGCTCCGCCCCGACTACGGAGCCAAGTACCCCCTCGGCTTCTTCAAGGACGAGTACCAGGTCAACTGGGAGATTGCGCGCCTCGGCAAGCCCTACGTCTGCATCATTGACGGCTTCACCATGGGTGGTGGTGCTGGTATCTCTCTTCCTGCCCAGATCCGTGTCGCGACCAAGAAGACCGTCTTTGCCATGCCCGAGACCAAGATTGGTTTCGCCCCCGACGTCGGCGGCAACTACTACATTGCTCAGCTTGACGGCGAGATTGGCGCTTGGCTCGCCATGACCGGCCAGGAGGTCTGGGGCCGGGCCGTCTACGAGCTCGGCCTGGCGACCCACTACGTCGAGCCTGACGCCATTCCCTCGCTTGTTGAGGCGCTGTCCCAGCTCGAGAACCCCACCCTCGAGCAGCTGAACAACATCGTCGCGTCGTACCACGTGCCTGCGCCCGAGGGCGCTGCCGTCTCCAGCAAGGGCAGCCGTGAGGGACCCTCGCCCATCACGGGCGAGATCCGCGCGTTCCTCGACAAGACGTTTGGCCTCGCTTCGATCCAGGAGATCTACGCCGCCCTCCAGGCCGCGCAGACTGACTCGGCCCTCAGCCAGGAGATCAAGGACTGGGCCAAGGCCCAGAAGGACATTATGGACCTCCGCTCGCCTACCGGTATGGCTGTTGCTCTCGAAAACTTCAAGGTCACGCGCAAGGCGCAGAACCTCAAGGTCGCCCTTGAGAACGACATGCTCATGAGCACGGGCTTCTGCGGCACTGACCGCCCGACTCCCGAGTTTGACACTGGAGTCTCGTACCTCCTCATTGAGAAGGGCCGCGAGCGCGCCAACTGGCAGCCAAGCGAGATCAACGACCCCCGCCTCACCCCCGCCGAGATCACCAAGAACTACCTCGACCCCAACACTCCCCACCTTGCCGAGACGCCCAAGCTCGTCTTTGAGCCTGCCCCGACGTCCGAGGGTACCGACTCGACCTGGGGCAAGTTCCGCCAGTGGGGTCTTCCTGCTGAGAGCGAGATCCGCGCTGTCGTCAAGGGCGAGAGCGCCGGCTCGGGCGCCTTCAAGCTCAAGCCCGCCGAGGTTGTCGAGCAGGTCCTCGCCGCCCGTGGCGAGCAGGGCGGCCCTCGCGAGAAGGAGATTATCGCGCACACCAACGCCATCATTGCGGCTCGCACCAAGGCCGACGGCTCGGGCTACCTCGACTGGGCCGGCAAGTAAGCTGGATTCGACGTTGTAGTACCAAAAAATGCATATCTAGACGGCTTCACATATCACACATTCAGCTCGTACAGGTAGTCGTCGAGGGTGAAGCGCAGGTCGCGCGCGATATCGCGTGCGGTGTCGTAGTCGATCTCGCAGCGGAGAGTAACGTTATCCAGCCGGTCGGACGGCGACGTGCGGCGAAGTAATCCCTGTCCCTCGAGTTCTGGAATGAGGCTCCACAGTCTTGTAGAATGGGCGAGGTGATCGACCTCGTCTTCCCACCGCTCGTCGAGCTCCATCTCCTCATCTCGCCGCCGCTCACTCTCAGCGAGGGACTGGTACGCGTCGTATCCAAAAGCGATCTCGAGTTCCGGTGGCCGTGGAGCGTGCTCTGCATAAAGCGAGGAGAACATGGCTAGCAGCCGATCCAGCGGGAAGGCCTTGGGACCCAACAACCGTTGCGGCACTTTACCCACACGGGTACGACCATACCCCGCCCGCCGCGTCCTGCCCCTCCTCCCCCTTCGACCATCAGGCCCAGTGCCCCGCCCAAAGAGCCGGATATCGCTTGTCGCCGGATTATACGACGCGCAAAACGCTGCCACGAGCAAGTACTTTGCCGCGAGGGGTAATTCTAGTGGTTGTGGTGGAGGGAGGACGCGTTGGGATACAGGCCTCAATTGGCCTTTCTCAACCGGTGCGAGGGCATGGATGAATTGCGCCCGGCCCACTTGGCGAGATAACAAGCTCTCCCCCGCCGCCGCAAGAGCGAATCCCAATTGTGCCTTGAGACTTGTGAGGAGCTTGATGTCGATTAGGAGGGGTGGAGGAGTTGGAGACGGAAGGGGTTTACCAATGAGTGTCATCTCCTCGTGTGGTGGTAGGGTCGCGGTGTACAGCGGCCAGAGGGCTGATGCTACGTATTCGAGGTCCGAAGGGGATGCTAGATTGCCCATTGAGGAGAGTAGGAGGTCCAGAAAGCGAGGGTAGAGCGGGTGCTGGGAGCCGGGGAGGAGGAGGGACAGCGTATCCTGTCGCGACGGGGGGTCGAGGTAGACGTGGATGGGTTCGGGGGCGTCGGCGCGGGCGGGCCGAAGATCGTCCCATGGCATCTGGGAGCAGAGGACGAGGGTGGCTGGTAGACCGACCTGGCGTCAGTTCCCCTCCTCTTTCATCCTTTTCCCAGACTCACCAGTTCGCCAAGTCGTGTCATGGCTGTCCATTCCGGCCCGAGGACGGATTTGAGTCGCTCAGCCTTAGTGACCAGGAAGACGAGCTGTTCCGCCCTTCCTTTCCAGAGGGCGCGCAATCCACGCGCAAAGATATCCCAACTCGCCACTTCCCCTTCATGCGGAGGGAGCTTCAAGGCCGTAGCGAGGCGGGATAACGCGCCGGCATAAAGCAGCCGCGGGGTATGATGTTCCACAGCGTCCAGGCGGACCACCCTACATTTCTCGAGGACCGGATCGATGCCCGACGAGGGGTGATGTGGGTGATGGAGATGGATAAGGCCCGGTGCACCAGGATGCGACAGGAGGGATGCGAGCTCGTCCATCCTCCATGTATTGTTAAAGTTGTTGTATGAAGGTGCAAGCAGGGTGGAGGGCAACAACAAAGGGCTTAAGCCGGGGCGGGGTCAAAAATCGGCGCTGCGATAGTCAGCGTGGATCGACGCCACCGTATTTCCCAAGTTGCATCTCCCACTCACCCACTCACTATGCCCCGTACACAAGCTCCGCCCGCACCTACGCCGTACCGCCTCGGCGGGATTGTGCGGTACGATAAGATGCCGCCGCGCGGTATCCGGCGATACCTGTGGAAGAAGAGGTGCGTCGCTGAAAAGGCTGACAAGATGGGCGCTGACAGACAGTGTGCAGATTGACGCACACCTGTGCTTCGCCATGCTCGAGTGGTGGGAGGCGTTACTTATTGGTAAGTTGTCCAAGTCGTTGGGGTGGTCGTGGTCGTGTGGACGCGACGCGACGCGATGGTGGGGCGACAGTCCCTGAGGTTGAGGCGTTGGCGGTCGGACGACTCCGCTCGCTCGCGGCGTACGTGATGGTCGCGCCGAGCTCCTTGTACTGGAGGACGACGAGCTGCACTCGGTCGCAACCTTTTTTATCCCCTCTCTCTCCTTCATCCTGAAGTGTACCCACTCACCCCAGCCCTCATCGTCCTCCCCGTCACCCTCTTCTTCTGGTACTCGTGCTACGCCTACTTCCCCGGCCACATCCGCTACCTCACCCGCCGCTACGCCTACTACGTCTACGGCGACGAGGCAATCGACCTGCTGGCCTCGTCGCGCGCCCATGTTGCCGAGTGGCTCAACATCGCCTGGCTCTGGTTCTGCAGCGTCGTAGGCACATCTCCTCGCGTAGAGCTATAGACCCTAGACTCTCAACACACTACTGCGGCGCTGCGCGTTGCCTACATATACACTGTTCGTAGCTAATGGATCCTTGGGGTCGGCACTACAACTTGGCCGTGGTGGGCTTCGTGGGCGCGGGCTCAGCCGTCTCAGGGGCCTGAGGCTCAGCGGCGGCCGTGGGGTTGGGCTCACCCTCGGCCTCGGGCGCTGGCGCTGGCGCAGGTGCAGGCGTAGGCGTAGGCGTCGACGTCCCAGTAGCAGGCGCGTCGCCAGTACGCTTGTGCACCCAGTTCGAGATGAGGTCGGCCAGCTTGGCCGGCTCGGGCGCTAGCTCGTTGTGCGGCTCGTGGAGAAGGCCCTGTATGTCAGCGAGACCAACCGCGTGAGCTCACGTGAAGGACCTTGGTGGTCTTGTCCTTGGCGACGACCATGTCACCAAAGCGCACAGCCGACTTGGGGTCGGCGATGGGGTCGTCACCGCCGTGGAAGATGAATAACGGCAGGTCCTTTGGGAACGCGTCCCACGCCGCGTGCGTGTCCAGGCTCTGGCCGTACGATAGCATGTCGCTGATGCTGCGAAGCGAACCGTAGGACCCACACATCGGATCCTTGGCCGTCTTCTCCTGCACCTCAACGTCGTGGGTAAAGTGCTTGACGTCCAGGGGGATGGGGATGACGACATTCCCCAGGCCGATAGACGCGGCGAGCATGCCCGCCTTGACCTGGAGGAAGCTCGACGGCTTGGTCTGCCTAATAAACGGCCCCGAGGCAATAACGCCGCTGATGAGCTTGATCGTATCGGGCGAGGGTGGGCCGTGTTTCCCACGCGTGCAGAATCCGAGGGTGAGTGCGGCCCCCATCGAGTGGCCATAGAGGAAGAGCTTGCGCCCGACAGCCTGAGCACGCTCAGCTTCGCGCTTGACCATAAATTCGTAGTCGGGGAGCTGGCGTGCCCATCCGCCTGTGCGATGCTTCTGTCCCTTCTCGGGAACGACGGTGAGCCCCTCAGCGCGCCAAGCCTTGACCTCGGGCGCGTCGCCGGCGAGCGGGACTTGGCTCGTCTTGCCGTGTCCGCGGGCATCGAACGCCGTGATGTGCAGGTTGTGCGGCGCAGCGGCGAGGAGGCGGAAGAAGGCATCGTAGCGTCCAATATGCTCCGCAAAACCGTGGTGGAAGAGGATGAACGCGTCAGGCGTCCCCACAGTCGGGTAGTACTGTCATCAGCAATCGGAAAGTATAGGGACATACCTCGCGCGTGTAGAATGGCGTCCCGTCGTTGCCGAGGACGTACTTCTCCTCCATGGTGATGGGGTTTTGCTTGCCCATTGTTATGATGTGGGTGATGGCAAAGCGGGAAGAGCAAGTGTGAAATGAATGTTGGTGGCTGTGGTTGTGGAATGGTGGCGGCGGCAAGCGCGGCAGGATCGGTAGGATACGTTGCGCGACTCGCGGGGCGATTCCCAGAACCAAAGCCAGAAGCGGAGTCGCCATTCCTCTAGACCTTGTAACCTGTGCAGCCCGCACAAGTGGAGCCATCACTATCCGAGCTCACTCGTGCGTATACACCCTTGCCATCGATGAGAACATGCACGGCCATGGGAAGTGCGTCTCGGGTCTTGACGTCCCATAGCCGGAGCCGGGCCGATCCAAAAGTATGGTAAGGGTAAGGAACGGCCCAAGGTTCGAACGCGCGTCCACGTGTGCCTCCACTTGAACGCGGAGATGTACATCTCTCCGCGTCACGTCCAACCGATCAGTGATGGATAGGCAACGGGTTAGACGGGGAGAACCATGTCGCGTGTCATCTTCATCTCTCCCCATTCACCATGAACTCTCTCAACGCTCTTGGAAACAGGCAAGTCGCGAGTCTCCAAGCCGACCTGGGGCGTATGGAGTCCAGCGAGGGCGGACCCAGTGTGCAAGGTGAGTGGCGAGCAAGAGGTTGAGCTGCGGGGTGACAGTGTGAACATGCCCCGCTCGTGGAAATTAGTTGCTAACAGCAGGCCAGATCACCACGACGCTCGCGGCGCTGTCGCGCTTGATAGACGACTACGACTCGATGGCACGCAAGGAGATGCAGACGGCGACGCGCGAGAAGGCCAACACGTGAGTGATGCGTGCTGCGTGCGATGACAAGCTGACCGGCGCCTTTGTTGTTTGCGCTCGCCACGTCCCGCATCGTTTGTCGCCACGTCGCCTTCCATGCCACTCTTTCCTTTCCACTCTCTTCCCCCAACCGCTCCTCTGCCTGACTCAAACACCGCCGCCGCGCGCTGCTCGCTCCTACTACGCCGCGCTCAACAGCCGCGTGGCCAAGCTGAAGAACGAACACAAGGAGCTCAAGGCGCGCTTCGAGCGCGCAAAGTCAGAACGGGATATCAAGGTGAGGTATGTTGTCCACCGCAGCTGACAGCTGGCGCGTAACGACCTGCTCGGCACGGCAAGCGGAATAGCCTCAGGGCCAGCAGGCATGGCGATGCGCCGCGGGCAGGCGAACCACACGCCTGACCTCGTCGAGTCCCCCTTTGCCGGGCGCGACGCTGACCTGTTCCGGCCCAATAACGAGCGGGAAGATTACGCACTGCGTGAGCACAGTTTCATCCGCGAGAGCGAGGGCCTCATCGACGGATACATTGCACAAGGGCAGGCCGTGCTCGGCAACCTCGTCGAGCAGCGGGGCATGTTGAAGGGAGCAAAGACGCGCCTGCTCAACACGGCGAACACGCTTGGCCTGAGCCGCGAAACGATCTCGTGGGTTGAGCGCCGCACCACGCAGGACGCATACATCTTCTTTGGCGGGGCGGCGTTCACGCTCTTCTCGTTCTGGGTGATCTGGCATTACCTCGGTTAGAATGTACGATACGACTATAATGGTGATGGTACCTGTACGTTGCGCGACGTGGGTGTGGTGTGCCGGCCGGCCGTCAGTGATGTGGTGGGTACTGATGGGAGTGGTTCAACGACTGATTCATCGCTGTGCAACGCTGTCCTACCAATCCAACTTTCTGCTTATGCCATTGACAAACTAAAGCTTGCGAATCTGCCGTCAGCGCGGAAAGCTAACACCAACTAACATAGGCATTAAGATGAGCGCCAAGGCTGCCATTACGATGGGCGAGGCGGCCATCGGCGCGAACAGTCGCGAGGAGGTGGGCGCGCAGAACGGCCACGACGGCCTCGCGCCAGATCTGCTCCTCCTCGTCGCTCCAAGCCTGGCGGCCAATCTGGGTAAGCGTGGCAGCGGGTACTGGCGAGGTAGATACCTGGCGAGAGGTGTGCGGAGCATTAGGAATAGGGGATATTGAGCGGTGGCGCGGCATGTTGATGTGGGTTGGACAAAGCCAGGCGGAAGAAAGGAGGATGCAAAACGCATTTCCAGCATTCACACTCACAAGTTATGTGGTGGGGCGAGCGGTCTCCCATCCCGCCCACCTGGGCGCGAGGCCATCGCTATTCTCCACGACTCTCACATCAGTGCCAGAGACGATGCGTCATCCCGACCACGGTCTCGCCCACATCGCACCCGATGCGAGAATCCATGCCCCCCAAAACCACACGTGACAAGCCCTTTCAACTGTTGGCTCCCGACAGCATGCCGCTGGGGCGGATCACGAGACAGGCCCCCGCCTCCAAAGGCGATATCGTGCAGGGACGCCCGTTGAATGGCTGGTCGGGTCACGGCCGGGCGCATCGGTGTAAAGGACACGTCGGCACAGGTCACATCAGCATTGCGAGTGGTCACGGTCATAAACGCAGACGTCCATCCTCCTTACTATCAACTGCTCCTTACTATCAACTGCTTACATTGCCACGCCACCACCAAACCACACCACACCACACCACACCATGACCCTCTCCGTGAGTCCAACACCTTAACCCCCCCCCCCCCCCCCTGACACAAGGCCGAAGACAAGTCCCTCGTCATCAAGATGCTCGCCACGTGCCAGCACATCTTCAAGGTGGACCGTCCCAGCCTCCCGCGCCCCGACAAGAAGCATAATGCCTTCATCAACGCGGTCGCGACCGAGCTGGGCATGAGTAATGCCGAGCGTGATGCGGCCCGGGCCGCGGGAAAGGCTAAAGATGGCGATGACAAGCCCAAGGCCAAGACCGCACCCAAGCCTAAACCCAAGCCCAAGTCCAAGCCCAAGCCTAACGGCAGTGTGGGCGGTATGCCCGAGGACAAGCCGTCGCCGCGGAAGCGCCGCCGTACGTCCGAGGACGGGATGGACCAGGATGACGAGTAGGCGTTGGAGATGACGAGTAGAGGTAAGGAGACTTGGAATGTGTTGGGCTATGACGCGAAGCAGGCTCGTCTCACCATATGCGCTGAATGTACTCGCCTGTTACCAACCGCTGGATAGTGAGATACCATAGTTCCTCCTTGGCCGCCTGAGCAACTGGCGACTGATTCCCAGCTCGCCCCTGCCACCTTGCGGAATGTACAGTTGGGCCATCCTCATCTCTCTCTGGGGGGCCAGTTGCTCCGGAAAGTGGCGTCCCTATCTGCTTCCGTCACATGGTCACTGACTGGAGATGACGGCGAAAAGCTGACCGACCTTGCATCACATATCATCCGGCCTGCGTCGACACTCAGTGGGCAGGGACCTCCAGCGGGTGTGAATAGGCAAGAGTTCGAGTAGCCATGACCAAAGAGAAGAGGAAACAAGTGGACCGAGCCAGTGAAGTAGTAGATTGGCTCATATCTACCACAGCTGCAATTGTATTAACCACATGGAATAAGTTGAAAGACTGCCACAGATATCTACATCCCCTGTTACCGATGGCACTCTGCACCGACCTCGAGATAAGATTAGCGGTCCTCGACGCTGCCGCACGCCCCGCCCACAATGCACCCATCCATTAGTCAGTGCAGCCCACGATCCATAGACTCGACTCAGCGCCACCGCTCAGGCTTAGGCACGTCTGAAATGACTAAATTACGGAACGATACAATATCCGCGGGATTCAGATACACAAATATGCATACAGGACCCAATTACGACAGGGTCCAGGCGTTCGGGGTTGGAATTTTACAATTGGGTCGCGGGTTCGCTGATTGCTTGAGCCGTTCAAGCGCGTATTCTACAGATTCAATTCTACAGTGAGGGATTGCTGATGCTTTGGTATAGAGCCACTCAGAATGGAGAATGGACGACAGGAGGTCTCCATATCAACGTGGGATGGGCGATGGCGACACGCACGGACAATGACGCGGCTTAGAACGTGGACGTGAACGCTTTGGGAATGACCACCCCGGCGTCCTCGATGGCTGGGAGGAGGATACGGAGGGCACTGTCGGCGGCGTCCGCGCGCGCCTTTTCGACGGCAAGCTGAAGCTTCAGGCGAACCTCAGCTGAGGGGAGGGCCTTGACAACCTTAACGGGTGAGGGGGCACCTCCCCACTCGAGGGTGATTCCCTCGGCAGCCGCATATCCCCGCAACTCTTTATTCTCATGTCAGCCAATATCAAACGTAGCGTACCAGATGACGGAGGCGATACTGCATCTTGAGCATCTTGCCACTTAGGCGAGCAGCGCGTTTCCATCCGGCCAAAGCGCGTTTCTTCCCGGTCTTGCGGAAGGAACGGATCCTGACCTGCATGTCTCGCATCCGAGTGGCGCGGTCTGGCAGCTTGCTCATGGCGGCACGGAGGCGGGGATCGAGGGTGAGGCCGAGAGTGATCGACGCGGAGATAGCCGGAATGCACTTCGGCGGCCGGACGCCACCCAGGAGAGTAGGCTTATCTTTGCCGCCGCTCCCCAAATTCGAGTTGCCTTTGCCGAACGCCTCCTGGAATGTGCTCGCGTCATATAGGCGAACGTACTTGGACTTTGAGGGTTCGGGCTTGGACGGACCGGTCTTGAATGGGCCGGCGGTCTGGGAGGGTGCGGAAGGGGCGGTGTTCAAAGGTGCGGAAGGTTGGGGCATGGAGAGTGCAACTGTGGCCTCAGACTCAGACATCACGTGCCCGGTTATGGTAGAAGGAAGACTCTCGGTTCTGGGAGCTGGGGTTAGATGAAACGGCGCTCGTCCAGTGGCGTTCTCACGGATGGCGGGGGACGAACGGACTTGTAGGTGGGGTAGGCGCACACACGGGCTGGCGGTGCGGTGGCGTCTCGTGTCACCGCCGAGCCGCGGAGAGAAGAGAGGCTGAGGCTGTGTCCTTGTCAGCGGAGACAAGTACGTGCGACATACCCCGAGCGACATGGTGGCTGATACGAGGGGGGTTGTTGATGGCTGAGGCTGAAGGAGAGGGGTGATGATCGAATTGGGCAAAGGCGGAGAAGGAGAGGAGAGAGAAAGAGCCAGAGAGGGGGTGGCAACAGAGGAGGGATGAGTGGAGGTGACTGGATTGATGATGTGGCACGCATTGTACCAACCGGCCTAACCGATGAATCTGCTCCTCTTCATCGGGTTGGTCGGCATATCAAGTGTCCGTGTGGATTTCACATTCTTCCTGATTCTGCAGGCATGCATACCGGCCAGAGTTTGGGGGTTGATAGTGTGCGGCGTGCGCCACACTGTCCAGGCGGAGGGGGCGTTGAGGGGGTGGCCTGGGCAGAGTGGGAGGCAAGGTAGCTCGGGGGATCGGGGAACGCACGGCATTGATTTCGATTTCGGTTTCTATTTCGCACGGTAAACGATTTCGCATGGCAACGTCTTGGTACACTGCCACGCTCGCACTGCTACGCACGCACCACGCCACCAGGATCCAGTTTGGTGTCAGAGCCTCTCTACCGGTTGTCCCAACCCCGCATCGTGTTCCTCGTGGTCCCCGTGTTGCGTAACACCAAGCACCAAGCTCCAAGCTCTAGTACCTCTTATCGTATCCTCCTAAATGCTCTGACCATACGACTGGTCATACGATTGGACATGTAGACCTTCTGTTCCCTTGGACCTGTAACCTGTGGCTTCCTCTTGGGATGACTTGGGATGACGACTGACAACCGACGTGCTACTCCATATCTCTGTGGCGGCATCTAGCGTTTGCAAAGGCCAAAGCGATTCGTAGAACGACGCTGATATTCAGAAGTTGCCCAGCTGATTGGGCGCTTAATCTGCTGATTCCCTTTCGAGACGACGAAACGAACCTGGACTCGGCGGGCCACAGCCGACACCCCGAGCGTGAGGATCGTGGGGACCCACTCGCCGATACCGATGCGGAGAGCAGAGAAAGGGGAGCGGATACAGGCTACAGGAGAAGATCGCAGGGGAGAAGACAACTGCAGGATGCAGGAATCGGACTCTCGATTGCCTTGCAGGCTGGCCTTCTTGACGATATTTTTTTGCTACATTCCTCTTGATGTTGAGGAATGCAACTGTTTCAAGGCACGGCGTAGGAGTCGGCGCGGCTCGGCGCCACCAGCCACCGCGGCCACGGCGACGGCCCCGACAATAGTCCCTGATCAAGGACGGGCGCCGGTTAGGGCTTGACTTGATGTCTATTGTTCTAACGTTAGCCCTGTAACGACACCTCGCTTTCCCTCGCTAAGTTGTCATGTCATTCGCCATTGTCTTGCACCGTTTTCTTCCTCTGGAAGATATCCTGCAGAAGACGTGACAAGCGTAACGGTAGGGCAAGGAGAGCAAATGAGCAAACGAGCAAATGAGCAAATGAGCCTTGAGTCTGAGTCAGTCTTGGTTTTTGGAGGACAGGGAGGAATGCAACTTTGCATTACGACTAGGGATGGCAAGACGCGTGGGCTCTTGGACTTGGGCTTGAGCTCTAGTCAAGTGGCACGCGGCCAACGTCAACGGCTCATGCACGTTGCACCAACGCTGCACGACCCGCTGTGCGTGCAGCATGGTGCGTGGGTGCGAAGAATGGCGGCGCGCGGAGAGTTTTGTCCAACAGGAGCATACAGTAGCCGCAATTCATTGAATTATCGCAACCGTAGCGAAGCGGCACGCAATTCACCTTGGAGCACAAGGCACCAAAAAACCAAGGCACGCGGTATTGGACTCACGGACACATGCCATCATCTCTTGGCTCAAGGCATGCGAACCACTGCGGAAATCATGGCAAGTGGCATGGATACCAGTTGGCTTTGATTTGGTTGTGGTCACCTGGTTGTGCCTATTGGCATTCCGTAGCGAGAGGGCTGTTGAACTATGCATGCCTCGACAAACTGAGTATTGTCTGATGACAGGCTGATTTGCCTGGAGTCTGCGGTTGACAAAGTCAGTCTTGGCAAGTTTGCTTGTCGGCTGGTCGGCTTGTCGGCCGGTTTGTGAATGAGAATGTGGATGATGGTTAGGATACAGGAAGTGGGTAAACCTTTGCGCACAGACTTGTGCCTTTTACCTTGTTAATCCCTGAGTAAACCCCGTCTTTGTTATAATGACTGACTAAAGTTTACTAGGTAATTAATAAGAATAAGAGAATCGGGTTATCTGTTTTTTGAACTACTCCCCCCCTATATCCCCCCTAAAACCCTAAACACCCCCTAGAGTCTACGATTGCAAGTCAGTGCATCAACAGGGTGGTAATATAGCATTCCCTAATCATCCCTAATCATCCCTAATAACCGTTCAACCCTTTACCCAGATCCGTGGGTAATGAGGTAACCCAACCTCGTTTGAAAGCATTGTAGCTTGATCTCTCTCTCAACTTATGTCGATCCCTGTTTACAAGTCAGGCTCCAAACGCCACGGCACAATCGTTTTGGTTCCAATCTTTCCACTTGAACCCCCCCCCCCCCCTATCTCCTTCACCCTGGGTATACGACAAATGGCCGCTCTTTGAGCCCGAGGAACGTGAACTGGCGGAGTTTATGCGCTCAAGCCCTATCTTCCTTGGCCCATCCTACATCAGAGTACAGGTTGCAGGACGCTGGATGCATGCAGGAAAATGAATCCATCAAGGGGATACATGCAGGGGTTTTTGATTGATGCGTGGCAGGTCAAGGTCGTCTCAGCCATACCACTGATGGTTGATCCGAAAGCTCCTGGAATTGCCGGTTTGCGGCTTGGCTTGTCCTATCCTGTCATCCTGGCCGGCAGCAGACCAGAGATCCAGAGAATCACTCTCTGACGATGAAGTTGAGGAAGCGTGTCAGCTTGACCGTTACATTCCCAGAAACGCCCTACCCTAGCTATACGCAAGACTGAATGCAACCACAAACCAAAGATACAGAAACGAACGCCTCTTGGCAGTCAGTACAACGAGTTTGCCAGGGATTGCGGCGTCCAGGATCTAGCATACCTCTGCCAGAGAGGGCAGCTCGCTACGAGATTAAAAACGCTGGAACTGGAGGCGTTTTGTGTTGGCGTTCTCCGGCCGTGCGGGTTACAGGTCGTTTGCTTGTTTTACGATGCCTGATTGGCGTCCACAGACAGTCCATAGCGCGTGCTTGGGATTCGGATCCTGTCCACCTCTGAAGGACCAGGAGAAAGGGAGGAGGAGGGGGGGGATTAAGAGGGAAGGAGGGCGCAGGAGTTGCAGGAGTTGCAGGATATGCAGGATATGCAGGATATGCAGGAGTTTGTTAGCGACGACGCCGGTCCAAGGGATCAGAAAGCACCAGGCTAGACTCCTAGGCTCCTCCGCTCCTCAGTTCCCCAGGTGCAACGCAACGCACGAGCACAAGGCTCAGCGAGCCATATCTCGATGTCATGCCATGTTAAGTTGGGTTAAGAGTAGCCGGAGTGGCGAGGTCGCAAGCCACTGTCCCCCCTTCTCTCATCCCGCTCTCGACTGGTCTCGACTGCAGCTAGCACACCGGAACACCGACTTGCGCGAAGCACAAACGACAACACCTACACACGAACATCTGTCCGCGTCACGCCCATCACGACACGACGAACGCGCAAGCTCCCATCCCACCCCAATTCCCACCTACGACTTTGACCATTTCAACGCCTGACCTTGAGGTCAACTCGGCGCTCGTAATCAACCATCATCCATACTCGAACTTTGTGGTCTGGAGGATTCCTCCCGCTACCAAGCGACACAACTGCCAGCCAGTTGACAAGCCTCTATCCCCTCCCCATCACAACGGTGAGCTTAGCCGAGCCTCGAGTTTGAGTGCGATGGGACCCCACCAGGAACGTGCGCTGACATCTTTCGACTTGCCATCTGCACTGTTGGTTGCGTCTGTGCTTGTCTCGTCCTCTTTCGAAATATCGTCGTTGAACCCTTTACCTTTACACCCTGTTCTATTCAACTTTGCTCTCAGCCCTCAGCCTCGATTCCTCAAAGTCTCTCAAACTGAACAAAGGCACATTGTTTCACCGTTTAAAACGGGTGAGTTTAACAGTTTTTGGCTCCCCCGCCCGCCTCTGTCCCTCCCTCTTCCTTTTCAATGGACGTCATCTCCGGCATCTGGGAAATGAGTACCATGTTTCGGGTGATGGAGACCCCACCTACACTCGACGAGATTGCGTCTGTGCACTTTGACTTTTGTGGGATCGAGGTACTATTCAACCTTCCCTCTTTACCTCCTTGCTCCTTGCTCGCACTTGCTTCCTCCCACCTCGCACCATTATCATCCCTGCCCTGCCTTTGACGGCGATACAAAGTCCAGGGTTCAATTGTGTGTGTGTGTGTGTGTGGGTGTGGGTGTTTGTGGTTTGTGGGCCGTGTGGGGTGTTTAGGTGTATGGAGGAATGCTGTGCCTGGCAAAGCATTGTGGGTTGCTTCTCGTGACCCATCCTGCAAGCAATACTCGTCCCAACGCACAGGCCACCAAACACCCTCCTTTCGCCACCATTTGCCCTGTCTCCACTGCCGCACATTCCCCGCACTGGCTCCCCACCTTGAGTCATTGGCCCCACCCCCAACCCCACTCCCACTCCCACTCCCACTCCCTCTTGCACACTCTTTACAGTCATGCTTGCTTGACTCTACCAACAAACTTGAACGCTTAGTTGAGGGCTCGTGGGCAGACTTGCAACTCTTTCCCCTTGTTCACTACGGTCTACGGTCTAAGGTCATACGAGGTATACACCTTACCCTAAACCGTGGTCTAAAAGCTGCATGGCTACACGACTACATCACTCCATTACTACATGGCTACATGGCGACATGGCTCTTGCACAGTCTCCAGCCACCCAGAGACCAGAGGCTTTGTCCTCTTGCCCCCCTCCCTCTCCTCATTCAGATCTCTTTGCTCTCCTTCAATTCTGTACCCTGTGCCCACGGACGATTGTGCCTTTCCCTTTCTCTCTACATTCCTCTCTTCTGCTGCGTGTTCATGTTGGCTGACCACCTCAATGTTAATTCCCTGCATATCCCCCACACTCGCACCCCCTTTATCACCTCCACCCAACTGGACCACCTTGGAAACTGCCACTGCCACCTTGCACCTACCACCTGCCACCAACCACCTGCCACTGCCACTGCCACCGCCACTCACACTGCCACCTCCTCATTCATACTCGTCTGGGCCCTCGCTATTCCCTTGTTCATCCTCTTCAAAATCCCCTACATATACACACACGGCCAAACTTGCGTACCTGCACACACATACACAAACAATCCGATCAACTACGGCCACGTTCAACTGTTCAACTGTCCAACCAAACTATCCTACTGTCCGGTTCATCGACGGTCCCTTCAATCACCCCAAATCCATTTTCCATTTCTCGGTCTCCTTCGGTGCCGACCTTGTGACCCGGTCACCCCACCTCACCCCCTTGAAATCTTGGATCTTGGATCTTGGTCTCTGCTTCTCAACATCCGTTCTCAACCACCTTTACCCCTCTTTGCGCTTTGTTCTTCAACTCTTGCTCATATCACACACATAACATAGAGGAACAGCATTCAACTATCAAACCTCCCCTTCCCATTATCCAGCATCGCCCCGTGCAGTGTCCAGTGTCCTTGCGCGTCGCATCCATAACCTTCTGGTTCCTCATTGCTCGGACTCCAAGTGCGTGCACGCAGGTCGAGCGCCAACTGTGAGTCTTTGTGCCTCGCATCCATGATCGACCTGATCCTCATCCTCATCCTCATCCTCCTCCATTACACACTCAGAGAGCGATGCTGACTACGCCCAAACTCATTCACTCAAACGTATTCATCCCTCTCCTCACACTCTTCTCCGCCAATCTCCTTCGGGTCTGGTCAACAACTACCTTTATCGATTATCGTCAACCTTGGGAACCTTGGGGAACACATTATTCAGTAGGACAACGTTTCTCGACCTCCTTCCAACCCCTTTACCTCCACCTCCGTCGGGCAGCCTCGTAGCGCCACCCGACACCCCACAATCTTCTCAACCTTACTCGTCGGGTAGTCAACCTCGCCGCCTCTCGCTTTCGATCCGGATCACGTCGGATTATCGCCACTCGCGTCCAAATATCTACCAGCCTTTTAGGTCACCTTCATCGTCGTTGCTTGTCAAACAACTCGTCTCGCCCCACTAACTGGGTCAAGGAAGACTCGCGAATATTGCTTTCTGTTGGTTTTTGCGAATCTTTGTGGTTGTCAACACGCGACGATACACACATACACATTGCCCCGTGCAGTAAAACTGGTCGACTTGGGCTCGCGCACGCCCCATCCCTTTTCCGGCCCGCCATCCCATCATCCATCGTCAAAGTAAAGCGGACAGAGCAACAGAGCAACAGTGCAACAGTCAAACAGTCAATACCTTTTGCATACTCAAGCCTCCGCTCATCTTTTGCCTCATCAAGGCAAACTCATCTTTTTTCTCCCACCTCCAGCCTTTAACCCCATCCCTACTCTTGACACTCAACAAACCATCATGGACGTTCTCGACGTGAGTACATCTACACTCTCTCCCTTACACTCTCTCTCCAACCACTTATTCTTCACCGTCGCTTCATTCCCACTCCTCTCTCCTCTATCTCTGCCTCTCTTCATCCCGCCATCTCTCGTTCCTCTGTGAGAGCACAAGCCTCATCGTGGTCGTGCGGAGAGCGCTACTCGGATTGGGTTACCTGGGTCGTGCTTTCGATCAATTGCTTGACCCCACTTTGATAATTGCTGTTCCCTTGCGCACAGTCCCGCTGACATTATCCTATTCCTCTTCGCACCACTCTATTCCTTATTCCACCTCCCACGCCACCACAATGCCTCACCCTACTTCCTTTGACTCGAATCCCCTTTGGTATCTTACCTCTCCTCAATATCACGCACGGACAAACTCTACCCCCGTCACTCCCCCATTCCGTCTTGCCTCTCCAATCTTACTCTCATCCAACCTATTGGTTCAACCGCTACCATTATCAACCAACCCAACGCCTTCCTTACCTCGACCACCACCAAACACTCCTGATGGTTTCCCTTCCCCAATTGCTCTTGGCCCGCCTTCCTCCTCTGCCAATGCCTTGCGACTACAGCTCGTAAACGACACCAACCAAGTCGGACCAGGACACGACTTTCTGGTGCGCCCCTTTGTCTGCACATTTGAGAACTGTGACCGCGCTTTTGCACGTAAGAGTGACCTCGCCCGTCACTTCCGAATCCACACCAATGAGAGGTGAGTCAACTTTACCATCGGCTAAACTGACTTGTCAGGCCATTTGTCTGTGTCTACCGTGGATGCGGGAAAGCATTCATTCAGCGCTCTGCGTTGACTGTGCACACCCGTGTCCACACTGGTGAGCGCCCTCACCACTGCGAGACATGTAACAAGGCATTTGCCGACTCAAGTTCGCTGGCCCGCCACCGTCGTATCCAGTGAGTTTGAATGTGCCACATACCGTATTAAAACATACTAATGCTTCTTAGCACGGGCAAGCGTCCCTACGGATGCAAGGTTCCGGGATGTGGGCGCCAGTTTGCGCGTCGCAACACGTACCTCAAGCACTTTAAGCGTCAACATCCGGACCTTCCTCCTCCCACCTCGAGCTCGGTTCGTGCACTTCACATGCCAAACATGGGCTCGCGTCCATTCCTCGGGTCTGCCGGCTCTGTCCCTCCTTCGGGAAGCGACAGCAACGACTACGGGACACCTCCCTCTAACGTTGGACCCCCCCACGGCTACGCCGCCTCTCATCCGCCAGAGGGTGCGGCGTACTCCTACAACGGCGGGTTCGTCAACGGGATGCTCCACTCCTCCCAGCTCGCACCCAACCAAGGAGCAGGGCTCCACCCCTACTTCCACCCCAGCCATGCGGAAGCGCAAGGTCATGGTTCCCTCTCCTCGCTCTCCCACCCGGGTGGCAGTTCCGATCAGGGCGGCCAAACGACTCCGGGTGAGCGTCCCGACGTCCAGTATCCGCACCCAGGAGGGCACCTCGGCTTCAACGGTGCGTCGCTCCAGCAGAACAACCTCGGTGTCGCAAACGGTGGCGGTGAAGGTGGTGAGCAGTCCATCTTCTCGTACCAGGAAAACTCCGTCCCGCGTCTTCCAGGTCAAGTCGGAAACCCGATGAGCAACTCGTCCTTCTACTACAAACAGGAAGCTCCAGGCGGTGGTATGCGCCCGTTCCAGCCGGAAAATGGCATGATGACCCAGGCTCCTTGGGGCCAGGTTGGCGGTTTCAACCCCTCGCAGCTGTCTCTCCCTCCTCTCAACTCGGGCCTCCAGCCGTCGTATCAGCAGCAGGGTGGGTTCCACCCACAACAACAGGACCAGGACGCTGGTGCTGTCAAGAGCGAGCCAAAGCCAAGTCACTCACCCGTCTCGGACCGTGCCAACACCCCCGAAGGCCTTGTCGATGTCAGCTCGATCTCCGCGATCAAGTACCCGCAGTCGGTGCCATCATACCCACCCATTGCGACGTTCACCGGGCTCACTCACAGCCACATGCCTGCCCCTCTCCTTCCCAACATCCCTGGCGGGCAGCCGGCTCTGCACGCGGTTCCCCCGCAGATGCAGAGGTTCCACTCGGCTCCCATCGTCCCCACCATCAATAACAACGGATGGAACAACTTCGAGCAGTTCAAGGCGACGACTCCAGGCGCTCCCGGCGCACCCTGTTTCAACGACCGCATGCCTCTTCGTCGCATGCCCATGACCGGCGAGGCATGGCAGCAGGGCCCACCACCCCAGCCTCAGCCCATCGACGATGGCAGTCACGACGCGTCTGACGCCGAGTCGGCCTCTGCGAAGAGTGCCAAGACTCCTGCCATGGCTCCCCGCGTGCCAGACTGGAACCCTAGCCCCAGCTTCCCCACTGTTCGCGGTGCTGCCCAGTTCCGATACCCATCGGCTGGTTCAGCCGCCTCGCCAGGCTCGTCGATGCTCAACGCGGGCCCCGCGCCCCACTCTTTGCCACCAATGCCGGGGGCGTTTAACATCAACCCTCCCACTAGCTATTTCCAGCCCAACGCTTCCCAGGGCTGGACCACTGTCCCCCACAAGGACCAGCCCTTCGTCGCCCCCAACATGCTCGCTCGTCAGTCGTTCATGCCGCCCTACATGCAGCACCAGAACAGCCAGGACAGCCAGCTGTCCATCTCGTCGGACAAGCTGCCGATGGGCCGTGACCGCCAGGCCAGCGGTGTCTCGTCTGTCGGCTTTGGCCTCGCCAACGTCACCTTTGACGAGGGCGACGCGTCGGGCGACGAGGACGACAAGCCCTGGACACCGTCGGTGGTCGGCTCCCCCGTCATTGGCGAGGAGGAGCTCGACTCGGACGAGGAGGACGGTGCCGGGGACGACGACTCGGACGATGACTACGTCCTGGGCGGCAAGCCCAAACGCAAGGGCAGCGGCGGTAGCGGCAAGCGCGGGCGCAGTCGCACTATCCCCCGCCCGGCCGGCAGCCAACAGCCCCAGCGCCGAGTGCTCGCCTAACCGCCTCTGAATATGACAGTCGACGAACGTTGTACCAGGCCAGCTCGCCTCTCTTGTCTTGGAACAATCTCCATTCCGCATCCGCATCTCCTGCACGCACTCACAAATTTTGTCTCCACGGTCACCGGCTTGGCGCTAGTCTTGCCTGCCACCTTCCATCGCATCCGCTCCCGCATCTCAACCTGGCGGCCCAGCGTCCTCTCGACTCCCCCGTCGATCAACGATACCCGCCCCTAGAGTCATACCGTACTGGATACCAGGTTGTCAAACTGCCCCGCCCATCCGTGAGAGCGTTCCACACGTCTCGGCGCTCTGGTCATATCTCGCTGTTTATTAGTAACGATATCTGTGATGAGAATGTCATGAATGAACACCCCGAAAAGTCTGTGCGACGGAACGTACTCGGAGCTATGGCTCGCCGGGATGAGATGGTGCACGGTCAATGTCACGGAAGTCAGTGCATTCTGCATTGTTGTGTGCGTGTGTGTCCGTGTGAGTGTGTAGCACGAGCAATCACATCCCCATCTTGGCACCACTAACGCACAGTTAGGCGAGGTAATAGCGGTCCCTGTGGTCAGCTTGCCTGATTCCAGATAGCTCACCCAATATGCCCCATGCCCGGTCGGACGACCCAGGCAAGCTTCTCCTTCCTCTCGCCTCGCGAGAACCGAAGACCCGCTCCAAGTCCATTACCGAGCGCGTCCCCAGTTGGCGTATCAAACCCGCCGTCGCTGTCAAAGTCGATCACGTCGTCGTGCATGGCAACTACGCGTGCACCAAAGTCGCCATCAGCGCTCACCTCGCCCAGAGTGTGTCCTGGCATGATGGGGAGGCGCACCTCGTCCAGCTCGTCGTCTACCGCGGCCGTGACGATCCGCACAGACGGGAACGCGCGGTGCACGCTATGTACGGCGTACCGCGAGACCAGGAAGGTCAGGAATGTGATGTTGGATTCTGGGGTCAGTTTCAGGAGGACGCCGCGTGCGGGAGTGGGAGGGGAAGGGCGCTGTCTGGGCAGATGGTCAGTCGCGACGATCAGCGCGCCCAGCGCGTGGATACGCGTGATGCACAAACACGCACATCATCCGCGTTACCGATCGGCACCGTCGCACATGATGACGGATCGCCAGACCACGACAATGGAACTTACCAGGAACGCCGTGGTCAAGCAACACGCGGATCGCCATTACTGCGGTCAGATCGTCGGTCCTTCTGTGACTCTGGCCAGGCATTTGGACCCGGCCGGATCGGGACTCACACGCCGCAGCACCCGTGCCCATCTGCGAGTCGAGGAGGAGGACCTGCATCGACCCCGCCTTCTCTCTCGAGTGCAGGCTCAAAGGAAGCTTGAGGTTCAGGAGGAGGGGTTCACCAGACTTGGGTTCCGACTGGATGAGCATACTGCCCAAAGGTACGTCACGGATAACGCGGCGGAGTCCGTTGGCGAACGGGCCTCCAGACCGGAGGATCGACACGCCGACAATGTTCTGGAGTCAGTTGAAATCTTGGCAAGGTCCTGAGAGCTGGAAGACGTACGCTGTCGTCACCGTCCACGCCGTGGAAGGACACGCCGTTGGCAGTCCGGATGTCCTTGGGCTGGCGGAGGAGGTCGGCGAGCGCCGCTTCGACGATGAGTGTAGACAGGCGGTCGGCATAGAAGACGAACTCGCCGCGCTTCGTGTTGGCGTTACGCAGGATCGTCATGATGCCCTGGCGTGAGTTGGATTGTTGGAATATAAGCTTACAAGCAATTGGCTTGTCTGCGGGATGAGCTGCACACTCAGTACCTCACTTGGCGTTGGCGCCATGCTGTCCAGCTCCACGAGCTCGCGGCGGAACCTGAGACTTCTCGCGTCGAGCTGTTTCTGGAGGTGTGTCACGAGGAGCTCGATCGCCGTGTCGTTGTGGTGACCCGGGACGATCTGAATGAGCGGAAATATGAATCTGTAAGCTCACAATGTCCGCATACTTGGACGACGGCTGCACAAAGTTGTCGTAGCTCGACTTGACGAAGCGCAGGTACTGCAATGAGCTAATTTCTGAGCGTGCGCTCGCTAAGCTCACCTGATCCAAAATGCCGTTCACGTCCCGTCCACGCTCGACGGTGTCTCTCCGAATGCGTCGCGCGAGCATGAGGTCCGAATCACAATTCACGTATACCTTGAGGTCGTACAGCTCACGCATCTCAGCAGCCTGCAGCGCCATGATACCTTCCCTGCCCGTCAGCTCCATGGAGTTCTCTAAGCTGACACAATGATGACGCTCGCCCCATAAAGATACTGCTTCTCCTCGAGGCGTTCTGACGTTAGGTTACATCAGGTCGAGGGACTTGCGGTGTTGTTGGAATGAATACACGGGAATCTGGGGTTAGAGTATCCCTGCACGTGTTCACCTGGGTCGCGCGCCCCTGCTTAAGGTCGTGAAGGCACTGTATCAGCTACGTCCACCAGCGCCGCACCTGCGAGAACAGCTCCATGTCAATCGAGTCCGGGTGGTCTGGCGTCAGACCCCTTCTCTAAATCACGTACCAAAGTCGAAGTCGTTGTTCATGGCCTGTTGAATGTCCTCCTGCGTGTGGTACTTGTAGAACGCATCCTGTGACAGAATGAGGACGGTGGGAATGTTGTTCAGGCCCTTGCAGATCGCGCGCGCGACCGACGTCTGCTGTTAGCTATCGTAGCCGTGCGAGTTCACCTTCCCAGACGACGAGCCGCCCGCAATCCCGATCACGTACGCCGGCACAGATTGGCCGTCGGGGGTGTACCATGGCGCGCGGCCGCGCGAGGCCATGACAACGTTCTTGCCGCGGAACGAGGCGCGCGGCGACATTGTCGACCGACGCGAATGGGGCTTGGCGCCTCCTCCCATTGTGCAGGGAAGGTGATGAGTGAAGATAAGGAGAGAGGGTGACTGGAGAGTGTAACCGCCTGATCACCTTCCCCGCACGTTGCCCCGGCGGTACTACCTCCACCCACGTCATCTGAACGTATTGAACGTAATACCACATGGGAGTAATACGTGTCTTTATGAGCTTAGATGGTATTTACGCCTGGGTGCGGAGGGTATCAAACCTAAATCGCGCGTGCATCACGCGTATGTAAGGAGTGGGCGAGGGGATGGTGCGCGTCAACAAGCCATCACTCAACCACACTTCGCCATTATCCACAGCCTAGACGCCACCATCTAATCCCATCTCTTCCAACACACTCGCATACTTGATATCAAACACCACCTCCCCGCTGCTCACCACTTGACCTCTGCAGCGGGCCTACATTCCACTACTAGCCGAACAGGGTCCCTATACCTCCTCCACCGCTCACAGCGGGCCAACACCATGGAGGGTGACCCGCCCCCGGAGGAGGACTTTTCCCAGATTCCCCTCATCGAGCGGGGGGCACACAAGGTAGTTTCTCTTCCTCGAACGGTGCTAACGGCAGAACTGGAAGGCCCGCCTGAGCGCGTACAACGATGTCATCGCGGCATCAGCCAAGACCGCCTCGGACAGCGATCCCTTCTTCCGCCCATACCTCTCCGACCCCGCCCTTCTGTAAGCGCACTCCATATGCCTCACTGACGACAAGGAAGAAATGGTGCCTCGACGCAAACGCCATCGCACAGGAGAAGGGTGTCGAAGCAACGCTGGCGATTGTGACCGACAGCGGCGAGACCAGCGCCAAGTACGTCCGCAACCCCCGCGATGCTGACAGTAGACTTCGCCCCGAGATCGTCCCCGCGCTCGTGGAGAAGGTACTCGGCAGTATGCGCGCAGGCACCAAGCGCAAGGGCGCTGACCTGTGCGCGATGTTTGTCGAGGTGGAGAACGGAGGCGAGGGCGTGGTCGTAGGTCAAGGGCGAGGACGCACTGACTCCAGACGGACGTCATGGCCGGCCTGAATGCCAAGGCGCCCAAGGCGGTAGCTGGGGCAGTCAGCACCCTGAAGGAGCTCGTCGAGTGAGTTGTTGCGCAAGAGGAGCTCACACCAGGTCGTTTGGCGTGCAGGCACTGGGGAACGTCAAGCCGTTGCTCAAGGCACTGCCGAAGATCTTTGGACATAGCGACAAGAACGTCCGTGCCGAGGGGACAAGCCTCACACTCGCGCTGTACACTTTCCTCGGCCCAGCGCTCAAGCCCGCACTCGCCGACCTCAAGCCCGTACAGGTCTCGGACTTGGAGAAGGCATTTGAGGGGCTCGATGGGGAGGGCAAGGGCGCCGGGACAGGCAAGCCGAGCCGGTATACGCGCAAGATGCAGCGCGAGCGCGAGATGGCCGAGGCAGCCGGCGACGATCCAGAGGACGAGGCGCCCGAGGAGGCAGCAATCGACCCCATGTCACTCCTCGACCCCGTTGTTGTGCTCGACCTCTTCCCCGACGACGTAATGGAGCGCCTCGCTTCGACAAAGTGGAAAGACCGACTCGAGGCCTGCGAGGAGTGCAACAAGGTCCTCGCTGAGCCGCGGAACGCGCGCATCTCAGACGCTAATGTCGACGCGTACAGTCCTCTCGTGCAGCTCTTAGGTACCAAGTGTCACAAAGACGCCAACGTCAACGTCGTGATGGAAGCCGCGAAGCTGCTGGAGGGTCTCGCGCGCGGTCTCAAGAAGAGCTTCGGACGTTACAAGGGCGTCACGGTCACTGGGCTACTCGAACGACTCAAGGAGCGCAAGGCCGCAGTCGTCGAGGCGCTCGGCAAGGCGCTCGACGCGATTTTCTTGACTGTGAGCTGATGTACCCCTGTGCGTATCTGACGACAGACCACCCTTCCCGACGTCACCGAGGAGATCCTGACCGCGCTCAAGTCGAAGAACCCTCAGGTGAAGCAGGGCACGCTCGACTTCCTCCACCGCAGCCTGAAGGTCACGACCGAGCCCCCAGCCAAGGACCACATCAAGCCGATGGCGGAGCAGCTCGTCGCACTCCTCAGCGACAGTGCCGAGCCGGTGCGTGCGGCGGCAGCCGAGTGTCTCGGCACGATGATGAAGATCCTCGGCGAGCGCGCATTCAACCCCTACATCGAGAACGTGCCAGAGATCCAGCTTGCCAAGGTCAAGGACGCGTTCGGAAGAGCGGAGATCAAGTACCGCCCCGGCGGCGTGAAGAAGCCTGTAGTGAAGCCAGTAGTGAAGGCGGCTCCCAAGGCTGCGCCAGTGAAGAAGGTCACTCCTCCCCCGGTGTCGCCACCCAGGCCAGCGGCTAAGACGAACGGTGGCGACGAAGAGCTGTTACAGGATTTCGCAGCCCCTCCACCGAAGAGGAAGCCACCTGCACGTCTGCTTGCGCGCATGAAGGCCGCCGCACCTGCTTCCGAGGAATCACCACCTTCATCACCAGGCAAGCCGCCCGCATCACCACCGCCCAAAGCTGCGCCCGTACGCAAGGTCGCGCCTCCTGCGGCCAAGCCATCACCAAAAGCGGCACCACCACCGGCCGCTGTTGGTTCGTCCAAGCCGGCAGCCAAGGGCGCCGCAAAGGCGTTAGCATCATCACCGTCCGAGCCTATCAAATACCGCTACACACCTGAAGACGCTGCGGCGCGTGCTGCCGACCTCGTACCTGCAAACTTCCACACCGCACTCGCTGATGGCGCATGGAAGATTCGCCTGGAAGGTGCGGACGAGATGGTCGCGTGGGTCAACGACGGTGGCGCAGAGCTGGTGGACAGTGAAATCATGATGCGTTTCCTCGGCAAGATGCCAGGATGGGGTGAGAAGAATTTCCAGGTGAGCTAGGACTCTCGGACAGATAGCTGACGGCTGGTCTCGGCCAAGGTGTTCGAGGTGATCAGATTATTCGCCGAGAAAAGCCCATCCTTCGGCAAGCCGGCGTCTGCGCTTGTCATCCCTGCGTTGACAGAGAAGCTGGGTGACCTGAAGCTCAAAAAGCCGGCTGGCGACGCGCTCGGCGTAATCGCGGAGAAGACGTCACTTGCGTTCGTGCTGGCTCAGAGCTACGAGCCCCTCGGCAAGCAGAAGGCGCCGAAGGCGCAGGCAGACGCCCTCACGTGGATCAAGCAGCAGGTGATCGATTTCGGTATTGGGGGAATTCCCATGCGCGAGCTCATCTCGTTCATCAAGACTGCCCTTGGACACGCGAACGCGCTTGTGCGTTCAAGCGCGACACAGTTGCTTGTGCAGGTCAAGATCGGCGTAGGCGCTGGTGCGTAACCTACCGCGAGCTTCGCGCTAACAACAGACATCTCTGGTTTCCTCGAGGATCTGAACCCGACTCTGTTGGGCACGATTAACAAGGAGTTTGACAAGGTCGCTTCGCAGGCGGCGCCCGAGCCGACGCGCGAGCAGGCAGACCTGCGTGAAGCCGCTGTTGGCCCAGGAAAGGGTGGCAAGGGCGGAGCGGATCCGTTGGACGACCTCATCCCGCGTGTAGACCTTGATAAGTTAGTCAACCAGACAACCGTCCTCGCCGACTCGAAGAGCGACGCGTGGAAGGTGCGCAAGGAGGCGTTTGAGGCACTCGCTGCACTGCTTGACGTCAAATCGAACCAGCGCCTGAAGCCTAGCATGGGTGAGCTCCTCACGGGTCTGTTGAACTGACATCAGGCGAGATTGGCACGGCATTGAAGCGCGCAATGACAGACACGAACCTCTCGGTCAAGATGCTTGCTCTGGGGATTACGTCCAAAATCGCGACCGGAATTGGCGCACCGTTCGACAAGTACTGTCGCCTACTGGTGCAGTCGGTCGCGATGGTCTGTGCCGACCAGAAGGCCATGACGCGGACGGTGGCTGTGGCAACACTCTCGGCTATGGCCGACGCCATCGGCTCCCTTGACCCAATGTACGCAGGTCTCGCCGCGTCATTGGAATCCACGAACCCCGCGCTTCGTGCGGCTGTGTTAGGATGGATCGCGGAGCGCCTTACTGCTGAGGCTCCAGGCCGCGGGGCTGACCTCGCTTGCCTTGCTGCACCTGTCATCTCCTGCCTCGAGGACCGGAATGGTGAGGTCCGCAAAGCGGCCGGCATAGTCCTTCCCTTCGTCGTCGCCAACGCCGGTTTCGACTTTGTCATGGACCAGACGTCGGGCCTCAAGCCCGCCTCTCGATCTACGATCCTTCCCCTCATTCAGAACGCGCGCAGCGCTGGCAACTCGGCCAAGGCCGCTCCTGAACCACCAGCAGCGCCAAAGGCTGCTCCTATCCGCACTGCACCGGCAAGGACGCCTGCCAAGGCCGCGCCTGCCAGGACTGCGTCTACACCCGCACGACCTGGTTCTGGAATCGGCCGACCAGGACTCGCTGCGCCAGGCCGCTCCATAGCGATGAAGGCGCTCGGCTCTGGACCATCAACACGCCCAGGGTCTGCCATGTCAGACGCGTCTGGAGGAGGCTTTGGACTCAAACGGACAGCGATTGCCCGTGCCCCGCCGCCAACACCCGCGCCACCACCACAGCAGGAGGACACTGGACGTACGATTCCGTTCACTGCGTCCGATCCCAATGTCCGCGCCCACCGCCTCAAGCGCGATGCAACACGGTGGTCGCTCGAGCCAGGAAACCGTGCCGACACTCTCGACTACCTCCACCAACAAATGGAGCCGGTGACCAGCAGCGACATCTGCCACCTGATGTTCAGCAAGGACCACCGTTCCGAGGAGGATTTCATGACTGCGCTCGCCGTGATTGCTGAGTTCTTTGACTCTGAGACGTCGGGCAGCTTTGAGCTGCATGAGGACGACCTGCATGCCATCCAGACTGCGAACGTCGACCTCGCGCTCAAGTACGCTGCCATCCGGTTGTTATCCAACAACACGCAGCTGAGCACCCGGTGTCTCGAGGTCCTCTCCAACGTTCTCGACAATCTCACAAGCGACGGCGCACGTCTCAGCGAAACCGAGGTGCGCCTCTTTGTGCCGGCGCTAGTAATGAAGCTTGGCGATCCGAAGTTCGGCCCTCGACTCGCGCCAATCTTCGAGGGGCTTGACAAGCTCATCCCAGCCAGCCAGGTCGTGCAGATGCTCGTGCAGTATGGGCTCGAGGACAAGGCAGCCGGCAAGACAGGCAAGAACGAGTCGCTCAGTCTGATCGAGAAGGCTTACCGCAAGCGTGGGAGCGTGTTGCGTTACGACAACCGCGGGTTTTACGAGGCAGTCGCGCGCTGTATCCAGGACCAGGGAACGCGGCAGGCGGCGTTAACGCTCATGGGGCTGTTGCAGCTCCAGGGCGAGTCGCGGAACCTCCAGTCTGTAGTTGACGGCCTGCCTCTCGCAGCGAAGGACATGTTGGCGAACCGCCGCGCCACACTGGCCGCGGCTAAGGCCAACAGCACTGGCATGGCGCGCGTCACGTCGGACGCAGGCGCCTCGTCAAGATCCGCGTCCCCAGTTCCGACTGCCAAGTCGAAGATCCCTGGTCACGGCTCACCTGCTTCCAGACTCTCCCACGACATGACACCACAACGCTCAGGGACTGCCTCGCCTATTGGAGGACGACCAGCGTCGCGCGGCATCCCAACGACGTCGAGATTAGCACAGCCTTCTGCTGTGCGGAGCATACAGCCACCATCTGGTCTCGTGCGTCCCGGGTCGCAGGCCCGGCGCACGGCTCCTAATGCCGAGGAGGAACCACGACGCCCTGCTGCTGCCGCTCGCCCGTCCATGATGCCCTTGGGCCGTGCACCGGCGCCCGCGCTGTCAGCTTGCGCCGAGATCATTGAGGCGATTCGCACCGAGGACATTGAGGATGCTGCCGAGGCGCTCAAGGCTGCGTCGGCGATGCTTGAGGAGGACGGCCAGTCGTTTGTGACCGAGGCACGCCAGCTTCTCGACATGTTATGCTGGCAACTAGACCAGCTGGGGACGGACGTCATCTCGCTGCTCGAGCAGCGCAACCTCCGTCGCGTCAAGCACCTCATGCGCACCATCCACCTGACGTTTGGCCGTGCAAATATTGTCAGGAGATTGAAGCTCGACCAGCTTGATAAGCTTTTCGGCGGCATTCGGCGGCACTACGCCATACTCGAGGTGTGGGTTGAGCAGGAGGGCGACGGTATCCAGGCGGCAAATGACTTGCGTGACTACATGTCCATGGTGCTGAGCGCGATCATCGCAACACCGCCCCGCGATGTCGTGTACACAATGCTCTTCGACTCGCTTGTCGCACTCTGCAAGGACCAGCGTCCAGGCAACACGGACAAGCACGCGGCAAGCGAGATCGGCGTCATCCTCCAGTGCACGTACAAGCGCGTCCGGTCCGTCGACAATGATCTTCGGAATAGCCGCATCCAGGCCGGCACGCTGCTCGCTATCATCGAGAACTTACTGCAAGTGATCCCTCCGGTGCAGTGGCGCCGCCGACCAAAGCAGGGCCTGCCGCATGGCGACTTACCGCTACGTGTCATCAAGACTCTCCTCCAGCGCGTGATCGTGTACACGAAGGAGATCAACGTCGGCATCTACGACCTGCTACAGGAACAGTTTGGCGCGGACGCCGACACCACGACTGTCTACTCATACATCTTCCGCATCTGTAAGCTTCCAACTCTGTCATCAGCTAACACCAGCCTCCGCAGATGATGGGTCCGCGCCGGGCCCGCCTGCAACGTCGCCCGCAATCGAGGCGCCGCTGCCTCGGAGACGTTCGAACGGCACGTCTGAGCGGCCGATGTCCGTTTCGTCCTCTGGCACGCGCTCATCCATGGGTCCCGACATCCTCGCGCCACCTATCCAGAAGAGCCCGTCTCGCGATGTCTCGGAAGCCGAGCGCCTTGTGCGCCGCCTCACGGACCCAAGGGATAGCGAGCAGCGCCTGAACGAGCTGCACGCGTTCATGAAGGCGAGCGACAGTAACGAGACCGAGGCGCGTGCCGCCATTTCTGCCATCCTGAACCCGGCCGCGCAGACGTTCGTCTGGCGTGCGCTGGACAGGCGGTCCGAGGCCGCCGAACCACGCTCCCCACCCCCTACTTCGCCCGTTAAGGGCGTGCGCGACCTACCGTCTCCGCCGCTCTCCGGACTCCCAGCCGGCCTCGGCTCACGGCGGATCAGCGGGATCTCGGGACCTAGCAGCGGAACATCCTCAGCGACGAGCAGTACGACGAGTGCCATGGTGCGCCCGGCAAGCATGATAGACCGCACTGCACCGGTCGATGACCAGCTGGCGCAGCTCAAGGCGGTGTTTGGCCGGGCTACGAGCAGACACTCTGGGGGGACACCGACGAAGAGCCCCACGAGACCGATGTCCGAGATCGAGCCTGGGACGCCACGGCCGTCGCTGCCGAGACCAATGAGCGAGTTCCAGCCACGGGGGGAGATGTAGTTGTATCATTGCATGGATTGCATAGCTCAAGCGGTGTGATTGTGATGCTGCGACCTGCTGCTGAAACCCGCGGATCTGGTGGGGAATGGGGGAAGGTGGCGATGCGAGGGTTGGGGGGTGGGAGTACGAGAGCAGCCATCATGACTCGGATGGCAAGGCAGGGTGTGGCTTATGATAACGGTGCTGAAGTAAGCAGCACTGCCGACCTAACCTGGCATCGAATTGCCACCCATGATTCGCCACCCACCATAGCGACCAGGTACATATCTGCGCCACTCTGCAACATGTGATGCATTCCAACAGACCGGGTTCTCAATTTTCCTGTGCCTTCTGTTCCGTTCCAGCCACCACATCCCTGGTTCTGATGCATGCTGTACGCATGTTCGCGCTTGGCAAGCGCTGCGGAGAGGCGGTGTACTCCGCGTCACGTGTCGTCATGACGCGTCCAAGATACCGGTGGTATAGAAGAAGTCAAGATGTTGATGGCCACCGTTTACTTACTCTCCATATCTCCATCTTGACTTGACTTGTTCTTCACTCACTTCCCGGAGGCTACCACGTAGCTCGCACTCAGCCGAACAGTTGTCCTCATTTTCTTGGCGAACTCTCAACATCCCCGACACGTCATCGTCACGACTGCCCAGAGCCTTCCATCACACAAACCCGATGCCTCCACCCGGCCACGCGGCGCTATGGAGCGCGGGAAAGGACGAGACCGTCGAAGTCAACCAGCGCGCGTTGATTGATAGTGCGTCCGCCTCTCTCCGTGCTCGGCACCCTCTTTCCTCCCTTCTCTTCCCCCTCCCTTTCTCTCCCCAACCCCCATCTCCGCTCCCCTCTCCACACCCAACTCCGTTGACACACAGAGATCCTCGCGCGCTACTCCGGCGAACATACCATCTTCCGCGAGCTGTTGCAGAACGCCGACGACGCAGGCGCGCAGAGCGTCCAGGTCAAGTTCTATACCCAGGCGGGTGTGAACGCGGCTGAGCGCGGCGAGGCTGGTCCGCTGCCTGATGCCGAAAAGGATGCGGTGCGTACCACCACACACCTTCCCTCTCACCCCCTAACTCCAACAACCTTATCAACGATCATTTCTGACTCCAGATTGTCCGCTACGTCGTGTGCAATGATGGTATCCCATTTCGCCCTGAGGACTGGCATCGCCTAAAGAAGGTACGAGTCATGCTGGCAATCACTGATGCCAGATCGCAGAAGGCAACCCTGATGAGGACCGCATCGGTGCTTTTGGTGTCGGCTTGTGAGTGCAGCTGTTTTTTTTTTGCGCGTTAGCTGACATCAGCTACTCGCTCTGGAGCGTGTGCGAGGAGCCCTTCGTCGAGTCGGGCTCTAAGTGGATGGGCTTCTACTGGAAGGACGGCAAGGACCAACTCGTCGCCCGTTCCGGCGACTTCCCTCCCGAATACAAGCCGTCCGTCTCCGAGCCGTCTCACTCTGGCCACCCATGGACGACCTTCACCATGAACCTTCGCGAGCCGATGCCGCTTGAGGGCCCGCTCGAGTTCGCGCGCTTCCTCGTGACTTCTCTTACTTTCATGCGTACGATCCGGCACGTCCAGATGGTGGTCGACGGGATCAAGGTGCTGGAAGTCCGCAAGGACGTCAAGGGACAGAGTGTCGCGCCGCATCTGAACCTCAACACCAGGTCACCGTCGGGCATGTTCAACCTGTACAAGGTTGACGCGACTAGCATGGTGATTACCGCTCGTGTGATGAAGTGGCTCTCGGCGACTGGCACCAAACCACTACCCATCCCAGCTCCCCTTGCTAGGCCCGCCAAGGCTGTTGGCGGCTTCCTCACATCCTTCTTTGGGCGAAGCGCAGTTACCGCACCGAGTCCCGAGCCGCCCTCGAGTCCTATGCCTGCCGTGGTCCCGACCGAAGTAGACGTACTGGCGCGAGAGATTCAGACGTTCCAGGCCGACGTCAAGGTGTCAGTCGGTGCTGCGTTCGGCCGTGAGCTTGAGCGCGCAACCAAGAAATCCCCTCCCCAGCGCATGCCCGCGAGCCTCGTCTTCTCACGTGAAGACGAGACGGCGAAGACGGCTGACGGATCCGAAGCGTCCAACAAGAAGGCTGCTGTCGTGTTCGCCGGTCTCTGCCCTCCTCTTGATGGCGAACACTCGGCCAAGGTCTTCATCGGCCAGCCGACGGGCCAGACGACTGGTATCGGTGGTCATCTTGCGGCGCGGTTCATCCCGACCGTCGAGCGCGAGTCGATCGACCTTGTCGACCGACATGTCTCGCAGTGGAACAAGGAGCTCCTCTGGGTTGGTGGATACCTCTCGCGCCTGATATATGAGCTGGAAATGGTGGACCTTGCGAAGAAGTGGGCCGCGACGGCGCGAACGGACACAGCGACCCGCGACAAGATCCTCGCTCGTGGCCAGCACGCCCTCCGTTTCTTCTCTTTCCGGCCAACCACGCCATCTGCACTCGTCGGCTCGGAGATGGAGTCGGCGTTCTTCTCATGTGCGCGCGAACCGTCAAGCATGCCTATCATCTCAACTGGTGGTATCCTTCGCGTGGACAAGGTCCGCGTCCCCAATGCCACGCTCTTAGAGTTCATCCCTGAGATGCCTGTTGTCACGCCTGCAGTCATGGAGACCGCGTCGCGCATGGTTAATCGCCTGCGCGAGCGCAATCTCCTGCAGGACATTGTCTTTGAGGACGTCGTACAGCAACTCAACGTGCGCCCGTTGACTGAGAAGGAGATGATGGCTGCCCTCAACTGGTGGCAGGACATCGCGAACACCGAGGTCTACAAGAGCAACGTGAATATCCGCAACCGCCTCCTTCAGGCTGCCATCCTCACCACCGACCAGAACAAGGTCATCTCTCTCGGCGACGTAAAGACATATGTCAACCCTCAGAGCTCGTCAATCCCCACGGACATGCCCCTCCCACCAGACACCATTCCGTTCTCGGTTACCAAGCATCTCAAGATGTCGACCATCACGCAAGCCTTTGGTTGGGCTGAGCTCACCGTCCCTTTATATGTCGCCTACCTCACGCGACCGCCGTTGACGGGCGTGAAGGGAACGGACCCAGACACGGACATGTGCGTGTCGCCTATGTTCTCTGAACGTGTCCTCACCATGCTCGGTCGGGCGTGGCAGAACATGAGCGCACAGAGGCAGGCTGAGGTGGCAGCGCTGCTGAAAGAGGTCTCGTGTATTCCCACGAGGGCAGGGTTCAAGAAACCCCGCGAGTCGTACTTCCACGCCAACCTCCTGTTCGATGACCTCCCCACACTGGCGTTCCCAAAGACCACCAACGTCCGTGGCGGCCTCGAGATGATGCTCTTGGCAATCGGAGTCCGCAAGACTGTCGACCTTCAGTTGATCTTCTCCCGGTGAGTTGTTCGTTTCACGCTGATGCTAACCAGTTCAGGCTCGTTGCAGGCGGAGGGTGGTCCTGTATCGACCTTATGAAGTACCTCGTGTCTGTTAAGGACACCCTGTCAAATGAAGAGTGGGCGCGTTTGCGCCAGACTGCGGCGTTCCCTCTCGAGCAGCCCCGTCTCAAAGACGGCAGCAAAGCAGTGTTAGTGCGACGGAAGCCGCACGAACTGTACGAACCGACGGACGCGATGCGCGAGCTCGGGCTGCCGGTCCTTGAGTGGGACGAGCACAAATGGAAGCCTGGTTCCGAGGAGGGTAGGTGTCGATCTCTGAATGGTGCTAACCATTGCAGCGCGGTTACTGTACCACATCGGCATGAAGCGCTTCCCTCCCGTGGATGTGCTCTTGGGTCTTGCAGCAGGTACCCCTCCCATGAACGAAAAGGCGTTCGCTTATCTTCTCAACCACATCAACGACCATTACGCCGGCTTCGAGCCACGCCAGTTCAGCAACGTCTCTTTTATTCCCGGGACAACCGCAACGGGCAACTCGATCCTCGCCAAGCCGGGAGAGGTGTTCACGAACCCCGCGTGCAAGACGCTCGGCTTCCCTGTTGTGCGCGGCATCGCCTCGCTACCCGAGAACGTTGCGAAGCTCAAGATCGAGACCGACCCTCCAATGAACAGGCTCGTCCTCGCTTTCCTCGCCGTTCCGGAGACGGACATTGCCCGGGCGCGCAGCGTATTCGAGTATCTCGCATCGCGCATGGGGACGGCAACTCTCAGCGCGCTCACCCCGCTGGCAGCGCGTGCATTCATCCCCGTCCAGGAACAGAAAACCGAGAAGGGCCCTGGCGTTGTGCGTCTCGCACGCCCCGACGAAGTGTTCCTCTCTTCGGTGCACACCGACTCGCTCTACGCGTGGGCGTTCACGTTCGTCGACTTTGGGTCGAGCGCAAACATGTTCCTGCGCAACTGTGGCGTCAAGTCGGAGCCGTCAACAAAGGACATTGCCCGGCTGCTACTCCGTTCCCCGGAGCGCATGCTTGAACAGGCTGGCCGCGAGCGTTACCTTGAGCAGCTGCGCATCCTCGCCACGAACATCAACAACTTCGACTCGACGATACTGAAGGCCATGCGGGAAACTCCTTTCCTCCTGGCATCGCAACTGGTGCTGAAGGAGAAGCACGGAAAGGATAGCCAAGACGACTTCCGGCGCGACTGGGTACTCACGAGTGCGGGCGACACTATCATCGCGGACAGTGCCACACTCCACACATTCTTCGGCGAGTTCGTGCTCACGGCTCCGGAGGAGGCTGTGCTTGAGTCGTTCTACAGGGCTCTCGGGGCCAAGGCGCTGTCGGCGTGTGTGTCGACGGAGTATGTTCCCAACGGAATTCGGCCTGGGACCTCGTCCGAAGTTGCGGCCTCGCGGGCGTTCATTTTAGAGCGTCTCACCATTTTCCTCGGCTCGCGTCGCATTACGGACTACTCGGCTGACTGGCTCGCCAAGGGCGACAACTTCACTGTCTCGGAGGCCAACGGCATTCTAGCGCGGTACACGTACCGCGACGGACGGAATGTACACCAGCATGTTGAGGTGGGTTTTACACAGTCAAGTCTTAGGCTGACAGGTATAGAAGCTGTACGCCATGGCAACACGGCCACTGGGTGGCAAGGCGATAGCCTTAACAGTGTCCGTGGCCATGGAGCCCGACTTCTACGACGTGGCCAATGCGCTCTGCACTGTGCTCTTGAAGCAGCCCAAGATCGACGATGTGCTCATGCTGGAGTCGATCATGCGCACTTCGCTCCAGTCGCTTAAGAAGCGCGGCTTTAATGTCGACCGCATCCTCAACGCCCATCGTGAGGAGGGTCTCCGCAAGCAGGCCGAAGCTGTGAAGGAGCGCGAGGCACGCGAGGCGTCCAAGACGGCAGCTCTTGCTGCCGCGCCGCTGACACCTGTCGAGGCTGCGAGAAGGCTGTCTATCAAGGGCGCTGGCGCGCCTATCCCAACGGCACCAGAGCAAGCCGTAACCCAGCCAACTCACCCTGCTGGTGGAGGGCTGATAAACGCGCTCAGACGCTTCAGAGATGGCAGTGTTACGCCGAACTCTCCCTCACCGGCACCGGCCGCAGCCTCAGGTCCTGTCACCACCGGCTCTCCTCCAAGCCACGGCGGCGGTGCAGGTCATCGCCCGCGCGGCGGCTTACAGGGCTCCTCAACCAAGCGGCCATCAGGGATGGAGCAAATCCGCGAGACTGCGCGGAAGGCCGTGGCGGCTTCGAAACCTGGAACCGGAGCCATGGAGATCAGGAGCACCAGACAGAACATTGTCTCGCCACCCGAGAGCCAGCAGGACTACTGTGACCCATCGGCCGAGGCCAACATCCATATGGCGTACAACCCTGGTCCACAGAGCTGCCAGATCTGGCTGCCTCTAGGTAAGCTATTCGACACCCTCAGTGAACGCGCTGACAAACAGACCAGAAGGAATTCGAGGGCGCGCAAATGGCGACGAGCCAGCGTTTCATCTTAAACGTCCTCCTCCCGCTGGCTAAAGTGTTCGAGGTGAGCTATTCCGTAGTAGTGAACTCACATCAGCTCCAACCTGCCGTCATCAACGTCTTCTGGGACCGTGAGGGTCCGCTAATTGCCTTCAACCGCAACGGCACGATCTTCTGCAACGGGCGCTACTATGAGGCATGGAGTGAGCCAAGTCGAGGAGGGACAAGCAACTGACAGCAGACGACGCGTCTTCTCAGCGCGGACAAAACCGCGACGCACTGATCTCGTGGTACTTTACCCTGGCGCACGAGCTCGCCCACAATCTGGAAAGCGGACACAATGCGTCGCATGAGTTCTACTTCTCGTCGATTGCGGAAGAGTACCTTATTGCGCTCGGGCAGCTGCTCAGCGACGCCAAATGACCTTCGCTCTTACGCCCCCCATAGACATGAATATGTTGTAATGCTTCATCTATATCCGCTCAAGTCCGCTCAAGTCTGCGCCGCACCGGCATGGGCGCGACCTGCCGTGCGGAGGGACCCTCAGACATGAGGGGTGACGCGGGCATAGGCGAGTCCGTGCCTCCCAGGATGGCCGAGCTGGGGCCTATGGGCCACGATGACGAGGACGAGCTCCGCTCCCCGTTCCCACCGTTCAGAAAGCTCGATGTGAGCGCCGCTAACCGGCTGCCAAAAGTGCTCTTCTCCTTTGTCGGGCTCAAGCTCAAAGATGAGCTAACGGCATCATGCACCGTAGGCCGGCGCGGTCCCCGAATAGTGCTGTCGTTGACCTTATGTGGCCGCCGATTTTCGTGAGGTGGGGGGTACTTGATCTCGCGGACCGGCCCCATCTCGGGCGAGCTCGGCGGATCGACGGGCATCCCTTCTTCGCACGGCCAAGTCCCGTCCTTGACCCATCCAGCCCGCAGGATACGAATAACAAGACCGAGCCTCAACCCCTTGGCGAGGCGCTTGCTACCCGTAAGATTGCGGTGTACGTTGCCAATACCCCCGTGCCACGCGACCGCAGCAGGATCGCGCAACTCATCACAAGGGCCCGAGAAATCGACTAGAAGTGATTCCAGCCGGCCCACAGCGGAGGTAGGGGGCGGGGCGTATGGCACGGACATGGCGGGTGGTGGCGGCGGAGGAAGGTGGTACGTTGGTGGGGGGTTGTAGTTTGCTGAAGAGGATGAGGAGGACGAAGAGGTGGTGGAGGAGGAGGATACGACGGGTAGGGGCGCACCGGCGAGGAAACAGGCGCGGCGATACTCGAAGAAATCGAGGCCTAACGTTAGAGGGAATGGAGGGGGAACCGTACCGGTGCTCGAGACGGTGATGGAGGATGGGCCGGAGCCCGAGTTGCGCGATGAGGGCACAGAGCTCACGCTGGAGACGTCATCGGTCGGGTGGGGTTGGAGGGACATGGTGAGTGGGTGGGCGGGGATGGAGAGTGTAGAAGGGTGTAGGAGAGTGTAGGAGAGTGTAGGGGATAGGCGATGGAGGACGTCTGGTGGTGGTGGCGATGTTGTCGGTGGTGGCGTGTAGAAGGATTTGTTTGCGGGCTTCATGATACTTCGGAGCTGTTATCAGGAGAGCGAATTGATCCCGCTATTACCTTCCCTCTAATTACCGTTGGTTCCGCTAATCAACTTGGCGCGACCAAGATTGATAACATGCCGATTCCGATCTCATCTCGAAACATCACCATGACGTGGGCAACATCAGCCGCGCGCTGCTTCTCCCGACGCTCACGGCTGGCGCGGTTGACGCGATGCTTCTCCTCCCCCTCCAAGACTGAATGGGAACACAACACGCCCTCCCCGAGCCAGTTTGGGACGTATGCCGTCCTCTCGTCCAAGTCCGCGATGGAGGTGTACCCTCCGCCACGACCTGTGCCCGAGTCGATTCCACGCCCAGCGTATGTGCCGGCCAACTTCTTTACCGCGCCTATATGGGAACATTTACCCGGAGGGGAGGAGGTGGGCAATGAGGGTATTACGCTGGGGAGCAGGGAAGAGGACGGTGTACGTGCGGCTGCGCGGATGGCTGGGGAGGTGTTGCGAGCTGTTGGGCAGATCGTTGAGGTGAGCGTTGGCGTGGACTCTGGATCCTGATCCCTTCTCACACCAGCCGGGCATGACTACTGATGACATCGATGCCGTTGTGCACGAAATGGCTGTCAAGCGTGGCGCGTATCCTTCCCCATTGGGATACTCGCACTTCCCACGAAGTTGCACGACGAGCGTCAACAACATTATTGCTCGTGAGTCCCCCAGTCTATCAGAACTAACAGCAGATGGCATCCCGGATAGGTTCGTCCTGTCGCCATGAGCTTCCCTCCGGCACTAACCTCAGCCGGCCCCTCCTCGCCACGGACATTGTCAACGTCGACATCACGCTCTACTACAACGGTTTCCATGGGGATACGTCCGCGACATTCGTCCTCCCAGCCGCCGATGCTGCTGGGCGCGAGCTCGTACGCGTCACCCGCGAGGCGCTTGAGCTGGGCATCTCCGTATGCGGGCCGGGAAAGAGTTACGCTGGTATCGGGAAAGTTATTGAGTGAATTTATAAAGTGTGAGCGGAGCTAACGACAGGGAACACGCACGTAAGCATGGTATGAGCGTCAATACGCAGTTTGTGGGACACGGCATTGGGCGCAAGTTTCACGCGTACCCGCACATCCTGCACCACAGTGAGTGTACTCTTGCAATCAGAAACAATGTTTTGTCTTATTGTGGATATTCTCCCGCGTGGGAATGGCGCCGAGGGTCCTTGGTGGCACGTGTCGCATCGACTTCCATGCTCGCTTCCGGAGCTGATCGCAGAAAACCACGAGCGCGGACTCATGAAGTCAGGGGACTGCTTTACCATCGAACCGCCACTTGTTCAGGGCACGCGGCCGCGAGGTGGCGTTTGGGACGATGGGTGGACCGTCGCGACAGACGTGAGTTGACGGAGGAGTGAGCTGATGACAGACTGGGGCGCGGTCAGCGCAGTTTGAGCATCAGATCCTCATCACCGAGACGGGGGCTGATGTGCTCACGCGCGTCGATTAGACACTAGACAGTATGCACAGGTTACATCCATAACAACACTTCGGAGAAGCCTACTCTGGGCGTGGCCTCTTAAACGGGCCTCCACGGCGGTCGGTGCCTCGCCAGTCGCTGGGGCGTAACCCCAGAGCGATCATGGTTGCCTACTTGAAATGGACCCGGCGCATGCGATGGCTGGGGTGGGGTTCGACACCCATCTGGCGCCCGTTAACGACACGGAAGTGAGGGTCGCGCAGGGGACGCACATAAGTGAGGTTGTCGGTGGGACCTCGGAAGGACCTGTCGAGCTCTGGGTCGACCCAGATGAGGCCATCATCCCGGTTGCCTCCGCCGCAAGGGGAGCGAATCCATTTGATGATGGAGCGGAAGACACCGAGCATTGCGGGTTTGTAGGTGGGAGGAGGTGAGTGCTGCAACTCGAGTTTGGAGTCGAGTGGTTGCACTGGGGAGTGGGACTCGTTTGCAGGTTGGGTGGTGATGAGTGAGATGACAACGGGGAGGGGCAGCATATATGCTGGCTCCGCCTGAGCCCACCGGTTTGGGCGTGCATGCTCCCGGCGAAGTCGCGGCCTGCTCAGGCAGACTGCAGTGTACGCTGTGAAGCCAGGCAGGGTGAAAGCCGTCTCAGAGTGAGACAGAACACTGCACGGTTCTCTCCGTGAGACGCACGGGGCATGTTGTGAGACGACAGAAAAAGTGTTGTGAGCCCACGCATGGTGCGCGTCGTGAGACGCTCCGCGCGCGCAGTGAGGTGGAACATTTTACGCGGGCCAAAATGCATGTCGATAGAGAGCGCAATGTGCTCATGGTAAGAGGAGACGGTAAGAGGAGACGGCGACGGAGCGCCGATCATTCCCCGGCGTTCCACGGGCCCCTAAACAGCGACAACAAGTCTGCAAGTGACAGAGTCTGCGGTTGCTGATCAGCAGTTACGGGCCTGTGCGTTCGACTGCGGCTATGTTGCGCTATGTCCCAGTGCGCACGAGCCCATGTGCGGGCAGAATCATGGTTAAACCGCGTTTGGGACGACTTTTTGGGCAATGGTTTGGCCCAATTGGCCACTGGCTGAGATCTCTTGGTCGAACCGTGCTTTGACTAACGAATAGACATATCTTTTTACTACACAGCCCGCTATCAGACCCCCTGCTTTCAGTAAAGGTAGCCTCCATCCTGAGCGGTTTGTACAGGTGCCAGATTCTCCGTCTCAAATATAGATATCCAACAGTGGATGTGGAAGGTGCTATGCTTCGTTTCGCTCACCTCCCCTCAACAAGCGTGGACCACACCTCTCCGACGGCGCGAGGTCCATTTCGCCGCTAGCGCGACCTCAGCGCAGAAGCCTGGCTGCTACTCCACGGGGTCCACACCTCACGACTCCACCACATCAACAGCCGCGTCTTCATCAGAACTAAACTCTAACTCGTTATCAGGGATCTCGGAGCCGATATGCCGTGGATCTCGGAGCCTATAGGCCGTGGATCGCGGACGGGATATGCCGCCCCTTGTGTACCTTGAAGTTCGGGTCCAGGAAGATCCAATGAGCGAGGACTGGGGCTCGGGGTCACCCGCGCCATCAGAGTGGCGCACGCCGAGGACGCGGAAGCTGGGGCCCGGCTGGGGTCTGATCGGTACGACGCCGATGTTCTCCCATATACCGCGTGGGTTGGACTGGACTTTGGGATTGTGGAGCGGCCAAAGGGCGCCAAAGGGCGTGCAGAGCCAGTCGAGGTCTGTGAGGACTATGTGGAGGCTGCCATGGTGGGATTCAAGGGTAGAGAGGGGAGAGGTAGTGCTCGTGCACAAGTAGATCGAGTAGATCAAGTTGATCAAGTAGATCAGGATGAGCTGTGCGCTTACAGGACGGCCGAGTGGCTTTTTCCAGAATGTAGTTACCAAAGATTACCAGGACGTGTTGACCTGTCGAAGTCATCGGAGGGAGAGGTTTGGCAACCGTTGTGATGTCGGGACGGTCACGAAGCGAAGCCATCAGCCAAGCTCCTATCACACACACCTCGCCCTCGTACGAGCTTGAGTGTAAGCTGATAGCACGATAGTTTTCTGCCTTGGGCCCATATGATGGCGCTAGAATTCATGCCGCCGATCGCGATTCGTCCGGTCCCGGTTGGCGATCTCACGGACGATTTTGAATGGCAAGACAAGCGGACTGAGGGCCATGAGGATAGGAGATGCGGACAAAAGTTACTCAGCGGCACCAAGTCAGCCGCCGTTCTCGTAAGGCTTCTGCACGTCACATAGAGGTTGGCTACTCCTTGGCACTTGGCAGCCGCCTCCCGCCAGAGGCAGGAAGATCGGACTGATTATTATTATCATGGGCAGGAGGATCGGACTGATGATTATAAACGGGGTGGAGGCAGTCGTTGTGGCGCATGATGGAGTGGATAATCCCCAAGCCTTTCATCTCACTCTGTCCTTTTCAACGCATATATCCAGACTAAGCTGTTCAAGAACGCTTAGACGTATCCAAAACATCACAGGACGACAGGTAGGCGATGTAGGGATCGGTAGGCTTGAGCAAGGAAATTATCAGTGTCCAGCGCGGCCCCAACACGTTTTAGGTAGTGGTATCACACGTCGAACCTCCTGAGGCGTACCAAGTGCGAGGAGGGAGGCGCTCGGTGTGTCCTATCCGGTAGGTGCGCGGGAGGGCCGAGCGAAGGAGCGAAGGAGCGAAGGAGCAGTCCAGGAGATCCAGTTGTCACGAATGATGGAGAATTTTGAGGCAGTGCAGCCACGTCACCTGCCCAATAAACGCTGCTCTAGAACTACTTTATCCACATCGATGCCCCACGGATCGTATGCTAACTGAACACTTAGGGTTAATGGATGTTGGCGTTGATAGTCATGCTTGTTAGCGTTGCCAGGGCAGATCGTCCCTGGCGGGGTTCAAACGGTGGAATTCGTGTTTTGGGTGCAGTCCCCCCCCCCGCCATGCAGCCCAAGCTTCGAATGAGCTCTGGCGACGAATATTGCATGTAACGCATTACACGCACCAGCTGAACCAGTCCCACGACCTTTCTCCCCCCACTGTCCTCCGCTTCGGACAAAAGTACTGCACAATCAGAACAATTCAGCTAGCCAGGACGAACGAAGAAGCAAGACGAAGCATCTAAAGCGGCACTCATGGAGCCGAGCCGCTTTTGAACCGTAGGCGGCCGGTCATCAAATGATCCAGTGACGACGAACCCGCGTGAAGTAGTGAGGAATGACCGTGTGTTTGGTGTATTAAACGCGAGGAGGAAGTATGTATTACGCGGAGAGGAAGCTTAAGAAGTGGAGTTCTGTGCTCTGTGGCATCAGTGGGATCCAGTGCAGATCATCGAGTCAGAAGCTGCTCACCTGGGTAGTCTTCAGAACTCGTCACACGCCCACTGCGGACAGGCTGACCGTAATGATCCTCCAGAGCCCCTCCCTATAGCCCCGGTAGACATAGAAGACTATGGCGAGGATGGCGGTGAGGAGGTACCCGACGAAGAAGAGGAACGCCACGAGGGCCACGGTAGCAATGGTGATACCGGAGATGGCGGAGGGAGAGAGGGACATTGCGTATTGGAGTGAGGATGGTGGTAGTGAGTTGTCGTGTATCAAGAGAGGTTGGAATTGAAAGAAATGGCAAAGGGAAGGGCGGCAAGAGGGGAGGAAGGTGTTAGAGTGAAGGGATGATACGAGAGCGTAGTGATGACTAGTGCAATGGACGGCAATGGAGGGTGCTAACACGGTGTCTGATCCATCAGCTTGCCCTTTGCGCGTGCAACATCGCTGTGTGCAGCGAGAACGTGCTCTGCTCAGCATCAGGGGTACGCACCATCACGCCAAAAACGACTCGATGCATGCCATGGCGATGACAATGATAATCAATCCACTGATAAGCTCCACGATCAGCTCGTGGATGACGTAGCAGATAAGGACAAGTAGGCAGACTCCCAAGATGGATCCGATGACGATGCCGACGATGGCGGCTTCGGGGAGGCTGCGAGGAGAGTAGTGGTGGAGTGTGAGCTTATCGAGCCGGGGAAGGGCGGGCATTATACAAGGCGGCTTGCGTAGGGGTAATGGGAAACTGAGAGTTACAGGAAGCTAGTGCTGAGGGGTAAAGATACTTGGGCTCGTCAAAGGAGGCGAGATGGAAGGTAGAGTAGGGGCGAGTAGGAGCTATATGTTGAATGAGTTATGAAGAGAATGCAGAAATAAGAGACTACGGGTTTTATCCAACTTGGGTGCCGGGGCCTAACGGTCATCAAACACTAAACAGCCTGTCAGTCCTGTCGACCCAGCACTTTGTGTTAGATCTGGGGCGACGGGTCTCGAGGATTGAACTTGCCTTGTGTGGCGCTGAGTCTTTACAACCTCCAACAAGTTGCAGTTTCCACCAAAGTTTTGGCTACACCGAAAAATTCTCTAGCTGCGTCAATGGGTGTTTTGCAAATGAGGAAGGTGAGGACTTTTAGAGCTGCCAATCCGATAAAGTTAAGGAGCGTGATGATAACGGCGAGCATAATGATGGTTTCGCGGAGGGCCGACTTTGCGAGTGACCTGGCGAGGGACATGGTACTGAAGGGCAAATGAGGAAACTGGTTGCGGAGTGGACGCAAGGAGCGAAGAAGCGCGTGAGAAGTGGCGAGCCTAGGAGGAGTGTGTGATGGAAAGAGTAGTGATAAACCCAGAGAACGCCATAGGGATACGATATAGTGCCCTGTGGGCGAGGTATGAAGGGAAGGTGCTTACTTGTCGTGTCGCCTCACCGAACGCGCGACGGAGACTGTGAATTCCTCGACGGCAGTGACGACGTGAATAGTGATGAATTAGGAACCAACTTGAATAGAACCAAACATGTAGCGGAGAAGGAGAGCTGAGAAAACTCTAGGAGTGAACGCGACAACGAACCCCGTGACTCCGATGACTGAGTCCATTTCGGCGGGGATGCTATTGGGTGACTCTACTGTATGAGTTACGAACTGTGAAACTGGTATGTGGGTTGTCTGCGGTTGATGTAGCTGTCGCAGAGGGGTGTTGTGTTTCGTGGAGGGATGCCTAATAATCTTGTAGCCCACAATGAGTGTCGACCAACAAACATCGATTGGCGAGCACTCAGGTGTGACATGCTGGTTCCGGGTGGAGATACTGGTTTTTCTGTAAGGGTTGCTCTCGTGCGAGTTTGCGTTGCGTTCTTGCAGTCTTGCATTGAAGTGGCTCTGCATGTATCCATTCTGTCTCCCAGTCGAGTGTGGCAAGAAGCAAGTGTGCAAGGCATAGCCAGAGCATTCATTACAGCTGCACGCACACGCCAAGCCATGCCGAAAACCATCGTACGGAAGGCGAAGGCCCACACAACATCAGTCCATAGGCTGGGTCACCCAGAGGAGCTCCGAGAAAGGCGCAAGCAAAAAGTCCTACAACGGATGCAAAAAAACTGCGGTAGAAGAAGACGGCTTACGGGTTGGTGATGGCGACATCGGAGCCGGGGGGCATTACGAGTGCAGTTGCGATACAAGGGGGAGGAAACTAGAGGTGAGGTAGTGAAGGAAGGTGTACAGTAACCAGGGGTGATGGTGTGTTTGAGGAGTTGAAAGAAAGGCGAACTGGATCAGTCAGCCTTTTTTGGAGTAGAAAAGGGGTGAGGGAAGCTTACGTGGATACATGGTGAGTGATCAATTCTCGCCTTGTTCCGTCAACTTGCGATGCCACTTACGGTACCACGCTTCGATAATGACAGCGATAGCGGCAAGTAATATTAGAATTCCCAGTCGCCGATATGATTGGATGAAGAAGTAGAGCCACACAGAGAAGTTGAGGAAGGCAATGAGGAACAAGGAACAGATGGCAGTAACCGCACAGACGATGAAACCACCGACTGCACCCTGCAAGAAAGGGCGGCCGCAGAGGAACTTGTCTGCCCGATTGGACATCGTGTTGGAAGCGGGAAACTGGTTGGGGGTTGGTCTGGGTGGCGCTGAGGTGGGGCGTAGCAGGAAACGTCAAAAATGTCGAATTCATAGAGAGAGGATGAGAAGAAGCCCCGAGGAAGGTTATGCCAACGGTTTGTAACACACCAGGTGTAATGGCGAAGCAACTCACCGTCAATAATACCCGAAAAGTCATAAGACGAAACAGCGCGGCTTGCCGTCACGCTCGATGGCTGCCACGCGGTCCTCCCGACGCTGTTCCCGGTGTCGGTAGAGATAGATCCCCGCAATCAAAAACCCGAGGACAATATAGCCGCCAATGACGCCGGCAGGATAAACAAATGTAGCACCCACCGCCTGACTGGTAGAGAGACCAGCGCGGTCCGGGGGTTGTAGTTCGAAGTGTGTGAAGGGATGGGTGGGATGAGGTGGCCCATGGACATGGTACGGGGTTGCACAGAGGAAGGTGTACCGGGCTGAGCGCACGGTTTTTGAGGATGAAGAGGTGGAGAGATGGAGAGGAAGAGAGATGGGGAGATCGGAGAGAAAAGAAGTGGAGGGAAGAAGGTAGGGTTGGCAATGCCATCGTAGATCAAGGTATCACTAGTGAGCGAGGTGAGGTACCACTCGCAGTAGTCACTCCATCGATCCATCAGTGCGAGGCGTACCATGGTGCGATCACTGTGTGTGTCTGAGGATTGCTGCAAGTCCTCCCCACCTGCCGAACTCTGTATTCAAGCATTCAAGTTGCTTCAATTCATCTCCACATCGCGTCTCGCATCGAAGATTGTGCCGGGTGCGATCTTCACGTTGCGACGTTGCAATCTCGCACGTCGAGTTGTTGTGGCGTCGTTGTTCGGTACTCCTCGACTGGCCGGAGGCTACACCGCAACTGCGTCTCTTTCTGCCCGGAGGCGACGATAGCGCGCAAGCACCTTGCTGATAGCCCACACGACGCTGCCGAGCGCGTATGTCTGTACCACGATCCCAGCGGCTAGGACGAGGAGGGCGTTGACAACCCACTGGAGCGTCACCGTGGACTGGGTTGCCAACTGAGGTACTGGGGTTGACATTACGTCACTGCCCTAGATCCCTGACCCCTCTCAAACAAAGTACCCTGAAGAGCGGTACAGGTAGATAACGAGGGAACCCAAGTAACTTGGGTCAATCCGACGCCCACGCCCACGCCCATATCAAGCAGAGGGGCGAGGTCCTAGACTAATGCGGTGAGGGGCAGCAACTAGTAGCTTTCGTCGGCTCTGAAGAGGGACAGTCCGTGCTCACGACCACTTTCTTTGCCATCTCCGACCATGTTCATCTCTTCACTCCCTACTACCGCTCAGACCGCAACAGCCTCGGTAGCGAGCGGAACCGTGGTTGTGGTATGGCACGTGCCCATACACGTGTGGAATAATTACATCGCCCTTCTCCTTGCGTCTCATCCGAAATCATCGTACATCCAATGGACAATGAAAAATATAGGTAGCACCGCTCCCCACAGACCTGTGCTCACTGGCTGCCCGGTCCAGACCAGCTGGGATCGTACATTGGCGGAAGGATCTCCTTAGCCGGTGGGGGTGGTGGCAGGGCGCCGCCATCGAGGGCGTGCTCGACCACTGGCGGGACCATCGGCACGGGGTTGAGCGACATCTTACTTTGGCTACCAAGTTCGAATGCCGCAGTGGAGGGCTCGGAGAAGGGGTTGCTCGTGTGCGAACGCGGTACGTACGGCGAGGACGAGTAGGATGTCGAGGGCGGGTGGGATGTCGAGGACGTTGATGGGAAGCCTGAGGGTGAGGAAGAGGTCGGATATCCGCTCGACAAGATCATTGCCTTGGCGTCGTTGATATACGGTTGAGGGGGGTGTGCGGGAGGATGGGTTATGGGCGCGTACGGCTCGACCTGGTGTATGGGCTGATGGTCGTCGTCGATGAAAAAGTCACGTTCCGTCATTTCCTTGCGTCGCCGGCGACAGCACAAGATCAACGCGCCTATGATGACGAGCGTAACCACCCCTCCCACTACCGCGCCGATGATCGCGCCGAGCGGCACGCCTGATTTCGCTGCCGATGTCGCGGAATGGTACACGGTCGTCGTGCCCTGTGCAGCATCCGTCGCAGTCCCGGTCTGCGGGGTCCTTGTGACGGGATCTGGAGTACGCGTCACGTCCGTGGGCGTGTTGACGGCGGTGGCGGTGGGATACAGGGAGGGGAACATGGCGCTGTATTCGGCCATGACGGAGGAGATGATGGACTGGTAGGCTGTCCCACCAAGGAGTGAGGAATAAAGTGGGTCATTGAGGATATCGCTGAAGATTGGGTCGCTAAACGGGTCGTACGCCGATGGGGTGGGGGTGGGTGTAGCCATGGCGGCGGGGAGGGGGTGGGAGGTTGGTGTGGCTGAGAGGTTGAGGGCCAAGGTCTGGTGGTGGGAGAGTATGAACGAGCGTTGAGCGTGATGTTTATGATGTAACCTTGAGGAGAGTCAAGAGTGGGTTGTAGTTGAATGTACAATGCTAAAGAGATGTTGTATCAAGTTGAGGTTGTGAAAGGTGAAGGAACGAGGTAACTACTGGATCAAGCTTGTTATTCGCTTCGCGACCGGATAGTCCGGATACCCTGTATTCAGGGTAACATGCCCCATCCATTCACCCTGATACATGTTGACCCGGGACCAAATTCCCCTGGTTTCGGTTTCACCGGATGCATCCATCTCCACCAAATCAAAAGGCAACATGGCCACAGGCTTCGTGCAGCTGTATCCATCACCTCGGTGATATGGGTTACCAAATGAAAAAAAAGTCGTCCAAGCGCCATGGAAGCTTCATCATCAACGATTAGATATATATTTCCTAATGACCAAGGCAACTGATTGACAGGTACTGGGACCGGTGTCAATCGCGGCATGCTATCAGTGGTTCAACCCTGGGCGCCACGAGAGTTGCTGGCTTGCGTGCCGGGTGGCGTCGTCCTCTTTGGTGCTCCACATGACGTTCATGTTGCCACTTCTTATTTATTAGGGTATGCCGCACAGAGTTGATAAACCCACCTTCACTGGTAGAGTACAAAAACCCTTGAAATTCCATCAATCCAAGAGTTGAGCCCTGTTGAGTAGGTGCCGTTGTTGATAGCCTGGAAGACTCGTGCACACATAATAAATTTGTATCGTATCAAACTTTACTCGCAGTTACGGTATTCTGCATCCTCTTCATACTCATTACTGCAGCCGTTAGGTGATGGTCTAGCTCCGTCCAGCTCCGTCCAGACAAATGGAGTCGACATCTATTAGCCCTTTGAGACTCAGTCCCTCAGTCCGGAACTTTTGGGTAAACGCCGTTAGAAAGTTCACAGAGTTGATATAAACGCCAAGATTCGGCCGCCAACTCTTTTGGATCGAGCGTGATACTCGGCTCGAATCCAGGTCCACATGGGAGCAAGAGTACCGAATTGTTTTTAAAACTTGAACCTAACATCGCTTCGTGCATCAGCTGGCAGAATCGGAGGGCGAAGAGCATAAAATATTGCACTAAAAATGCTGTAAATAGATTTACGTCAAGTCGGGGTGAGGAGTCTGAGCGAGGACTGTGCAGCTGCACATTAAATTCATGTAATCGTCATATACACTATGAAAGCATACCGTAGCAAACGCCCTACCCAGACTTGGAATCCACGGGACGGCGAGCCCCAGACCAGCTGGGATAATGAATGGGCGGAAGGACATCTTTGGCTGGCGCTGGGCCGGCGTCGATGGCATGTTCGACCGCCGCAGGTATGGGCTCTGACGGCTTGTCGGATTCAGGAGCCTGCGGAGAAGACGAAACCGAGGGCGAGTGCAAAGGACCGGAAAAGGAGGATACAACGCTACCGACAATGACGCCGATCAGCGCGACTCTTGTGAGTGTGGTTGATGAGGCCGCGATCGCCGTGGGCCAGGCTCTGACGGTCCGTGAGCCGGACAAACCGGCGGGCACGTACCCCGATCCGGCCCGGGCCGGTCGTCGAAAGCTGTTGGTCAACTTGGATTCGAAGCGGGTGGTTGTCGGGAATTTGGACGAGGTCCAGCCGCCTCTCCGCACCGCGTCTAGTGGTGTGAGTTTGGTCTGCACAGCACTCCTGTGTTGGACCGTACTTCACCATGTCGTTCCAAGCCTCGCAGCTGAGGACTGGACCATACATAGGCCGGCCGAATGACGCCTACTTGGGCCCACACCTTGTAACCCGACTGCTGCATGTACATCTACTACCTACTGCTGTCAACTGTTCCTCGGGCACACTCACGCTCTAAGGATCATTGTGGTACTGGCGGTGGGCCCGGCTCATCTTCGCGCGCTTCACAATGAAGTAGATGAGTAGGGTGACGGCTGAGAGGAAAGCCAGGATGCCGAAGACCAGGCCTGCAACAATGATGGGGTGGTCGATGCGCGTGCCGGGTCGGATGCCTATCGTTGCCGCGGACTGCGTAGCGCTCGCGATCCCATCAAAGGCAGTTAAGTCTACCATGTTAGTGAGCAAGTGAGCATGAGGCCGATGGCGTCTTGAGAACGATCAGAACTGCTGACTTGGGGCGTGAGACTATCTACGTCAGTGAGTGCACAGTGCGCCCTGCGGAAGTGGATTCCTCACACATCTATCGAATCTACAACTTGGCCGCGAGCGCATCATATTCGGCCCGGATCTCATCTTTACTTCCCCACTTGCCAGCTGCGAGGGTCTGGAGGAACCGAACTGCCGCCTCGGACACGGCCTGCGGGTTCTCCTGCAAGCACATATGGCCTATACCGACCAGTTTCTCATTCCGGGCCAACGGGGCGCGCCACACCACCTCGCGATTCAAGTCAACTGGGAAGCGATTTTCAGCGACCAAGAACGCAACCGGCACCTTGAGATTAGGGAGCATATCCCAAGCGCGTCCGGAACTCATTGGCTCGACGAAGACACTCGCCTCAGCCCATGTTGGTGTAGCGAGGACGACCGGCGCATCGTCGACGTTGGGGTCGCCCTCCTCGACGCCGTAGGGGTTGGCCCTAACGAGTCCGTGTGAGAGGGTGAGTTCGAACACTTCGGGATGCCACGTCGCATAGAAAGGGTTCTTGCGCCACGTGCGGCCGGCCTCGACGCGGGACGGCCACGCGTCCCGCCGCTTCATCGCCGCACGGGCGAGGTTCGTTCCCACGTCTTGCTCCTCGGTCGGGAGGACTGCGGACCGATTAAGCGCGCGAGGCTGAATCAACGTGTCTGCCAGGAAGACGCCGTGGTATACGTCCGGTCTGGAGTGGGCCGCCATCACATGCCCCGTTCCACCATAAGAACCGCCCATGCCCATAACTTTCACCGCTGGCGCCAAGCCTTCGGGCCGCCAGAGGAGCTGCCATGGCAGATCCTTTGGCGCCGACTGCTTGGCTGACGGGAGGACGTGTACGATAAAGTTGAGGACGTCGCGGCCCACGTCATCCCAAATATCCGCACAGCCCATGTGCCCATCATTCAGGTCCACGCTCACGCCGTGGTTGTAATGATCGATGAGCCATATATCGTCGATAAGCACGGGCCCGGCTGGGAGAGGCTCAGCAGTCCCGAAAGCCCTGGCCGGCGCGTCCGAAGCCAAGATCCGGCGCAAGGTCGGATGCCAGTGCTAACATTAGCCCATTCTCTCGTTCCTCTTAACCCACCTCCTTCTGCGTTCCGTTCGGGTGGGTACACACGAGCGTGTGTCCGCCAACCGGCTTATCGCGCGTCCATCTCTCCACGCCAAGAAACAAGCCGTCGGGCTTGACGCGCAACGCTTCCTCCAGACTCCACTCGTAGGCATCGACGCGCGCCAACACCGCAGCTCCGACGGCGCTCTCAACGCGCGCCTTGCGAACAGCCTTGCTCTCGCCCGGAATGGGTCGGGTGTTCCCAAACGGCTCGGAACTGCGACCCAAGTCTCCAGTTCCCTGCATCAGTTGGCGAGGGTATGCGGCGGGCACGGCGTGCAAGGTGCGCGTCCATCCCGCCGGTGGTGGGCCGAGGGTGGGGCGCCGTGGTGCCGGCGGGGCAGGGGTGTTGGGATGAGGTGCTAGGGCGAGGAAATTTGCCGGCGTGATCGGTGAGGGAGGATACCTCGAAGGACCCCGGGCGACTGGGATGCGGTTTGGTCTGGGCATGTTGCTGATGGGAGAGAAGTGTGTTCATCATACAGTAAATGTGTGGTTGGGATGGATGTGGACGGAGTCCGGCTATTGCCCGGGATTGCGTGCCGAATCCCAGCGTCACAGAGCATTAGAGAAGGTCCTAATCCGCAGTTACGGCCGTCTAATGTAGGTGTCTACTGGTCGTTGACGGCCGTGATCGACTTCATTCATGCACGCGAACTGGCGTGCAGAGGATCAGAGAGTACAGAGAGAAAAGATCGAGTCAAGGTGCGTGTTGATGATCCAGTGATGCTCAGATTGCAGACAGACGGTCTTGGCGCCCTGCAATCCCGGAGATCGGGAGAACAGTCCATCCCTTCTTCGGACGAACAATCTCGTACTAGAGGCAACTTGTATAACAGCTAATCGCCCAAAACCCATAATCTACAACCACTACACCTGAATAATCTATGACCGCTCATACCACGCCGAGTTGGGCGGCAGCACCTCCATCTTCTCACCATGCTCGACCGTGTATTCCTCAGGAAATGGCGTGAGGTGGGAAGCATGAGCAAGCCGGGGCGTGCGAACACGGTCGGTCTGGCAGCCCATGTCGGCCCGGAGTAGGCGGTAGTAGCTGGGCGGAGCACCTGGTTTCGGAGGAAGCACGGTGTCCAACAGCTAGTGCTGACATCAAACATGGATCGACAACAACAATGACGTCGTCAACGCGGATCTCTTCCTGCCCTCCAGCACCAGCTAGAGACCACGGAGCTCCACCCAGTCGAGAATGCATGGGGATCCTGCTAGCCACTTCGAAAACTGGTCCCCTTATGACCTCGCATCAGTGGGTGATGTACCTTCAAGCGCTCAAGCAATTGTCGACATTACTCCTCCTCCCAATGCAGCTTATCCATCATACAACATAATCATACAACTAAACTATCCAGCGCCTCATGTCTCGGTATGACGTCGAGGAGTTGGATCCTAACGCTTTGCGGTTTCCGTCTCGCGGTCCATCTATCGTCGGGTTTTGGGCACGGTCGAGCCGAGCCGTTGACGTACGTCGCCCACCTCGTCCGCCGGCATTGTGGGGCGACTTGCTTGCTCCTCTGGTTCGCTTGGCTCGTCTACCACCCATTGACGCGCTGGTGCTCAATCACTCGCAAGTCGATGCTCTCGATGCTCGGCTTGACGCTGAGGGTCTGAACGCGCTCCTTGTCATTGGGCCGCACCCTATCATAGTCCGGGTCGTACGAGAGCTGTGGCACAGCGAGTGTCGCCCCGAACTTGGGTTCGCGGAGGATGGTCTTGCCCCAGCACTCGCTGTCTGAGCAGCCCGAGCACGAAAAGTCGCCAGAGCCCGAACTGGAGCTGTTACTCTCGAGATCTCGCTCTTTCCGGACGAGTGAGCGGCAGCGGTTCTGGAGGTCACGCTGCTTCCGCACGCGCTTGCCCTGCCGACCGTGGTACTTGCAGAGAATGGTGCCGGCGACGACGACGATGAGGAGAACCGAGGCGATGGTGACGCATGCGATGCGCCCGGTGCTCCAGCCAGTCATGATTGAGGAGACAGGGCGGAACGAGATGCGGGGTACAGTGGAACGCCAAGAGTGTGGTTCAGCTGCAAAAGGCGATGTTTGGGGTGGACAAGTTGAGTGTGGCTGGTCGCTGATGGATTGGCCAGAGTGCTGTCGAACGCGTCGAGATGATAAGAGCAGATGAGATGAGATGAGATGAGATGAGAAGAGCAACAAGGGGTAGAAGAGTAAGTGGGCGACCAGTCTCGGATGAACCAGAGTGTTTCTACTGTCAATGGCGGAGTGTCGTTGCGTCCCCTGCCTGCCAAGCAGTGTCAACACCGAGTGGGCGTCGCAACACCGTCAACACACCCTCGGACCTGGCGGGGCGCTTCTGTTGTTGTGCTGGAGCCGAACGCCATTCTGGCCATTCTGGGGTCTACAAGGAGGACATGCATGTTGGTAGTCTATTCTCACCAACAAGGGGCAAGGCGATGTTGTAAGCTTGAATAGTTGTTTACATCACCATGTCCAACCGACAGCCCGGCCCCGGTTCCTGGTTCCTTGAATATACACAACACCAGGGGCAGGGGTTCCGCTTCCTTGCCCTTGCCCGAATGCCCATACATCTTGAACAAAATTCAAGAAGGTTCGGAAGCGTACGTCAATGAAACCCAGGGCCGGGGAACAGCCATCCCGCTCAGCTGCGCGTAGATGTGGGGTATGTACTATAGGGCAAATGGGGCATAGGGTTGCCGTTCGACGACGGAACGAGGAGCCAGTCTCTGTCAGTGGGAGGGGCGGGCTCTCATGTCATGCTGCCATCATGCTTGGCAATGGGGCAATGGCAGGCCCCAGGCTGCAGGTCGGAATGAGGTTGTAACTGCAGGAAGGCTGGTGGTATGGGGTTTGTCTTGTGGCGTCTTTGGCTCAACAGAGTTCTGCCCGGTCTAATCCGCCGGAACCTGACACGCCCCGTATTGGTACCTTGACGTCAACCCCTGTACCTCAACGTACCTCAATGGCTCCACCACGCGACCACGTGAACATCAACCTTCATGATGCCGTAGGAAACCCAGTTGTATCGAGTCGAGTCGAGCCAGAGCTGGAGCCCGAGCTGGAGCAAACTTGGGGATCTTGGCGTACATGAGCTTGGCGACATAGCAGTTTAACCTGTGCCACGGCGCCTCGGCGCGTGACACTTTGGGACTGTCCGGTGGTAGCATGGGTTGTTGAAGATTAAAAGTACGTCAGGCCCTACATGTACTCCATGTCGTAGGTCGTATACGTGTCCCCCTCCCAGTCAGCTCATGTAGCATCAAGGAATGGCGAGTAACAACAACAAGCATCTCGATCTGCCATTAGGATAAGGGATTAACCATCGATTATGATCACTTCCTAATTGGCCTCCACGTGTGTTTGGTTCCGCCCTTGACGTCAACGCCACCTGACGCTCGATGGGATGACATGTCGCGACGTTGTGACCATCCACACCTCCTCGCTCGCCATCATGGTCCTCGTACTCGTGATCGGGGACCTCCATATCCCCACTCTCACCCACGACCTCCCGGCAAAATTCAAGAAGCTTCTTGTGGGTATCTCCTCTTGTAGACCCGTGGCGCTGGGATGACCGTGCCCGGCCTTCCCCAGCAAAGTCTACTCATCCCAGAGGACGCCGCGCTAACCCCAGGTGCCCGGCAAGATCCAGCAGATTCTGTGCACTGGCAATGTGAGCGACAAAGAGACACTCGATTACCTCCGTACCATTGCGCCTGAGTTACACGTCGTGCGCGGCGAGTTTGACGACGTGAGTTTGATTACCTTCCTCCAACAACCTGCCCAGGTTACTCAGCTATACGGCTATCAGTGATTTCTCACGAGCTGACGCCAGAACTCGCACTTCCCCCTATCCCTCACCATCCCACATCAGAGTGTCCGCATAGGCGTCGTCCACGGTCAACAGGTCGTGCCGGCCGGCAACCGCGACATGCTCGCCGCCCTCGCGCGCCAGATGGACGTCGATGTCCTCATCAGCGGCGGCACGCACCGGTGAGCAGCGCTGAAATTATTACAGCTGACATCAGGTTCGAGGCGTTCGACTTTGACGGGCGCTTCTTCGTCAACCCCGGGAGCGCGACCGGCGCGTGGAGCGGTCTCGATGGGTGAGCTAAGTCCCCATTCGCGAGTTGACATCAGTGACTCGACGCCATCGTTCGCCTTGCTCGACGTGCAAGGCCCCGTCATTGTCACATATGTTTACCAGCTTGTTGACGGCGAAGTGAGCTCCCCCTCCATCGCGTTAGCTGACACCAGGTCAAGGTCGACAAGGTCGAGTACCGGAAACCTGACCCACCACGAGACGGGCAGCAGGACCAGAGCTCGGCGTGGTGAGGGTTGTACGGACATGTATGCGACGACTGGTGACGTTTGCATCGTACACTAACGGCTAACCAGACGTGGCCGGATTTGAGCGCCTCGAGGGTTCTGCTTCTTGGCTTGTCATCTGCCGAGAAGCGCACCAAAGATTATGAGACCGTTAAACGTAACAGGATCTTAAAGCGCCCTTCGAAGCGAGGAATATGCGGTCGATGTCCCGGGGACGCGCGTCTCGACGAACCTGCAGACCTTTCAGCTCGTCAGCCTGGACACCCGTTCCCGTTTCCCCGTCTTCATTGCCGGGATAATGGGGGTACGAATGACATTCGAGCGGCGTCGTTTCTACTGACCAAGTGTCTCTAACTCTGGCCGTGACACTCGGGAAGCAACCGTGAAGGACGTCGCTAGCGAGTGGATGGAATCTTGCGGCCGCACGTGAACAGTATTCCCAGTTTCAAGTAGGCTCACTGCAAGTTTCAGTGCTGAAGACATGCCAAGCCATGGCGCGACATACGCCCCTCCAAACGAGATCTGACGTCGCGCTCTAACATGCTCTATCCCAACACGGACATTGCTCTCTTCGCCATGGCCGACCCCACCGACCTAATCAACCTGTACCTCCCGAACCCCAGCCATACCCCCTCACGAGATCACCACGTCGCCCTCCGAAACGCGCGCGCGGCGTACAGCGTGCACATCGCAAAGGTCTCTGCGGGCGTGCTCGGCGGTCTCGCATTCATCATCATCGTCATCGCCCTCGTGCTGCGATTCCGCAAGCACCGGATCCAGACAGAACTGCCAACGGTGCTCGTGACGTCCCCGAGATCGCCGCATGTTTGGGTCGTACCACCCGGAGCGGAGGTGGATCTTGCGCACCTTGCGCCGCCCAAGTCCTAATGCATAGGAGAAATAAAACCTAGAAGGCGGTGGAGGGCGATGTATCGAGGTAGGCGCATCAGATGGAAGATGGAAGAGGAAGGGCTCCTCCGGGTCTGAATGACGTCGATTACTGCTCTGGTTTTAGGTGGTCAGTCGGCCATCGGCCACAGGCCACACACCCACACATCAATCTCATGACAACCCAACTCCCTAACATCCTCAGCGTACTTGTCGGCCTCATCCCTACTCTCGGCCTAGCTGCCTTTTATTACATCTACTACCAACTCTGTCGGCCGCGCTTCCAACAGTAGTCGTGACCTGCCCGACGGCGACGTTTGCTTCATACCCCAACGAACGCGCGACTTTGTACATCGCGACCCAGGTAGGGGGTGATGCATCCTTCTTGCTCAATACAATTCACTGAATCGCGGCTCGTGCTCCTCATGCAGCTGCTCCACCACAACTAATGCACCACCTGCTGCTCTGACCCTCCTGCTGCTCTCTCCGCCGCAGCTACTGCTCCGCCTCGATACGCCAGCGCTCCTCGCCCACCATGGCGCGGTACTCGTCCATCGAGAAGAACTGGAGGCGAGACAGGACATCATCGATTGCGTCGTCAGGCCACTCCCACGCATATGTGAGCAGGTCGGCTAGTCGGTTAGCGAGTTGGACGCCCGTCGGTGTCGGTTCCGCCTTGGCCTCTGCTTCTTGTTCCTCCACATCCACGCCAGGCGCCTCCTCCTGGAGGAGGCGGGACGACTGTTTCGGCCCGAGCCACACTGGCCAGAGCCAATCATCAACACTCTCCAACCCGACGAGAACAACCCGCCGCCCCCGCTTCTCGCGCAATGCCTTGCTAACTGTCCCCAGCACATGGCAGTTGGTGCAGTATCGGTCTTGGGCACAGACGGCGAAGGCGTCGAGCCGTCCCCTGGCGGGATGGAGGATGACGACGACGTCGTCGATCGCAAGTACGTGCAGCAGCTGGAGGCGGAGGAAGCGACCTCCAGCCCCAACCGCGCCATTTAATACCAGGCGCGGAGGGAGGGGCATGATTACTAGTGAAGGGCCAGCCACCCCGCCCAGGTGCTGTAGGCAGTGTTCCAGGTTATATGTCGTGTCAAAGGCGCGGTGTAGTGCCCATGGATCGCGAGGCGCGCAGAAGACGACCGCTTCGTCGGGTTTTAGGAGGGACGCAGCGACGGCGACGGCGTATTCGTCTGGCCACTCGGCAGTGGAAGAGGGAACAAAGCGCAGAGTACGAATGTTGATGCGTGGAACCAGGTGTGACGAGTTGTCAAGTCTCATATCGGCTGGCGGACCAGTAATGTCCACGGTCCGCGCGAGGTCTGGGTCCAGCACCCACGATGTTGGCGATGGACCCCACCACAATCGGCGCCACCATGAGGGGGGCTGACGTTAGTTTGGTTTGGTTCCAGGTTGAGGAGTACCTTTGGAGAGCCTGGGAAGGGCGACAACATGTCGTCCCTCAAGACCACATGGCGAGCTAGATGCGCATCCGCCCGTTGCTTCAGCGCTTGGCTTGTCGCACGGAGCGCGAGGAGCGTCTCGGGCCCGGCTTGGTCGACGATGCCGTCTAGGATGTGGGGGTAGGCTGAGGAGTCGATCATGGAGAATGGGTTAGTGGGCAATGCCGATGGGTGGCAACTCTACTGACAAGTGGGACCGCGGAATGAACTGTCATCTGTGGGAATGCGGGAATCGCCAATCATTATCTTATCCTCTCGCTATCGTACTACCATGCTACAGGTGGCATGTTTTGTCGTGCCGTCATGCCGTTGGGTCAGCACTTGGATTCTCCTTGCTCTATATCACCTCTGACAGAGATGCATGATAGGGCTAGCGGGCGTTGGTGGGAGGGAGGAATCCGGATGATCCGGTCGGTCCAAACCCGGCTACTTTTGCCGCGGCAATGGATTTCTTTTGTTCTCACGCCCACTCGTCATCATTCATCTTTCAAACGCATTGTTCTTGTTACCCAAGCTCTTGTCCAGATTATAAACGTATGGTGCGCTGCGTCACGGGATACCTTTGGATCTTGATCATGGCGCCAAACAATAGTATTTAGGAGGGTAATTACCTGGTCGCGTGGTGGGTACGTGGGCGCACTGACCGCACGGTGTCAAGCGATGGCCCCCGAGTATTACTCGGTCAGTGGGCGATGTACTCCGAGGATCCGAGGAGGATACTTGTCCTGTGATACCCTGTTTAGTTGGCGAACCAGCTTTAGGTTCCATCTATTAGATGGGGTAAAGACGAGTCACCAATCCATTCACCTTCCCCCTTCCCTCTTCACTTCCTATCTCTACAACATCACACTCACACTCTCACTCTCACTCCCACACCCACACCCACACCCACACCCACACCTACACTTATCATGAAGGTCCTCGTACTCGGTGCTTCTGGTGAGTCCACGCACCTATGTGTCCTTTCCTTCCCTCTAACATCAGGCTTCATCGGCCTCCCTGTCGCGCTCGCATTCGCGCGCGCCGGACACATCGTCTACGGTACTGCGCGCGACGCCAAGACTGCGCGCAAGCTCTCCATTCACGAGATCATTCCTTTCGTAACCCCTGCGACCGCCGGCCACGGCTTCAGCGTCTGGGGCAAGATCGCCGCCGAGGTCGATGTCAGTGAGTACGGATGCCCTCCATTGGCTAGAGCCGTCGAGCCATTAGCGCTGGCGAGTGGCCAGCAGGCGCCGGCGTTGGGGGTGGTGAAACGGGGCGAGAGGGGCTATCGCATCTCCTGGCTCGAGCTGGCTGCTGCTTCTTTGGCAAACAAAGGAAATTTCCGTGGAACAAGGCGGAAGCGCAGAAATTGGTAGTCCGAGTCTCTGAGTATCCCAAGCGCTGCACCGCTTGAGCTCGCTTGGTCTTGTCGATCTCAAACCTTCCCCTACGCCAAACCACCAGAGTGACCCAGAATTAACTGCCAAACACCTCCGCCAATCTCAACCGAGCCAAATACAAATACTAACCCCAGTCATCGACACGATCCGATCTTCCGAGTCGGAGACCCCACTTGCGGCCCTCCGTGGCGTTGAGGAGATCGCCTCGCGCGGCTCGGCCGGCACGAAGGTGACCTATATCTTCACTGGCGGCGCGTGGTCGCACTCGCGCGGCCACGGCGGCCTCGACAAGTGGTCGAGCGAGCAGCTCCCGCCTACTAGCGACCTTGAGGTCGCTGCTTGGCAGCGCGAGGTTGAACAGGCTGTCTTGAGTTCGGCGCGCGTCAACGGTGTCGTTATTCGCCCCGGTACGCTGTACGGCCGCTCGGGGAGCTTGCTTGAGCCGTTCCTCCTCGGTCCCGCGTACGACGCCGCCAAGGCCGGTCGCGAGTTCGATGCCGTCGGCCTCCCCGACACCCGTCTCCTCATGGTGCACCAGGACGACCTTGCGGACCTGTTCCTCCGTGTTGGTGAGCGCGGCCCCCTCCTCGCGGGGCAGGCTCTCGTCGCGTGCAATTCCCAGAGCGAGCGCTGGACCGACATCCTCGACGCTGTCGTCCGTGTCTCCGGCGCTAAGGGATGCCGCCTCCGCCCGCCCTCTGACAAGGTCCCCGCCGAGGTCGCGTGGGCTTCCACCACGCTCCTCCGCCCAACTCTCGCCCACTCGCTGACGGGGTGGACGCCGCGCAAGCTCAGCCTCGTGGACGGCATCGACATGTACTGGCCCTCGTTTGTCGCTCATTATGAGGGCAAGAAGACGATCGCGCCGTGGGACCTCCCCGGCGTCGTGCCCGTTGGCGGCGCGGACGTCCGGCCGCCCTCCCACCGCCCCAGCCTCTCGGCCAAAGGCTCGGGAACCGGGAGCCCTCCTCGCTCCAGCCCCCTCGCAGGCTAAGCGTGCTCGCTTGGAGTAGCGCCGAAAAGTTGGCCTGCAGCCGTCTCATGGACTCACACATGTATGTACGATATGTCACTGTGTATTGGGTATGGGGAGGCTGTTTGCGGACTACCGCTCCGCTGACTATTCTAACCCCAACACGTGGTGCAGCCAAAGAGCTACTAAAATCAGTTCGAACTGCCCCAGTCTTCGCACACAGGGACGACGTTGTGAGTAGGCGGCGAGTCCGAAGCGAGGGTGGGAGCCGTATCAGTCCTACCGCTGGACTGAGCCCGTAATTGTCCTTCGGCGGCGTGGAATGGTGCTAGGACCTGGGGGTGTCAATGCAGATAACATATAATCGGCGAAGGGACAGCAGCGCAGACATCTCTCTGGATTGAACCGAGCTGGAGTGAGGTCAGCATTCAGTGAGATGAGTGCTGATGGAGATTGACAAATATTATTCCGAGGTTGGAGTGCGAGTGTCGGTCTGGCATCTCGTCCACTGATCCTCTGACTGTACTACAAGGCGGTTAGCCGACAAAGGCGTAGAGTTGGCGCCCGATGACCCTGACTTGCGGTGGCAAGTGGAGAGCGGCGTCGTTGAACTCGAAGCTATGACTAATAGGACGAGGGGGTCAGACAAGCGCATGTGAAGAGTGTACGGCCAAGTTCATCAGTTGTGCCATTACGCCGGGAACCCTGCAATATCCATGTACTGTACTAAAACGGCAACTAGTCTCACCATCAGCTATGGCAAAACGCTCTCCATGGCCAGCAACTGCTCGACCGTCTCCCTCTTCCGCACGACATGCACCGTCTCCCCGTCGATGATAACCTCAGCGGCCCGCGGCCGCGTATTGTAATTGGACGACATGACGAACGAGTACGCTCCCGTATCGCGCACAGCCACCAAATCGCCAACCTCGACATCCAACTGTCGCGCGCGTCCCAGCCAGTCGCCACTCTCGCAAACCGGCCCAACGACATCATATACCTCTCCCTTTCCGCCGCGATCATGGACGGCCTCGATACGGTGGAACGCGCCATAGACGGCCGGCCGAGCGAGGTCGTTCATCGCCGCGTCGACGATGCAGAAATTCTTCCCATCCCTCGGTCCCGGTTTCAGGTACTCGACTTTGGTAAGAAGCACTCCGGCGGCAGCGGTGAGACTGCGCCCCGGCTCGAACCAGACGTTCCGCGGTCCGCGGCGGTCGACATGATCGAGAATCGTCTTGACAAATTCGGGGGTTGGGGGCGGCGCGTCTCCGTCCCCGTAATCAATGCCCAGTCCGCCTCCAAGATCGATATGCGCGATTGGGATTCCGTCCCTCTCCAGAACCTCCACGAGATCAAGTACCCGGTCGACGGCGGCGAGGAACGGCGCGGTATCGGTAATCCCCGAGCCGATATGGCAGTCCACTCCAATAATCTCGAGGTTTTCCATCCCCGCCGCCGCAGAATAGGCCGCCCGCGCGTCCGAATAGTCGATACCGAACTTGTTTCCCTTCTTGCCCGTGGTATTGTAAGCGTGTGTATGCGCGTCGACGTCGGGATTAACTCGAAGCGCAATTGGTGCTTTCATCCCCATCTCTTTCGCGGCGTCATTCAACCGGCTGAGTTCGGGAACAGACTCGACGTTGAAGCACTTGACACCTGCAGCTAAGGCCTCCTTCATCTCGGAGTGGCTCTTGCCAACGCCGGAGAAGACCACATCACATGCCCGTCCGCCTGCGGCGAGGACGCGCCTCAACTCGCCCCCGGAAACAATATCGAACCCAGCTCCGAGGCGGGCAAAAATCGAGAGAACGCCGAGGTTCGAGTTGGCCTTGACTGCGACGTGGACCTTGACTTGACAGGAATTGGTTCGCTGTGAAGCGCCGGCCATCCAAGCATTCCATGCTCCCGTTAAAGCCGCGAGGGAGTAGACGTATAGTGGCGTGTTGTGGGTTTCAGCGAGTGAGGACGCAGAGACGCCCTCGACGTATAGCGCGCCTTCGCGGCGGTGGATGGGGTCGTGCTTCGTCATGGTCATGTTGAGATGATCAGATTAACCCCAGCGGGGATTCTTATGTATTCTGGATAGGCACCGGATATGGCCCGGTGGGCAAGCGAGTTGCCCATCGCCCATGTCCTGGCCCACTGTCCATCTCCGCGCCCATCGCTCATGTCAGCCTGCAATGTAATAGCGAGATCGCCGCGGCGGGAGGCTCCTAGATCTCTGGGCAATATACGATCGTATACGACAAGACAGAGGTGTAGGGCGTTGGTCTAATCAAGGGATGCATATGGCCTCTCGTGTGGGCACGAGTGGGGACGCCTGAAAGGAATGGAGGGATTTTGAATACATTGTCTGGAAGACATCCACCTCTGATGTGGTAATATGCTCCAGCATTGTCGCGACATTCTCTCAAGCCTTGATGAGCATTGACAGTCGTCTAGTCGCGCCTGTCTTTGCCTGACTTTGATCCTTTGAGTACACAAGGGTTTCTTCCGAGAATCATCCGGGATGTTACCGTGGCAACTATGCGTCATTGACCGATCACAATTTGTTGATTCTCCACTTCTCATTTCTCACTTCTAACCTCATTCTAACCTCTTACACTTGACATCATGTCCCTCGCGCGCTCCTTTGCAGCCGCAGCCGAATCCATTGCGCCAGTCTACGGCAATGTTCCCGCCCTCCTCGCCCCACTCCATCCTTACGCCCCAGTGGGCGCACTCGACATCTTCGGTGCAGCCCGCCTGAGTATGGGCATCAACTGGGTTGCGAGTGATACCAAGGGACGTTCACGCGCTACGTTCCTCCAGGAGGCACTGGGGATGCTTGTTATCGTGTTTGGCGGTGAGACCTTCCTCGGTAAGCTTAAGAAGCTGGCTGGAACCTCAAGTAGCTAACTGCAGCGCTGTGTACTGGCACACCGCCGGGGTGGCTCGTTAACCCCACGTTCATCTTCCTGTTTGCTGGCGTCCGTAAGTCATTTCCACCTTGATCGCTTCTCCGCCCTTCCCCTCCCCCCATCCTCTTCTCCCCCCGACCCCCACAACCCCTTACCCCAGACTTCGCCCTCACGCGCACACCCCTCCGCGTCCTCGTCCCAGCCAAGCCCAACCTCCTCATGGAGCTGGTATTTGCGCCCCTTGACGCTATCGGCCGTACCCTCCTCCTCACGCGCTTCTCCATCATCCCGCTCCTTCATCCACCTGCAGGCACCACCGTCCTCCCGGCAACGCCCAGTACCCTCGTCCTCGTCCCTTTCATCCTCGCAGTTCCCTTCGCGGCGCTTGTGTTCAGCGGTACGAACTGGTTCGCGCCGCAGATGGAGCTCTCGACGCCCAACGAGCTCAAGCCCGGCGGCTGGATGGCCGTCGACGCGTGGATCGCCATCGTCGTCCCCGTGCTCTTTCTCTCCCTCATTGGCCCCGTGGAGGGATGGCCCTTTGGCCTCGGCATGCAGCTGAGCGAGGACGCGGCGATTGTTGTGTGCGCCGTCGTTGCTATTGTGAGCTTTGTGGGGCGCACAGTGTACAACCTCGGCGGAGTTGAGCCGGTGAAGAAGAGCAGCAAGAAGAAGGCGAAGAAGGCGTAAGTGGGGTCTGAGAGTTTGGGGAGTAGCGTCGGCAGAAGAGGAGGAGCTTGAGACGACTGGTAACGCCTCTAATGTGAACTTGTTGATGCGACTAGAGATATGTAGATAAGGTTGTCCCTGTCTCACCTCACGTCTGAGCTGCCAGTCAATTTCGGACAGGCCTATTCCAGTTCAAGAAGCGCGTTCTGACGTTGCGACCCCCGTTCGCAGCGTCAGAATCAATACACAGCAACTGCCAAGACATTTCAGCCTGGCTGGCTGGCTGATATGTATGCATGGATGTGGTGATGTGGACGTCCCGCAAGTTGTTCCTGGCCACGTAAACAGATGCCGGTGCGGAAGCAAAAAGTGTGACCCCGCCATCACCCGCCCTTCCCTCACTACTAGTAACAAGTTGTTTGAGATCGCTCATCGCTCATTCTCGCCACCTCGCCACTTCCTGACATTGTCACCTCAGGAACACTCCATGTCCCGCTACGATGGAAATTGACACGTCGCCGGGTGACCTGCCCATCCCTCTCCCCGAGTTCAGCGCGTCGTTTCCCCTCCCATTCCGCGTCCTCTTCCTAATCGGCCTCGCCATTCTGCTCTGGGCAGTCAACCTCCACGTCCTCTCTCTCCTTGGGCTCGACGTCTCTTGGGCTCTCGACATCAGAGATGGCGACGATACAGTATTTGACGACGCGCCCCACCAACCCTCGCACGTTCCGAGTCAGTTCCTTTACGGCCCAGTCTACAAGCTGTTTATAGGCTACACGGCATGGTGTGTCGCCGGATACACATTGTTTAGGGCGATATGCGGCGACGACACGGACTCTATGGAACGGTGGCGTGGTCTCGTCGGCGTCATCTGCGTCATCCCGTTCGTGGCTACCCTCGCGCCCATTCGTGGATTGGGGTATCGCGAGCGACGAGCGTTACGCCACGCGCTGGTGCGCTGCTTCAATCCGCCAGCGCGCGACCCGATCTTCTTCTGCGACGTCATCCTCGCCGATATCCTCACGAGTTTTGCCAAGGTCCTCGGCGACCTGTTAGTCAGCGCCAACCAGATTGTCTTCGGCGGCATCTCGCATGGGAGGCAAGTCCCGCACGGCGCAACAAAATGGCTCGTCCTCGGCATGGTGTGGTGAGTACCTACCCATTATCGGCTGTGGCCTTCTCGAAATCAACTGACAGCAGCCTACCATACGTTATCCGGTTCCGACAGTGCATGGTCGAGTTCTACCACTCGGGGTGGAAGAGCATGCGCCCCTTCGCCAACGCGTGCAAGTACGCGTCGGCGTTTCCCGTCATCTTCCTCAGTGCGGTGCAGAAGAACGTCGTCACAGAAGTCGCCGCCGCAAAGGGGATGAGTGTGGCTGAGCTGAGCGCCACCGGTCGCTGGTTTGGCGAGCACCGTCTCTTCCGCCTCTGGCTGCTAGCGGTGGTGGTAAACTCCTTGTTCTCGTTTTACTGGGACGTGCAGAAGGATTGGGGGTTGACTCTCCTCCAGCTCGACACCTGGACGCCTTCGCGCGGCGAATATGCGCCAACTCACGCCCGCTCCCTCTCTCAACCACAAGGGTTGTGGGCCCGCTTCACCTCCGGACACCAGCTGTCCCCCCTCCCCACACCGGGCGGATACGACAGCCGCTCCAACAGCCCGACGCGCCAGACAACACACTGGGGCCTCCGGCCGACGCTCCTCCTCCCCGATCCCGCGGTCTACTACCTTTTCACCGTGCTGGACTTTGTGCTCCGCTTGACTTGGAGCCTCGAGCTCTCGTCGCACCTGCACGTGATTTCGGATATCGAGAGCGGCGTCTTCCTCCTGGAGGCGCTTGAGCTCGTGCGTCGCTGGATGTGGGTGTTCATCCGTGTCGAGTGGGAGACGGTGCGTATGGGCGAGATGACGAGGTTCCGCGCGCCGGGACATGTCGAGCGCACAGCCGTGCTATGGGACGACAAGGACGCGCAGCGCGAAGATTAGACTTAGAGAGTGTTACTCGTATAGACGATATCATGCATTCGTGGATATGATACAGTGTTCCCGCGAGCGTAGCGAGCGTAGCAAGCTGGGGGGTGTACAGTCATTGCGGCAGTCATGCTGAATGCGCGGTTCAGCGGCGGCACCGACGCAGTCGTTGCGATCCAGGCAATGGCGCGCTCCGCAGCAACGTATTGGAGACCGCCGCCTACCACTTGCGCCCAACCGCTTTCTGTCGTCAGTTCAGCAAAGCAGCCAGCCAAATGCACGCACCTGCACACACTCCTTGAACGCCTTAAACTCGTCCTTGCACATATCGCGATGTACTTCCTGGTAACTGCGCCCGACACATGCGCCATATGCCACGGACTGGTGTCAGCTCCAACGCCTCGACTAGATAAGCAGGTGGGAAGAGGTGAGGCCGCCTAGACAGACACGGATGTCAGGAAGAGGGGGGAATGAATGGAGGCTCACCTGCGCAGCACACGACTTGCTCGCGCGCGCGAGCGTCTTGAGCGGCTGCTTGTCCTTGAACGTTGCGCGCGCTGACATTGTGATATTATTGCTAACCTTGGAAAGAGGGATGGTCATGTTAGAGTTGACCCAACGGAGCGGAAGCAGATTCGGCGGCTAATCCCATCCCAATGTCAATATCGGGCCACCAGAGGGCATTATCGACCTGATGTCTTATCTTCAACACAGACTTGAATCCTGTTTTGCATACTAATACTATATCCTATATCATAGTATGCGACCGCCCCTCGGCCTCGCACCAATCCCACAACTTGTCCCACGCCACGGGATTGTCCAGATCCGACCGCGCCAACGTTGGCGCCTGGATACAAGCGACATAGCTGCCCGAGAGTTTCCGGGCTTGGTCGACATCCAAATTCGCCAACCAGAGCTGGTTGAGTGCCCCCTCATCGCACGACAGCTGCGTCGCCCGCCATACGGCACTGCTCAGCCGCAAAATAGCAACAGAACGGAGGTGGGTACCGAGATTACTAGCCACTGGACCGGGGTGGACCGCGAACGCCAGTACCTCCCCTCTTTCTGTTCCAACCACCTCCCCACCTGATCCGGGACCATAATGCGCATCGACATACCTCGCAAGGGCGACTCCACCCCATTTACTCTCGCCGTATTCTTTGATCTTGTCCAGTTTTCCCGTACCCTTCAATGTGTCGTAGGCAATACCTCCGTCGATCCCATTTTTGGGGGCCCAGAGATGCGCGAATGACGACGAGACGATGAGGCGTGATGGAGACGCGGTCGAGTTAGAGGTAGACTGCATAAGAGGGAGGAGGCGAGAGATGAGTCTCTGGTGTCCCAGGACATTTGTTCCGAACTGGAGAGCGTATCCCTGTTTCGTCTCGGCGGGGGGAACTGCCATGATCCCAGCATTGGCGAAGAGGACATCTAAGCGTTTCTCCTTCTCCAGAGTCTTGGCAGCCTTTTCCACAGAGTACAGATCCGCTAAATCGAGGGCAAGGAACTCGAGTACCCCCGGAGTCTTGGGAGGAGTAGTTGGGACTTGGAGAGTTCCGTTTATATCCCTATACGCGCCTGAAGTGATTTCCGTAATGGCCTGGTTTGCCCGTTCCTCTGATCGACAGGCCATGATGACTCGCGCACCGGCGTTGTAGTATGCCTGTGCGGTTGCGTAGCCCGTACCACTATTCGCCCCCGTTACTAGGATCACCTAGAGTCAGAAAGGAGAGGGGAAAAGCTCACTTGGCCAGCCTTGGAGCCCATCTCGGCTGGCGTCCAGCGCGGCTTGTAGCCGCACAGCCAGTTTATGATTGGGAGGCCGACATGTTTCGCGTTCTCCCACACTACGTGTGAGCGGTCCCAGAAGCTCGGTGGTTCGGTTGTCATGATTGTGATGTTGTGGAAGAGAGAGGGCGGAAGTGCCCGTTTATAAAGGGGTGTAAACTCAAAGTGCGGGACGACATCTGACGTCAGGGCGGCCCTGCCTGGCGCTCTTCTGAGGTGGGCTGTAGTCTCCGGCGATTGGCGACGCGCGACCAACGATGTTATTCATCCACGGCACGTCGAGTGCGTTCAGTTAAGAGTTAACAAGGCGCGATGTGGCGCAGGTGTAGAGATCATCAACATGAGTCAAAGGACTAACTTAACCTCCACATGCCAAATGCGTCACAAGCCTCTACATCATTCCTCATTTCGTCAGTGACGTTTGCCCATACCGACAAGCACCGCTGCCTCCTTCCACCACTGCCTTTACTTGGGGCTCGTGTCAACAGCGTGCATTACAGGAGACCAGGGTGCGCTTGACGCACCCGTTCTCTATCTACGAAACTCGGTGTTCAAAGGTCGTGCTATATGCGTGGCCGCGCAGCGAAGGACCTGCGGCTTGCGTCCAAGTGGCCATGAGAGAGTGAAAATCTCAGTAGCGCTGTCCAGTGGAACCGTAGTTTCCCCCGTGGTGTGGCGGAGGGGCTGAGGTTAGCGTGGCTGGGGCGTATGCCGGCTGCTACACGTGGTTTACAACCAACAGAGAGGCACAGACAGATGCCCTCCCTCTTGCGTAGACTCACGACGGGTATCGTTTGACGTGTACTGGCCGTTCCCGACGTAGATGTACCCCGTGGCGCCGTACATCTCCTCCGCTAGCATCTTCTTATACAGGATCCAGAAGGCGTGGATGTGTCCGGGAAGGTATCCCTGTGGTCAGCGGGCTTAAGGTTGGGGGTCTGGTGAGGAGGGGAGGAGGGGAGAAGGGGTGCTTGATAGAAGGCAGAGTCAAGGTAGCACGTAGGACGATGATATGGGACCGGATAGGGCCAGTTGTCGCCTTCCTCGAGCCGGCCCGACGCCACTCACCAAGAGCGTGAGCGCAATGTTGATCATGAGATCGCAGCTGCAACCGGTCATCATGGCCACCGCAGCGGGTGGGAAGATGATGGCGATGAGCGCGATGAGAATGTCAGAGCCGCGGACCATTATGAGTGAGTGAGTCAAGGAGTGAAAGTGAGGAAGAGAGGCACATGAAATGAAAGGCTGTGGTGGTTTAATGGTGGCAAACGACGCGTGGAGCACTGACGTCACGTCACGTGACGTATTCTGTTTGTGCATTACGATCGGGTATTACAATAGGTCAATAGGAACACCACGTGGTAGTTGAATTGAAGAACAGTCCGATTCCTCTATTCCTCGGCTTGGTTCCGTGAGCTGCCGATGTCGGAGTCGAAGCCATCACGACTCGACAGATCAACATGCCATGAGGCATGTGGGCTGCACCACGCTTCTTGCTTACAAACCGCTATGTATTCCTAGCTTATAAACCGCGCAGCTATCTCCGATTCTCTTACTCCCATACGCTCTGACTCTGCAATGCCAGTCCGCTTCTTCCTCGCCAACGCGTTCGCAACCCACCCCCACGGCGGGAACCAGGCAGCCGTCGTCCTCCTACCCCCAGGCGATGAACGGGCCAAAGACGACACCTTCTGCCGCACCCTCGGACAGGACTTTGACATGCCCATGACGGCAATCGTCACGCCCAAAGAGGAGGGGGTGTATGCGATGCGCTGGTGGACGGGGTCAGGCAAGGTGAGCGTGGAGGAACACCAGAAGCGCGAACATCCAAGCTCGACGTTGACTTGTGGCTGACGACAGGAATCGATGCTCTGTGGCCACGCAACCCTCGCGACCAGCTTCATCCTCTTCAATCGCGTCGACACGTCCGCAAAGGAACTGTACTTTGACACCGTCGCTGGTCGTCTCACAGCCACCTGCGTGAGCCGAGGCCAAGGGGGCGAGGTATCAATCTCCCTTCCCCTCGGTGGTCCTTCAGCCCCTTCCTCTCGCAGCGATGAATTCGGGGCTCTCTTCGCCTCCGCTTCCGCCATTGACCCTAGCGACATCGAGCAAGTAGCGACATACATGGACGAGAAATCGTGCATCGTGCGCCTCAAGCCTAGCGTTCCCCTCGCGGACCTCAAAGTCAACACCCGCGCACTCTACCCCACGATCGGACACTACTGTATCGCGACACAGGTAAAGGACGGGAGGATCAACTCGCGCGTCTTCGTCGAGGGCATGGGCATCCCCGAGGACCCAGTTGTACGTCGTAAAAGGAAAAAGCTGACATTAGACGGGCTCGGCACACGCCGCCCTCGCCGAATACTATCTCCTGGGCCATGGATCGGGGATGTTTGGTCCCGATGCGAAGAGTGTTGTACTCGACGCGCACCAGGTTAGTCGCCGGGGTGGGGCGATGCGCGTCTCCCTTGACAACGGCCGGGTTAAGGTTGTGGGCAAGACTTGGATCTGGGGGGAGGGGGAGATGGCTGCGTTGGAGTAATTCACGTTCATATCCAGATGAGACTGCAGAGGTTTTGAGGCAGAGAGGTTGGGGTGAGCTCGCGTATCCCGCGTACACCGCCAGTCTTAGCCTGACTCAGTGCTGGCTGAAGGTTGGGGTGTTAAGACGCCGATCGGCCCGGTTCTCCGGTGTGCGGCTTCCGTTACCGCAACTAGTATCAGTTGGGCTATCAACAACACCAGCTTCTCCTGCGACGCTTGGAATGCCCTTGGAACACTCAAGGTGAGGGTGACGTTGGAGTGTCAACAGGCTGGCAGGCTGTGCAGCTCGCCCGTGTATCTCGTCGCGGCTCTCCTGAACACCTGCTTGACGCAGCCATGGGCCGCCACTCATCCTCCCAGGCTTGACCTGGGCGTCGTTGTCTGTATAGCGGGCCTCACACCGTGGGACGTCAGCCTCTACGGATCGGCCATTATCCACGGCAGACGTCGGGTTGCTAGGGGCCCAGGTCGTACTCCTCCTGAATGTAAGATCGATGGTGCACCCGCTAGTGGGAGCGTCGTTGGGAGGAGGCCATGATTCCTGGTAGTAACAACTGTGGGGTAATCGTATGACTATGCAGCACCCTCAAGAAGAGGCCACTCATTGTTGATTGCGAATGGAGTTCGAACGAGGCGGAGTTGGCGAGGGTTTGGATGTGCAGAAGGAACCTTGACGTGCTCTGAATGAGAGGTTTCATCTGCTCAGGTCAAAGTTAGGTGATAAGATGTAGACAATGAAACGGAAGGGAGAGCATAGGATGGTAGGTAGAGAATAGGGCAGCCCAGACGCTCGAGCCAAGCACACACAGCCGTGGGTGCACATGTGACATGCACCACTATCTTGGAATCCATCTCGAGCGGACACGTTGCGCATCCCGGACAGGCGGCATGTTGAGGATTCCGCCCGGCGTTGAGACACTAACTCGACCTACTTGTGCTCGGGGTTCAAGGTGTAAAGCCGGAGTATAGAGTCGGGTGATGTGTTCATCCTCATGTATCCTCGGTGTGTTAATTGTAATCACGGAAGTTGTCTGTCGAGTAACGGCCGGACATCGGCCGATTTTCCCGACCCGAACATGAATCCGGAAGGCCGCCTATCAAACTCTATCAAAAACAAACACCGAAAACCGCGGCATCCCACTCCGCGACTGTGCCAGAGTCGTTTGTCGCGCCAACTCCGCGTTCCGCCTGGTACAGGCCCTCCCAAGTGAACCCCAACTCTCAGGAAGCGGTATGTGGAGGCCCGGAGAGACTGGGGGAGGGGTCGTTTCATTGGCGGAGATTAGCGAAGAGCAATTCAGGAGAGGTAGGCGCAAATCAACTGGGCCGTGTGAGGTGCGGAAAAATACCTATAGGGAGTGCCTTCACTTGGCGGCGTTCGGCGGGGGTACCGACTCCGTAGCGACCATGTATCGCACCTAGCTCTGACTCGTACAGTATCTGGCGTCATATAGGCAGGTGCGAGCGTGCTCGCTGTAATTTATCGCGTCGTCTACTTGATTGATAACTCACCAAAGCACACACACCTCTCACCGCTTGACAGCTACAACGATAAGGACAGGCACTCGGGGCTAATCCATCAACACAAACCAACGCTCCCCCAACCCCCCTCCCCCGACCACCCAACGCCCCCTTCCCCACACACACACACTCACCATGGGCAAGACAAAGACAAGACAGCCATACCCCTTCTGGCTCGGAGGTGTGTACCACGCTATCCGTGTTACAACGTACTGACGCTATCCTTCCTCTGGCATCGATCTACGCTACGCTCCTCTGTTCACACCTTCTTACCATTTCAGGCGTCGCTGGATCTAGTGAGTCAACCCACATTCTCCGTAACCGCGCTGACCTCAGTGGCGGCATGCTGCACCCATCCCCTGGACGTTATGCGAGTGCGAATGCAGACGGCCGCTAAGAAGCCGTCGTTCGTTGGGTCGATCAAGGAGGTCCTCGCACAGAATGGTAAGTCTGGCCTAGTTGGGAGAGAGATGCGAGGGGAAAGGGGCTGCCGTGGCCACGCTCCTCTGGCCGTGGGAAAGGGGATGGTCATTACAAGTGCCTGGGAGGCGCGTGTGGTGACTACCCCGTGACATTTCCATCGGGATAAGGAGAATATGCGGTTCGTCGCCCTGCCCCGACACGAGTATCAGACTTTGAACCACACCCAGAAAGCCAGGAGATCCAGCCATAATTTGTCTGCGGAGCTAACCCCAGGCGCACGAGGACTGTACACTGGCCTCACGGCGAGTGTGTTCCGGCAGATGACGTACAGCCTCACAAGGCTGGGAGTGTACGACAGCATCAAGAACAAGATTTCCAAGAATGGTTAGTCGAGACAGGTCAGGCTGATTTGCCTTCCGTCTCTCAACTCGTTTGTGGTTGACGCTGACCCCAGGCGCAAAGCAACTTGGTATGGGCGAGCTCACAGCGTGTGCCAGTGCCGCCGGCGCTCTGGCTGGCCTGGCCGGAAACCCAGCCGACGTGGTTCTCGTGCGCATGATCACCGACCCCACAAAACCAGTCGCCCAGCAGCAGCACTACCGCAACGCCATGCACGGCCTGTACCGCATGGTCGCAGCTGAGGGTGTCGCCTCCCTCTTCCTGGGCATGACGCCCAATGTCGTGCGCAGTGTTATCATGAACGCGTCCCAGCTCGTTAGCTACGACAAGTTCAAGGACATGCTCGCCGGCTTTGGGATGAAGGAGGGCGTTGGACTCCACTTTTCGGCTTCTGCTCTTGCCGGTACTTTCGCCACTACTGTCTGTGCGCCCGCCGACGTCGTCAAGAGCCGCGTTATGAGCGGCTCGGGAATGAGTGTCATGCAGGTCCTCACCGATAGCTTTAAGCGCGAAGGGCCCATGTTCCTCTTCCGCGGGTGGTTGCCCGCTTGGATCCGCCTTACACCCAACACTATTTGCACGTTCGTGTTCCTCGAACAGCTTAGGCACGTCGTTGATATCGTGCGCGAGCGGCCCCTCGTCGAAGCCGCCGCCGTTGTTGCGCCGCTCAAGTAGAGGCATAGAGAGAGAGAACGAGGTATACATTTTGGGACAGCATAGACTCCATTTCACATCTGTACTACATGCATCACTTGGGCAATATGGCTATAGGTTAACCGTCCCTAGGCTCCACGGCACTTGCTGGAGGCGAGGCGCGTGCGGATTCGGGTTGCAAGTGCCTCCTTCGCCACGATAGCGAGGGCGATGGCCTGCTCCTCGAGTCCGACTGCACGGAAGAGGGGGACGTGGACGAATCCCACCGACAGATCCTCAGGCAAGCCGGCAAGGGAAGCGTACATGAGCGTGTTGCACACGTACTCACCTGCGTCGTCGCTGATCGCTACGGGGATAGGTTTGAAGTCCGGCTCGTCTGCCGGCTCAAAGGCTTTGATAGCCTCGGCAGCGCGTGCGATTGGCAGGCGCGTTGGGAGCGTCTTGGGTCCGCCGGGAACGACGGGGACGTCGCGTGGCTGCCCGCCTGCATTGTCAGGGATACGAGCGTCGATGATGTTCTTGGCGGTAGATTCGAGCGAGATGACCCTGCGCCCCGCCGCTAGGCCCGCCGCGATGACTATCTCGGCACCAACACGTTTGGCCTCGGCTTCTACTGTTGGGAACGCTGTCGCGAAGACGCAGGGTACCTCGAGGAAGTGGGCATCGTGGCCATCGGCTTTGAGGAGCGCTACGGCGGCGCGAGCCGAAAGGCGCGAAGGGTTCTCCGAGTCGCCCCCGAAGGGCTCGAAACCGGTTATGAGGATGGACATGGGTATGGAGGACGGACGTGTGTACGGAGGGGGTGGGCAGAAGATGGGTGCCTCCGGGATGGGACTGGCGGTTGCGCTGGGCAGGTGACTTGGTTGGTGCGAGCAGTGTGCAAGAGGGTGGGGACAGCAGGCAATAAGAGACGGTCGACAGTGAGGGTAGAGACGATAGAGAGTAAGAATAGATTACGAGTGAGAGGGTGCCAGATGATGTCAAGAGATCCGAGCAGTGGGCTCATCGGCTCATCGGCATATATCATCATGCCGGGCGATCACCACATGGCATACCTCGGATATCACCGGATCGCATCTTGTGCAACCAACTTCCACAACTCACTCCAGCCCATGTACATGCAATGCTAAGTTACTCTATGCTACTTCTTCTCGACCGCCGCAAGTCCCTCGCGCATAACGTCCGCATCAAACACGTTGTCGCTCGCCAGCCCGCTCAGCTTGGTAAGCGCCGCCTGCTGCTGGTCGAGCACAATCGCAATCTCGGTAAGGAGCTTTTCGTCGCCCGCCCACACCTGCGCGTCGTGGCCCCGCGCGCGCCGCTGGCGCCGCACCTCCTCCACGAGACCCCAAAGCTCATTAACCTGGCCCAACATGCGGCCCTTGGTCGCCGACCGCTGCGTGCCCAGTCCCACCCCGCGCGACGGCTTCGTCCGCCCGTCCAGCGCGTCTTTGACTTCCTCGAGGGTATGCTTCATCTCGCCCTCCTCGGGACGGAACGCCGAGCTCTGCACAGGCGCAAACGAAGGACTCTTCGCCGCCAGCGCCAACAGACGCTGTGTCAACTGCGCGAGCTGTGCCTGCAGTGCCTGCAGGCGCACGCTTGAAGACAGCGAGGTTTGGCGCGAGAGGTTCGCCAGCGCCTGGTTCAGCTCCTTGATCCGCTGCTGGTGCACGCTCGCCGCCTGCTCCTGCATCTCGACACGCTTCTTCACGTCCTTCCACCCTGTCGCTAGCACCGGCACCATGCTGCTGTCAGTTTTGCGAGGTTAGGTGAGCTCACTTTTGTGGGTCCGGGTTGTCACGCATAGCTCTCAACCACTTCGAGTCGTCCGTCGCAGAAATAGGCCGTCCGTACGCCTGCGACGTGCCGGGGTCGACAACGTTGTAGAAAAAGTACTTGAAGCGGCAGTCGGGGCTGTTGTCGTCCCAAGCGTTCTTGATGGTCACGATCCGGCTCTCAATGTCCTGCCCCTGTGGTGGGGCAGTGGACTGCGCGAGAGGCTGCGACGTCGACGCAAACATGTTCTGTTGAGGCTGCTGGGTCGTAGAGGCGAACAGGCCCGTCGGCTGCTGTGGCTGCGCGGTTGAGCCGAATAGGCCGCCTGCTGGCTTGGGTGCGAACAAACTGCTCTGCTGAGGCTGTGCGGTAGACGCGCCGAAGAGACCACCTGCTGCCTGCTGCGGCTGCGTGGCAGATCCGAAGAGGCTGCCTCCTGCTGCTGGCTGCGCTGTGGTTGACCCAAACAGCCCTGCCCCCGCGGGCTTCTGAGCAGTCTGCCCAAACAGCCCCCCTGACTGCTGCGCGTTCCCCGTCGACCCGAACAGGCCACCGCTCTGCTGCTGAGGTTGCGCTGTTGCTGATCCAAAGAGACCACCACCCTGCTGCTGTTGGGGCTGTCCCGATCCGAACAGGCCGCCTGGCTGTTGTTGAGGTTGTGCCCCCGTCGATCCAAACAACCCACCGCCCGTGCTCTGAGGGGCCGCGTTAGAGCCGAACCACCCCGCCCCCGCGGTGGGTGTCGATGCGGGAGCTGCCGTCCCAGAACCAAACAGGCCGCCCGCAGGCTTCGCCTGTTGCCCAAAGAGGCTCGTGCTGCTTCCGGCAGCAGCATTGTTTGCGCCACCGAACAAGCCCAAACCCGCCGGAGCGCTCGCCGCAGGCTGCGTGTTCGCAGCCGCTCCAAATCCGCCAAACGGCGATGACGTGCTGGTCGACGCAGCCTGGTTGGCTGTCTGTCAGTTGCCATCTGGGATAATCAACTCACCACCACCAAACAGAGAGGTTGTAGGCTGCGCCTGGGCCTGTGGCTGCGCAGCAGCAGCTGGGAAGTCAGCGGCTTGGAATACGGACACGGGAGTGACTTACCGAAGGAGAAGGCCATGCTGTTGATGGGACCCGTCGACGCGATGAATGTATGTTATGTTGTTGATTGATTGGTATCGTACTGTGCAAGTCACAAGTCTGACGTTGAGCGGCGATATATCGGGAATTCCACGTGTGGCAGGGTGGAGGTCTTGTCATCAATAGTAAGTGACTGCTCGATTTCAACAACATCACCTCATCCCTCCACCTCTCCCTCTCCTAAACACCATCCAAAGCGCGACGCTGGCCATCGCACTCCTGACATTCATATTGAGCGAGACCGTTCGCTTTTGAAATCGGAGAACCGCCCAAAAAGGCGACATGTCCGAGCAGCCCCCCGCCGACCCGCCACGCGAGCGCAAGTCGCGATGGGATGCCCCCGCACCCGGCGGCGACGCCGTGCCCGCAATCGCACCGCCAGCAGCACCTGCCGTGTCTGCTGACCAGGCGCAAGATGCGGCGGCCAAGGCGGCTGAGATTGCCGCCAAGATCGCGGCGTCGTTACGCGCACCCGGATCGACGGGTCAGGAGCTCGTCGCGCGCGCTAAGAAGCCCGAGGGCGATTTTGTCAAGGACATCGAGGTCAACGACCTCCGTAACCGTTACGTTTTGACCCGGGCGTCGACTCAGAAGCAGGTGTGTGGCCCTTGGACTTGACATGCGAGAGCAAAGCTGACACCAGATCGAGGACGAGACAGGTGCATCCATCGAGACCAAGGGCCTGTGGGTGCCCGACCGCACGCGGATGCCGCCAGGAGAGATGCCGCTGTACCTCCACATTACGGCCAAGACTCAGATCGTCCTCGATGCGGCCGTCAAGGAGGTCATGAAGCTCGTGGACCAGGAGCTTGGCCCGCTGATTGAGGAGCGCACACTGATTGCGCGTGCGCGTGCGCGCGGCGAGGTGCTCCCTCCCGGCGTTGGGCAACGGCCAAAGTGGCCGGAGGAGAAGCTCTTCATCAGCCTCGAGCCAATGCGTAACTTTAACGTGCGCGCCAAGGTTGTCGGCCCCGGCGGCATGTTCGTCAAGCACATACAGGCGGAGACCGGTGCACGTGTACAGATCAAGGGGCGTGGGTCTGGGTTCGTCGAGAACGAGACGGGCCGTGAGGGCGACGATGAGATGCACATCTCCATCTCCGCGCAAACAGACGACCAGATCCAACGTGCGAAGTCGCTCGCCGAGGACCTGCTCATGATCCTACGCATCGAGTACGAAAAGGCCCGCAACGGCGGCGGACGCAACGAATACAGCGAGCCGTACCCGCCCATGGGGGTACAGGGTGCGGCCGCCCAGCATGGAGGTTACGGGCAGCAGGGACAGGGCTATGGTCAGGTGGCTGGCGGCGAGCCTGGCGCACCTGCTGGCTCGAGCGAGGAGCAGTGGCAGCAGTACCTTGCGTACTACGCCAACATGGGTTACGACGTCAACGACCCGCAGTGTGAGTCCTCCACGATCAACGAAACTGACAACCAGTCCAGCAATGGATGCGCGAGCAGCAGGCGCAGCAGGGTGGCGCACCTCCGTCCTAGTTGTAGTATAGGCATGCATGAGATATATAGATGTGCAGCGCCCACCGAGGCGGTCTAGCAATCGTGAACTAGACCATGGCACGCAGAGCGTGTCGGTGGACGGCGCGACAAAGGTCCTCATTATAGCACCCGTTTTCCTTCACTAATTCCTGGAGGTAGCAGGAAGCAGTGTACACACGTGATGCGGTTGTAAATGTAATGGAGTCGAAGGGGAAGAAGGCCTGCGCGCCTGGGCCTCTTGCGCGATACCAGGTGACGCGCACAAGGAGACCCGGCGAGTCACTTGGTATCGCGTAAGCGATCGACGCGCTGCTGCTCTTGATACTGCTGATGGCAGCCAAGATGCTGATGTGATCAGATGAGATTAGCAGTAGAAAAGTCGCAAATCAGGCCTTTGTACAAGTTGGATTTGATAACGACCTCAACCGATTGCCACCCAAATGACAGGTGGAAAATTACCTCCACCAAGGATTTCTGACGCTCAGAAGTTGGGCGCGTCCCATCGCTCGCATCAACGCCGAAGTTTTGTTGACAGCGACAGAACAGCACCGGCAGCGTGATCCAACACAACACGCCAAAATGACGGATCAGGTTGACTCCCAGTCCGCCGAAATGTCACCGTGAGCTGCCACATTTGTGCTCAACTAATCTCAGCCCCTCCTCTACCTCCGACCTCCCATCCAACCTTCCCCCTCCTCCCACTCCGACCCCTCTGACTTGCGACCTAGCCCAGCGCGCCCACTTTCTCTTCTCCCAACTTGATGGGTTCCCCCTTCCCTCATCCGGAGCTGCTCCCGAGGCGCGCGGCGCATTCCTACTTTCCGAGCTCGCCGTGATCGCCGCTGTCCCTGGTGCCGCCGAGCCCGTGTTCAGATGTTTCGCGCCTCTGGCGCTCGACATCGTCGCGCGCTGGCTCGATGACAACCCCTCACAAGAAGTGTGGGAGGCGCGCTTGTTTATGCTGGCGGCCCTCGCCGAACCAAGGCCCGATCTATGGAGGTATGTCACCCCTCGTCTCCACTGACTTTAGTGTAATCATCGCATTCCTCCAGCGCTCTCCCTTCGCGCTCTCGCCCTTGGCGGTCCTTCCCGACCCAGTGAATGCGGATACGGACCGTACCCAGCGCCTTCTCCTCGCATACTGGCGCCTCTTGACTTCGGATCCCCGGCTGGCGAAGCGACTGGACTGGCCCACTGCCCCACTCCATGCCCTGCGAAGCCATCAAGACGCCGGTGTCCGTCTCCTCGCCGTCTCGGTGCTCTCCAAGATCCGGGGATGGAGCGAAAGCCGTCGCGCTGAGATGGAAGCATGTGTTGGTGGCGACGCACCGATCCTGTTTGCGTACGCCCTCAAGGCAGGGCAAGCTGTCCCAACCGTAGTGGACGGGTGGATGCTCCCCGTCCTCGAGGCACGGCGCGTGCGCGAGTACAAGGAGGATGCACTGGCTGAGGGTGAGATCGAGCCCTCCCTCTCCGCATCTGAGCTGTCACCCCGCACCGCTGTGGTCGGGGGACAGCTCCTCCTCCGTCAGCCGGGGGCTAGCAGTCTCGTCCATGTGCCGACGGCGGCGATGGACGCTGCCATCACGGGCGTCGCACCCCGCCTGCAGCGCGGCGTGCCAGTCCTCATCTCCGCCCCTCCCAGTGCGGGCAAGACCCACATCGTCCACTACCTCAGCGCGACGCTGTACCCTTCCCATCTCCCTACCTCGCGCATCCTAACCATCCCCCTCGCGGATACGACGATTGACGTGAAGAGCCTCATCGGGACGTACGTCTCCTCCCCCACCAAGCCGGGTACGTTTGAGTGGATGGAGGGCGCCCTCGCCAAGGCTGTGCGTGCCGGCCGCTGGGTCGTCTTCGAGGACATCGACAAGGCGTCCCTTGAGATGCTTGTCACCATTTCGGGGATCGCCAAATCGCTTGCCCTAGGACGCGTCGGCCGCCGCGCCTCGCTCCAGGTGCCAGGACGTGACGAAATCGAAGCAGGCGACGGCTTCGCGGTCTTCGCTACCCGCACGGTGCGCCCCGAGGCGGCGACACCACCAACGTTCTTCGGGCACCACGACTTTACGGAGGAGCACCTCGCCGCCCCGACCGACGAGGACATCCTGGCGATCCTCACCGCCCAGTTCCCCAGCCTCCCGCCGGCCGTCACTGGCGCTCTTGTAGGGGTGTGGCGCGACCTCCGCCCTCTGTCCAAGACCAGTGGACAGGTTAAGGCGCGAGACATTGGCCTGCGTGACCTGGAGAAATGGTGCGCACGTGTTGAGCGTGCACTCCCTCCAGCCGCTTCGCTCGCTGCTCTCGAGGCAGCTGGGAATAGCGCGTTCGCAAACGCCGTGTTCCAGGACGAGTGCCTGCTCGAGGCCGCCGACATCTTCCTAGCATCCCTAGACAACCGCGCCGGCTCGGCTGAGAAGGGCGCGAAGATGGTCGATATCGTCGCTGCCGGATTGGGAATGGAGGTTGAGCGCGCTACGTCGCTGTTGGAGAAGCGGCGACCTGGCCTCGAAGCCGAGCGCGGCGCGACCAAGATTCATGTTGGGCGGTACGCTATCGACACGGTGCCGTCCAAGAAGCGCAGGATCGCGTCCAACGACCAGCCGTACGCCCTCACCCGCCCATCGCTCGTTACGCTTGAGCGCATTGCCGCAGCAGTTGCGCTCGCCGAGCCCACCCTCCTCGTCGGTGAGACGGGTACGGGTAAGACGACGTCCGTGCAGCACCTAGCTACGCTCGTCGGAAAACCGCTCACCGCACTCAACCTCTCGACCCAGACCGAGACGTCTGACCTCGTCGGCGGCTTCAAGCCCATTGACGCCGTTGCCGCTGCGCGCACTGTTCACGCCAAGTGGCAGAAGCTCTTCACCGACACGTTCAGCGTCGCCAAGGGCGAGAATGCCAAGTACCTCGAGTTGGCGGGCAAGTTCCTCGCGAAGCGCAAGTGGGACAAGTGCGCTAAGATCTGGAACGATTCGGCTGAGCGCGCACTCAAGAAGCTCGAGAAGATGGAAAACCCCGATGGTGACGAACCTCGCAAGCGCCGCAAGGTCAGCAAGTCGGCGGCCCGCGCAATGGTCCAATGGCAGGCGATCAAGGTCGAGGTCGCCGACTTCAACCTGCACCATGTGCAGATGAAGAGCAAGCTCGTGTTCTCGTTCGTCGAGGGCCCGCTGGTCAAGGCACTCAAGAACGGCGAGTGGATCCTACTCGATGAGGTCAACCTCGCGTCCCAGGAGACGCTGGAGGCTGTGGCGACCATTCTTGAAGCACCAACGGCGTCGCTTGTGCTCACCGAGCGTGGCGACGTTGAGCCCGTCATGCGTCACCCTGACTTCAGGTTGTTTGCGTGTATGAACCCCGCCACAGACGTCGGCAAAAAAGACCTCCCTGCTGGCCTTCGTGCACGATTCACCGAGCTCTACGTTGCACCGCCTGACGATGACCGCGAGGCTCTCGTCTCCATTGTGGAAGGTTACCTCGGCGACGCGGCGGCGGGCGACCGCGGAGTCGTGCTGGATGTTGTTGAGCTGTACTCCACCCTCAAGCAGCTCTCGGCAGCCAAGGAGATTGTCGATGGCTCAAATGCTGCACCACACTACAGCATGCGTACACTTGCCCGTGCGCTCATGTTCGCTGTTCAGAGCGCGCCGATCTTCGGCCTCCGCCGCGGACTGTGGGAGGGTATCCTCATGGCGTTTACGATGAGCCTCGATGTCGAGAGCAACCGCAAGGCGCACGCCGCGTGTGAGAAGCATATTCTCATTCCGATGAAGAACGCTCGCGCCCTGCTCGGACAAGTGCCCACTCTCCCTGCCCAACTCGACGCGGACGACTTTGTGCGCTTCGGGCCGTTCTGGCTGCAGCGCGGGCCGCTCCCACCCGTCGAGGAGACGCGGTACATCATCACTCCCTCCGTGCAGGCCAAGCTCTCCGATCTCGCTCGCGTGATCCTTACCAAGCGCTATCCCGTGCTCATTCAGGGCCCGACATCGGCAGGTAAGACGTCCGCCATCGAGTTCCTCGCCCGCCAGACGGGGCACCGCTTCGTGCGCATCAACAACCACGAGCACACCGACATCCAAGAATACCTTGGCACGTACGTCACCGACCCGCAGACGGGCAACCTCGTCTTCCAGGAGGGTCTGCTCGTGACTGCCGTGCGCCAGGGCCACTGGATCGTGCTTGACGAGCTGAACCTCGCGCCCACCGACGTGCTTGAGGCCCTGAACCGTCTGCTCGATGACAACCGCGAGCTCGTAATCCCCGAGACCCAGGAGGTCATCAAGCCCCACCCGAACTTCATCCTCTTCGCGACGCAGAACCCCCCTGGCCTCTACGCGGGACGTAAGGTGCTCTCGCGTGCGTTCCGCAACCGTTTCCTTGAGGTGCACTTTGACGACGTTCCCAAGAGCGAGCTCGAGACCATCCTGTGCCAGCGTTGCGCTATCGCGCCCACGTACGCCAAGAAGATTGTGCAGGTTTTCGAGGAGCTGCGGCACCTCCGCCAGGCCAGTCGTGTCTTTGAGGCGAAGAGCTCGTTCGCGACTTTGCGTGACCTGTTCCGTTGGGCCGAACGTGGCGCTGTCGGATACCAGCAGCTGGCCGAAGATGGGTACATGCTCCTTGCCGAGCGCGCTCGCTCGGATGAAGACAAGGTCGTGATCCAGGAGGTCATCGAGAAGATTATGAAGGTCAAGGTCGATGTCGCGAACATGTACAAGCTCTTTGATGGGCGCGAGGATGGCGTCCTCTCGCGCCTGCCATTCCAGGCAGTTCCAGCTGGCGAGCTCGTGTGGACACAGGCGATGCAGCGCCTCTTCGCTCTGGTCGCCGCCGCGGCCGCACATGACGAGCCCGTTCTCCTCGTCGGCGAGACGGGATGTGGCAAGACGTCCGTATGTGAGGTCCTTGCAGCGGCGTTCGCGCAAAAGCTCGTCGGCATCAACTGTCACCAGAACATGGAGACCGCCGACCTGCTCGGCTCGCAACGCCCCGTGCGTAACCGTCTCGAACGTCGCGCGAAGGTGCTCGCGCGCATGACCGAGCTCGGTCTTCCGCACGGTCCCGAGGCGAGCGAAGACGACCTCGCTGCGTCCTGCGCTGCGGCTCTGAAGCGGGAGGACGTCGACGACGCGTTCCGCGCCGACGTGCGCGAGCTTCAGCGTGAGATCAAGCGCCTCGGTGCCTTGTTCGAGTGGGTGGATGGACCCCTCATTCACGCCATGACGGCCGGCGATCTCCTTCTCCTCGATGAAGTATCGCTCGCCGACGACTCGGTGCTTGAGCGTCTCAACTCGGTCCTCGAGCCTGGGCGCACCCTGGTCCTGGCCGAGAAGGGCGGCGTGGATATCGACGAGGCTACGATCGTCGCGCATCCCCACTTCCATGTCATCGCGACAATGAACCCCGGTGGCGACTTTGGTAAGAAGGAGCTCTCGCCTGCGCTCAGGAACCGCTTCACCGAGATCTGGGTGCCGGCCCTCAGCAACCGCGACGACATGCTTCAGATCATCGGCGAGAAGTGGCGGCACGACGCCTTGCGCCCCGCTGGCCCGCTCATCCTCGACTTCCTCAACTGGTTCGGTGAGCGGGCGGGCGACAGCTCGGGCCTGGGTTTGCGTGACATCCTAGCGTGGGTCAACTTCGCCAACGAGATGTATGGCGCGTTGAGTGTACCGACCGCATTCCACCACGGCGGCCAATTGGTCATTGTCGATGGTCTCGAGTCGCTGCCACAGGTCTCCGGCTCTTCTACGGCCACGATCGCTGCGCTGCGGAAGGACTGCCTCGCGAAGCTTACGGAGATGGCGCTCACCCTTGGGCCCCTCGACGCGGGGGCAGCGGACACCGCGTTCTCGGTGACCGACGGCAAGGTGTCTATTGGCGGCTTCGCTGTTCCTCGCGGCCCACTGGCTGCCGTGGATACCGCGTTCCGCTTCGAGGCACCCACGACCGCGCTCAACGCCATGCGCGTACTCCGCGGCTGCCAGCTGCCCAAGGCGATCCTACTGGAAGGTTCTCCGGGTGTCGGTAAGACGTCGCTCGTCTCGGCACTGGCGGCCACTGCCGGCTTCCACCTCCAACGCATCAACCTGTCCGACCAGACCGACCTTATCGACCTCTTCGGCTCCGACCTGCCTGTTGAGGGTGGAGCCGCCGGCGAGTTCCAGTGGCGCGACGCGGCGTTCCTCGACGCAATGCAGAAGGGTGACTGGGTCCTCCTCGACGAGATGAACCTCGCCTCCCAAACCGTTCTTGAAGGCTTGAATGCTGTTCTTGACCACCGCGGGACAGTGTATATCCCAGAACTGGGTCGCAGCTTCGACCGCCACCCTGCCTTCCGCGTCTTCGCCGCCCAGAACCCGCTCACGCAGGGTGGCGGGCGTAAGGGTCTTCCCAAGAGTTTCCTCAACCGTTTTACCAAGGTGTACCTCCAGGAGCACACCAGCGAGGACCTACTCATGATCTGCCGCGGTTTGTACCCCGAGCCTGAGCTTGTGCAGCTAATGATCGCCTTCAACGAGGCGATCCGCGAGGCGACCATGGTCACGCGTTCGATCGGCCGCGAGGGTAGCCCATGGGAGTTCAACCTCCGCGACCTGTTCCGCTGGTTCGGCCTGCTGGCCAAGCGCAACGGCCTCGAGATGACGTCCCATCCCGTCGAGCACCTCCGCACCGTCTACCTCCAGCGCTTCCGAAACGCACTTGACCGTGCTGCCGTGGCGGCCATCTTCGAGGATGCATTCGGCATCGCACCCTCGGCTCCCCGTCCGACACCCTTCACTACCCCCGGCTGGCTACAGATCGGTCACGCGGCGCTCCCCCGCGCCGCCTCCGCCTCTGTCGACACGCCTCTCCTTCACCACCAGCTCCCCCTCGCCGAGAGCGTACTCAAAGCGCTCGAGATGGGCTGGCTTGTCATCCTCGCCGGCGACAATGGCCGCGGCAAGCGTGACCTCGTGCGCGCCATTGCGGCGCGTGCCGGCCGCGAACTCGGCGAGTTCGCAATGCACCCTGGTGTCGACACGAGCGAGATCCTCGGCACATTCGAGCAACAGGACGCCTTCCGCGTCCTCGACGCCGCCACCCGCGCCGTTCGTACTGTACTGGAGGACGCGGCCGAGGCCCACCCCACCGCAGCGGCTCGCGTGCCGGAACTCCTTGCCGCCCGGACTCGGTGCGATGACCCGCGCCAGCTCGATGCGCAGCAGACTTTCGCCGCGCTGGCCCGCAGCATCCTCGCCGAAGCCGAGGCCGCCGGCATCCCTATCACACAGGCTGCTCTGGCAGTCGACGCTGTTGAACGTGGCTCGTCCTCCGGTTTCGCGTGGGTCGACGGGCAGTTGCTCCACGCCATCCGGAGCGGCGGCTGGTTCCTCGTCTCGGACGCCAACCTCTGCTCCGCCTCTGTTCTGGACCGCCTGAACTCGCTCTGTGAGGTCGACGGCGTCCTCGTCATGGCCGAAAAGGGTAGCGCGTCTGGCGCACCGGAGGTCATCAAGCCCCATCCGGACTTTAGGTTGTTCATGACGTACGACCCGCGACACGGCGGCGAGCTGTCGCGCGCGATGCGGAACCGTGGCGTCGAGCTGTATGTGGACGCTCCGCCCATTGAGGCGACCATCACCAGCGAGAGCACATACGCGCTCGCCGAGACCTCCACCCTGCGCTCTGCCGAGAACCTCTCCTCGTCGTACGATGAGGCGCTCTCGCAGCCCAGCTTTACGGCCAACCTTGCTGCGCATCAGAGCCGTACAGCTCTCGTCCCGCTTGCGCGCCTCGCGGCCTTGGGTGACGAGAATCTCGGTGCTGCGATCGACTTCCTCTCGAACCCGCGCATCGCGGAGCTCCTCTCGGCGCAGACGGCAATCTTTGCGCCCAAGCTGGACACCCTCGCCGCCGAGGTGCCGTTTGATCTCGCGCTCGACGCTAATGTCGGAAGCCACGCAGACTTCATCCTCTTCCGCGCGCTCCAGCTCGTGCTCCGCAACGACGCCGCTCGTGCGGTGACTGACGAGTGGATCAGTGTATCAGCGCACGCCAAGACCATACTCGCCGCCAGCGCGGTCACCGCTCGCCGCGGCACGGCCAAGCGTAAGCCCGCCGTTGGGGATGGCGTGTACCCCCTCCTCAACCTTCTGCGGGACACGCTGACTGCTGCGACGCTGGACGCAGCGGCCAATTCCAGCGGCGGGGCACTCGAGGCTGCCGAGCGCGTGCTCATGTTCACTGCGCTTCTCGAGAATCATTGCCGCACTGAGACATTCGACTACTCGTCCGTCCAGTTGCTCGCTAGTTGGCTGGCCGAGGAGCTCAGCAACATTGCCCATGGGAAGGATGTCCGCGTTGCCCTCAGCGCTCTCGGCAAAGCTACGGAGCTCACTCGTGGCCTGGGCCAGGCAGGCGTCTGGTCGCTCTTCCGGCCCGAGCTCACGCCCGCTCAGCGGGCCTCTGTCTCGCGCCTCGTTGACCGCTTGGACGGGGTGGCCGACGCCCGCCTGCGCTCCGACACGGCGCAGGCGCTTGCGGTCGCGGCATCCGATGAGGCCCAGCTCGCTGACCTCTCGACGCTCATCGACAGCCTCCCTCGCCGTCCCGATGAGTCCACTGCGGCGGACACTCCGTGGTCCAACGCAGCAGTCGCGCGCGTGATCGAGCTCGATGCACTCAACGCGGCGGTGGCTGGTACCAGCACCGGCAGCGCGCTTGGCCTGCTTGCCAGTGCGGCTGACGCGCGTCCGGCCGACCTGGTGAGCATGCAGCGCCTCACGACGCCGGGCGCCAAGCTCGGCGCGGTGGCCGCATGGCTTAACCGCATATCCACGAGCCTGTTTGAGCCCGTAGCGCTTGCAGCTGCTCTGCGTTTCTCCCAGGTCAAGGTCACGCCCATGGCGCAGCTGTCGAGCATGGACGACGCGCTCAAGTTTACGACGCAGAGCACGCTGTGGGGCGCGACTCGTGGTGCCGACCGCGCCGGCACAGCCGGCAACCTCGCTTTCGCACTGCTTGGCATGGTGAGTTTAGACCACTTTGAGGAAGCTGACAGCAGGTCCTTGGCGCGTTTGGCGTCACGCTCACGAATGAGGACAACAAGCCCGTCCTCTCTCCTGGCGAGATGGACGAGGCAACGACTACCTACCTCCAGAACGCGTTCAACACCCGCCTCGCGCCCGCCATCGTCGAGGCACAGGACGGCAGTCTCCGTGCCCTTGGGCACCTTTGGCACGGACTCGGCCGCTTCGTGCTCGACCTGTTCGTGACGAATGTCCCGATTGACCCCGGAGTCCGCCGCGTGCTCCTCGGCGAAGTGGTTTCTTCCCAACTTTCACTCGTTGCAGACGAACTCGACGTGGTTACGCACACTGAGGGCGTTCTTAAAGGCGTGAGCGACAGTGCGCGCGCAGCAGCTCTCCGTGCTCGCGCCGCAGCGCTGCAGGTCGAGGGTGAGGCGCTCGGCCCCACCATCGAGCGGGAGACCAACGCCGCCCGCCTGGGCCACCTCTTCGCCGAGGTGTTCAGCTTCATCGACGACGTGCTGGACAAGGACAGCTCGCTCCTCCACGCGCTTGAGAACCGCGCCAACGCCGCGACTGCGCGTGAGGATGCGTTCCAGCTCGCATCTGCTGCCTTCGTACAGCGTCTTAGCGCCTACACCGACCTCGCGGACCTTGCCGAGCCTGTCGTCTTCGGCATTCTCTGCGTCAAGTTCGGGATGCGCTGCCTCGCGCGCGACCTCGCGCTGAGCAAAGCCAACCCGCCCACCGCAGTTGGGCCTCTCGTGTCCTTCCCCACCGTCGCCTCCCTGACCTCCCTCCAGATTCTTCCCAAGGAGGTCAAGGAGCCCTCGCTAGCCAGTATGCGCGCAGACCTCCTCGCGGCCCTCGCACACGCGCGCGACTCCGTCGAGGCAACCCAGCGCCGCGAACATGTGCCGGGCCTCGTTGGTGGCCTGGACCGCCTTTACGCGGCGTGGAGCGCGATCCGCAAGCGCGAAGAGCAGGAGGCTCTCGACGCTGAGAGCATGTTCCGTGTCCGCAAGACGGACATTGAGGTGCCTGACGACGCTGAAATCGAAGCCAAGGAGTTCGCTCAGCTTTTCCCGACTTACGAAGAGGACGAGGATGAGGCGATGGAGCAGGACGTGCAAGAGGAGAAGCAGGACAAGCAGGACAAGCACAAGGCCAAGTTCACGCCCGCGCAGATTGCCGCCTTCCACACGCTTGTTCTCGGCTCCTTCGGCGGGCACGCCGATGTGGGTAAGACGCTCAAGTCTACCGTCGACGACGTGCTCTCGCGCTTCGAGGCGTCGTCCTTCCGCGAGGACCTCGACGCCTCCTCCATTGCCTTCCAGGTCGCAACCCTCCACCGCCGCCACGCTGAAGTCAAGACAAGCGCGGCCCAGGCCAACTTCTACTTCGACCCGAACGAGTTTGAGGTCCGCAAGGGCCAGGCGCTGCTTGAGCGCCTGCGTGCGCGTCTCGACACGCTTGTATCCGAGTGGCCAGACCAGATGGTGCTCCAGCACCTGCGCGAGCGCGTTCTGCGCATCCTGCAGATCGACGTGCGCGCGCCCGTTGCCAAGGTTCTTGCTGCGCTCGAGCTGCTCCTCCTCCACACTGACGACTGGGAGCCGTACGCAAACCGCGAGAACAGTCTCAAGGCCTACCAGTTCGAGGTGTCGTCGCTGATCATTGGGTGGCGCCGTCTCGAGCTCGCCTCGTGGGTGCGCCTCCTCGACGACCAGGCGCGGCAGTACATCGACAAGGACGATGAGTTTACGCTACGCCTGTACGGAGCGCTCATCCATGGTACTGTCTCCGCCGATGACCCCGAGAAGTACATCGCGACGGCTCTACCTGTGGTCTCGGACTACCTCAGCCAGGCGACGCTCGGCAGCTTCGCGCATCGCCTGGCGGTGCTTGGCGCGTTCGAGCGCATGGCCTCCGAGCTCGCCACCAGTGAGGCGACCAATGCTACTGCGCTCGGCCACGTCGCTGCCGTGCTGAACAACGTTATCGCGCATGCGCAGCTCTTCGCGCCCCGCATTCGCGAGTCGCTCGAGAGCCAGCGCAAGGTCATCGACCGCGCTGTCAAGGACTTCGTCAAGCTCGCCTCGTGGAAGGACATCAACGTCTTCGCACTCAAGGCGAGCGCCCAGAAGAGTCACAGGCAGCTGCACAAGAACATCCGCAAGTTCCGCGAGGTGCTCCAGCAGCCGGTCTCGCCGATCTTGACGGACCTCGGTTCCATCTGTCCGCAGGACCCCGCGGTGACGAGCCCAGCCCACACGTCCGAGCTCGTCACGGTCTCCGCCCTCCCCGAGACTGCACTGACAGCACGCGCTGCGGGCCCTGCGCTTCCCCCTCTTCTTAAGAAGCTGCCCGACACTCTGGCGCGGTATGAGAAGGTGCACGCCGGCGCGCGTCCTCTTGCGGCCACAACGCGCGCCGACCAGCTCGAGGACATGGCCATCGAGATCATCGAGACGGCTGCCATGCTGCAGAAGGCCACACCCGCGACTCTGACCAAGGAGAACACCAAGATTGTCAACAACCTCACATCGCGTAAGCGTAAGGCCTTCGCCGACCTCCTCAAGACGCTCCGCGCGTGCGGGTTCTCCCAGAGTGTGCCAGCCGACAAGCTCGCCAAGCAGCAGAGCTCTTTGTGGCTCACCTCGCGCCCCGCTCTCACCGTTGACGATCTGCCGGTCGCCTTTGATTCTGCGGGCGTGACCAAGGTCGCAGACTACCACCACCGCCAGGGTGTGCTGATGCGTGCCCTGCGTACCGCGTTCAACGGCCACTCTCCGGACATTGCCAGCGGCGACCTCGCCCGAGGCATCGGCTTCGCGGAGAGCTTGTACGCCGCCGCTTTGGGAGAGCAGGCAATTCTCTCTACCCAGCTCTCGACATTGTCCAAGTTCAACTCCGTCCTCCGCCGGCTGCATACCTGCGCCAAGGCCGCCGCCCTCGCTGGTGGCGTTGTCCAGACGTTAGAGAGGGCGGAACTCGATGCGTGCCACCTTCACGATGGCCTGCGCGAGGCCGAGGACGCAGTGCGTGCCTTCCGCGAGCTCCAGGGCGTGCAGTTGGGGACTGAGCTTGCCGATATCCACACTTTCCGTCAGGAGGTGGGGCTGCTCATCAATGCGCTCGAGAATGCGCTTGGTGCGTGCCGTGCCGCCGAGTGGCCACTCTACGGCCATCAGGAGGCTCAGCTCGCAGACCGCGCTGGCGACCTGTTCCGCCTTGTCGTCGCCTCGTGCGAGACGCACGCTAAGGCTGCGCCCGACCTTGCGCACATCTATGTGCCGCTCGGCAAGATGGTCGCGGGCATGGGCTCGGTATCTGCACTTAAGACCGCCAAGAATATACCCGAGGCCATTTGGACGCAGAGCGATGAGCTCATCTCCGCGTTGCTTGTTGTGGCGCAGTCGATTGACAACACCCCTGCTGAGGAGGTCAAGGAGGATGAGTACGGGCACATCCCCAGCGCGTTCTCCCGGCAGGCCAAGGCTGTGAACTCACTGCGTGTCGGCGAGGTGCTTGGCCGCCTTGGCGCCTTCGCGACATCCATGTCAACTTGGCTCGCCCACCGCGAGTCCTCCAACGCGCCCGCAGCACTTGCCCGCGTCCTTCCCTTCGTTGAAGTACTCGCCCAGACTTTTGCGCAGTCCGTTGCTGCGCACCTCGCTGCCACTAAGGCCATCTACAAGCTCAACTACGTCGTCGCGCGCGTCATGCTCGACATTGCTCAGAAGGGCTTCTGCAAGCCGCAAGAGGAGAGCGATGATGCGCAGGATGGCGAGGACGGCGAGGTTGAAGGCACCGGCATGGGTGCTGGAAGTGGTGAGAAGAACGTGTCGAACGAAATCACCGACGAGAGCCAGGTCGAAGGCCTGCAAGGTGAGGAGGAGCAGGAGGAGGAGCAAAACGGCGACAAGGGCGACGACGACGACGAGAACGTCGACATGGAGAACGACTTTGAGGGCGCCCTCGAGGACGGCAAGGAGAAGGAGGAGGGCGAGGAGGAGGAAGAGGGCGAGGAGGAACTCGACGACCACGTTGGCGATGTCGACCCTCTCGACCCGGGCGCCGTCGACGAGAAATTCTGGAACGACGAGAAGGACGAGAAGGAGGAGGAGAAGAAGGAGAATGAGGGCCGTGAGGACCTCATGGACGAGAAGACGGAGGAGACTGGGGAGTCAGAACTCGCTGCCAAAGACGAGCAGAGCAAGAAGCGGGACGAGAAGAAGGACAAGAAGGAGGATGCGGCCGAGGGCGAGCAGTCCGAGGAGAAGGAGCAGGAGAGTAAGCAGCAAGACGGCGGAGAGGGCGAGGAGGAGGGCGAGGAATTCGAAGAGCACGAGGCCCCCGAGGGCGAGGACGACAATGATAACGATAACGAGGGCGCCGATATGCCCGAGCAGGACAATGTCGCTGCACCCGAGGGCGAGACGCTCGACTTGCCGGAGGACCTCGACCTCGGCGAGGAGGAGGATGGCGACGACAACGAGCAATTTGACGACGACATCAAGATGGACGACGGCGAGCCTGAGGGCCTCGACATGGAGGACCACGGGCGGACTTCGGACCAGGAGGACGAGGGGGAGGCCGAAGAGAATGCACCGGACGCCACGGGCGTCACGGAGGACGACGCGCAGCCGGAGGCGGAAGAGGCCCTCAACCAGGACCTCGACGTGAGCTCTGGCGAGGCGCAGCAGGAAGCTGCGAGCGCCGGCCAGGGCGGCACTGCGCAGGCCGACAAGGACGACAAGGCTGGCGACGAGGATGAGGAGATGGGCGGTGAAGAGGACGAGGATGAGGCTGAGGCCGAGGCTGAAGGGTGAGTTGACGTATCTGACGGAGCTAATCTCAGTGCGACCAACGTAGCACCCCAGGGCGCTGGTGGCACCGACGAGCAGGAGGCCTCGGGCGCAACGGACAGCAGCGGCGCGCCGCTCCCGAACGAGGGTGAGCCGCAGCAGGATCGCAGCCTCGGCGATATCATGAAGGAGATTGTGCGCCGCCGCGACGAGATCCTGAACAAGACGGAGCGCGAGGAGGTGACGGACAACGCGGATGCACAGGAACAGGCCCCTGGCCAGGTCGAGTACCTGAACGACGGCGATGCCGACGACGACAACACGATGCAGGCACTCGGGGCGGCTCGCGAGGAGCAGCAGAAACTCGAGGATCTTAAGATTGTCGACGAGGAGGAGGAGGCGGCACCCCAGGCTATGGACGAGGACGATAACGAGCCTGAGGAGCAGGCGGAACCCGCCGATAAGCCCGTGCGCGAGCACGAGAGCTTCCGCCGCGAGAAAGGGGAGACCGATGACAGCTTTGGCGCCGAGAAGGCGCTCACACAGGCCGAGATTGGCGGAAGCGCACCGACCGCTGGCGACGCGATGGACGTTGACGAGGACGAGGGCGAGGAACTGGCGACCGAGGCTCGTCCAGACGAGGGCGACGTCGACGTCGAACTCACCGTCGCCTCCCCCACTCAGGCGGGCGAAGCGGACGGTGCCGAGGATCTGTGGCGCCAGTACGCCTCGCTCACCTCGGACCTGAGTTACGCTCTGTGCGAGCAGCTCCGCCTCATCCTGGAGCCGACTCTCGCCACGCGGCTGCAGGGCGACTTCCGCACCGGCAAGCGCCTGAACATGCGCAAGATCATCCCTTACATCGCCTCCGAGTACACGAAGGACAAGATCTGGCTCCGGCGTACCAAGCCGTCTCGTCGCGAGTACCAGGTGCTCCTTTCGCTCGACGACTCGCGCTCCATGGCCGAGAGCCAGTCTGTGCACCTCGCGTACCAGACTCTCGCGCTGGTCTCGCAGGCACTCACCAAGCTCGAGGTTGGCCAGGTCGCCATCGCACGCTTCGGCGAGGGCGTGGACGTGCTGCACGAGTTCTCCGACGCTGGGTTCTCCGATGCAGACGGCGCAAAGGTCATGCGTGCCTTCAAATTCGACCAGCACCGTACCGATGTAGCTGCGCTGCTCGAGCGCACACTGTCCTACCTCGCCGAGGCGCGTGCGAAGAACGCCAGTGCATCCGCGCCGGACCTGTGGCAGCTGCAGATCATCATCTCGGACGGCGTGTGCCAAGACCACGGCCGCCTGCGGACGCTGCTCCGCCGCGCCCTCGAGGAACGCGTCATGGTCGTCTTCCTCGTCGTCGACAACCTCGACTCCGCTCCGTCCGGTGTCAACACCCCAGGCCTCGCCACGGGCACCAACACCCCCTTCTCGGGCGCGAATACACCCGTTATGGCCCGCCCCCGCCGCTCGATCCTCTCCATGCAGTCGATCACCCCGACTGTCATCAACGGCGTCAACGACTTCGTCATGACGCGATACCTCGACACGTTCCCATTCGAATTCTACGTCGTCCTGCGTGACGTCGAAGCACTTCCTGGCGTGCTGGCCGATACGCTGCGACAGTGGATGGCGCGTGTGTCCCAGTCCCAAGAATAACATGTACAGGAGACTTTTTAGCATTGCATTCATACCCCATAGACATCTGCATTTGTTTGGTTCCACTGCTAAGGTGGGAGCGGGAGCAAACGCGTCGCCCAGGGACGCGACTGGTCATTAGCATGACCCATTTTGATTTCGCGTTCAACTCAACCGTCAACTCTCAAACTCATATCCACCCCACTCTCATCGCTGTCATCACACATCACGGCCTCGGAGCCGCGCAAATACTATGGAAGACGAATACTACTCGCTCACGTCCATCCTCGCCGACCAGCATGTGAGTGCAGCTTTGGCAGGTGTGGAACAGCTGCAAGATCACTCCTTCACTCATTCTTTCCCTCCCTTCTATCATGGCAGCTGTCAAATAACATGGCTCAATGTGGCCCTCACCTCCTCAGCCCTTGGCCGATTCCTGTCAGCTGACACCAGAAACTGCCATGCACGTTCACGCTTGATGTCCCCGGCCTTGGGTATCTTGAGGGCGGAAGTGAGGAGCATCTCCAGTCCGGCACGAAGGTCGAGTTGCCATTATGGCTCGCACGGACCCTGGCGCAGAAGTGAGTCCGGTGTTGTTGGCGATAGGGGGCAACCTGCTGCCTTGTTCGTCGATGTAGCAGGATGTTCCTCTCACTCCATGCAACCTTCCTTCCTTCAACGTCTCCCTCCACAAACCACCCTTCAGCCTCCTTCCTCCTGCCGCCCCCCCCGCGCCCTCTTTCTCTCCAACCGCCCAACTCAATCTCTCATTACCTCTCTAGTCGGCATACTCACACCAGCGAATTCGCGACGTTCACCGTCCCACAGCCGTTCACGCAACGTATCCGGGCGAACTTGAACGCCAGCGCGCCCGCCGTCAAACTCAGTAGCCTTGTTGGCGCCGGAGGATGGTGGTACCGCTTCGGAGCGGCGATTGCCAAGATGTTAGCTTCACCCAGTTAGACAAGCTGACAGCAGTTGGGACAGTGGTGATAGCCTGCTCGCGATGTTGCTGAAGGTATGTTTAGCTGAACGTCCGGCATTTCAGCAGACTGTGTCTTTGTCTCTCATTTAGCTTTCCCTATGAGAGGCGCGAGCTGACTTCAGGCCTTCACAGACCGCCTACCTGCTCTTGAAGACCTCGCAGCACACCACGCGAGCATGGACATCAGCTCCATCCCCGAAGGTACAGCTGGCACAGGAGAAGTGTTCCGCGAGGGCATGGAAGCAGATGAGCGAGAATGTGAGTTATGATCTGGCAGTCAAGCTGACATCAGTGTTCGCAATTGGGCAGGAGAGCGGGCGGATGGTCAAGAGGTGGCACGACTCGTCGTGGGCGCAGAGGTAGGTTGTATACTAGACATGCATAGATCAGACTTGTACAGCTCCAAGATCGGATAGGCTCCGTCGCTGACGTTCTCACTGGACACACTAGCCGTCATGCTGTCCACTTGCCAATCTCACGAGTTGCCATGATGCTCAAGGAACTGCGACACGTCCACGCATAACCTACAAGTACATAACTCCTTCATCAACCCAACCCACCAGATACTACGCCATGCCTGTCCTCCTCCAGCAGCCAACAACCCCAGCTCAGACAACTGAAGCCGCCGCGGTACCCACGACGGCCATCATCGGAGCCGTGCTCGCCGGTGTGGTGGCACTCCTCCTCGCTGGTGCCTTTGTGCGCCACAAGCGGCTGATGTGGAGCCTCCTCAAGACTCCGGCTCACGACTTCGGGCTCTCAACAGTGCCGGCCGTAGACCATTGGCCTGGCCCGGCGTTCCCTCCAGCCCTCCACAACACCTCCCCACTTCCCTCCATCCCACACCAAGCTGAGCCCTCGTCGGTGTCGGTACCATCCCCGTCCAAGGACCATCTCCCATGCACATCATCTGCACAGTCTTCCAACAGGAGCCTGGAATCGCACCACGTCCAGTCGGCCGACAGCATCAACGCAAGTCGGCCCATCGTCGCCAAGCCCGTGATCGCGGCCGTCCCTCCACGTCCTCAAGACTTGGGTCCTCCATACCAGTTCCCCAAGGTAGCGTTTGAGGGAGGAGGAGACACTCGCTGAGATTTCAGCGGGATGGACTGGATAGTTGGCCTTTGTTAGCCTTCGGTTGCTCTTTGGCTTTGGACGCCGGACATGAGACGTGGATCTTCATGCAGGCAATGACGTCGTGTGCCCTTTAGGGCCACCTTTTGTTAGACGAGGATACGGGAGGAATAAAAAACACCCGGAAGGGGTAGCCATGAGCATGGCAACCGGGGTCTATCAGACACGGCCAAAGACGAGTGCCACTCAGTTTCACTCGTGCCAGTTTGAATGTCTGAGATGGGAGATATGGTCCTTTCTCGGCCGGCTTCAAATTCCTGCGCTCCTGCTTCCAGAACCGCTCTGTCCAGCTAAAAGAGGAGCTCAGATATCTCCAAGCAACTATAGGTCACGACGGGGGTCGAGCCCGCGATCTTCTGATGTACCATTCGTAGTCAGAAGCGATGCCATTTCGCCACGCGCCCGATGGATGTTGTGAATTTCTGGTAGCTTATCTTCGGCTCGCGATGGGCAAGAAGAGCGGGAACGGCTTGAGAAAGCTCTTTTCAAGTTCTGGAGAATTTGGAGAGGCGGCTGCCAGATGTTGGCAAGTTCGTGGGATCCAGGGATAAGATGTATGGTGAGGTAGGGAGAGAAAACAGTCAACGACCGCCACACCATCTTCTCCTGCACATCCCTAAGCTAAGGAGATAGCTAGGTGGGGTTTCTCTCACACGGCCCAGAAACACCCGGTTTCTCAAAATGAAGAGATTGACGAAGCAATCTCGCCGTGCGATGTCCTCGCCGGGCTCCTCCCCAAACATGTTAGGTGTGGTGCCTCCAGATTGAACTGGAGGTCCTCCGGGATGCAGGAAGGTAGCTCTGCAATAGCCCGTGTGGAGGGGTGATGTGTAGATGCATCGAAACGGTACTGCGGGCTAGGTAGATATACGAGGTGGAGTGGCCTGTGCGATACGTGCGGGAGCAAAATTTCGGGCTTGGTGGCACTTTTCTGTCGCCAACTCCAGGGCAGTTTCCTACAAAACAACCACAACGCCACATCAGACGCTTTAGCTCAGTGGGAGAGCGAGCGAGTGAAGCTTCAGCACCATTCGTTCGGTCGTGTGTTCAATCCACACAAGCGTCAGTATCTGCTCAGAGTACGAGCATCCCATCTTCTGGATGGGGTGTGAGGGGAAGGGAAGTGATTGAGGAAGTTTTTGGTCCAGTGCCAGCCAATAGATGAGACGAGTACGGTCGCCAGGTTTTCATTGGCGTCACTGTCTCTTCTGTAGGTTGGATGAGATTGAAGGTAACAGAAGATGGGGATGGAGTGTCAGCCAACAGAGTGTTTCCACGAAAAGGAGTTGGCCACACGAGACTGTGTTGGAGACACCACATTGATCGCCACATTGGCATTCTCATATGGCATGTCACGTTTCTGGGCCGGGACGAAATCATAACCGCCTTGCTTCCCTTGGGCAGATGCAAATGGGGGAAGGGTGGGAAGGATGAGGTGTTAGGTGGCGATTCCATCGCCAGCCATGCGACGAGTTCGTGTACAACTGGTTCACCACATCTCCTGGGTGAAGCTGGATAGCCCAAAAGATCTGCGCACGCTCTAGAACGTACTAGCCTCGTGTGGGGCTCGAACCCACGACCGAATGATCAACCGGAAAACCAGCATAAGAGTCATTTAATCTACCGACTGATATAACGAGGCTGCGGTTATTATGGATTTGGGAAATAGTATGTTCGGGCCCGGGGGTGCTAGAAAGGCAACCTGAATGTAAGGCGGGTGTGGGAAGCATTGGCAACGCAGTTGGGGCCGACTGGGGTGCGTTAAAGGTGGGACTGGAGTAGAAGGTGAGGAAGGAGGGAAGGTTGGTTGGAAGGTTGTGAAAAAGTGATTGCGGCGGGGATCGATCGGCATGAATTTGTTGTGAAGGCACATGCTTCTGCACATTCACGACTCGTTTGGTTGCTTGATTCCACCTCGCGCCTGCTCCTCTAAATTATGGCTCTCTACTTGCGCGAATGGTGGACTGATATTGGGGAGAAAATCCGCCGAACATTGCATAGCATCCAGCGGCGAGGTCAAAATTAGTGGCAGCGGTCAAGGTTTCCGTGCCTTGTGCCACCACCCACAGCTACCTCTCACACGAGACGCTAGTGACTGCAGGCTTCAGCATGCAACTCCACCGCCTGGTTGTAATGTGCCATTATCCTAATGCTGACATGATGCTATGCGGTACAAATGATCACTCGTCGTCCGAGTCGCCCTCCTCATCCTCGTCGTCGTCGCTCTCCTCGGCCTCGAGGTCGAGCAGCCCCTCCTCATCCGAGTCCAGCGGGTCCTCGCTGTCGTCGTCCTCGCTATCCCCCTCATCCTCATCCTCATCGCCGTCGTCCTCGTCACTCGAGCCAGCCATCATGTTGACGTCCTCGATGTCGTCCTCGTCCTCCTCGCCGACTTCGATTGGCACCTCGTCGTCGCTCTCGCCCTCGACGTAGTGCTCGCCGTCGCCCTGGTCGACCTCCTTGGCCTCAGCGGCCTGGCGGCGCAGCGCGATTTGGGAGAGTGCAAGGTCGAGGCGGCCCGAGAGGGAGACAAGAGGCTGGTAGAGCTCCATTCGGGACGCGAGGAGGTTGGAGAGCTGAGCGAGCTGGGCAGGAAGGGACGGGATGGTCATGAGGATGTGACCACGTTCGATGAGCACGCCCTTGACCCACTCCACAGTGCCACGGCCCTGCTGCTCGTTCTGCATGCCACCACGGCCACCGCCGCGGCGGTGGGCGCCCTTGCCCTGGCCGAGGCGCTCGACACACGCTTTGACCAGAGGCAGCGAGAGGTCCACCGGAAGCTTGCGCACCGTGTTACGGATGAGGACCGGGTCACGATGGGAAAGGCAGAGGGTGAGGAGCGCAGGGTCCGAGGTGTGCAGCGCCTGGACGAGGAGACGAGTGAGCGAGGCTGCGTTGGTGGCGCCCTTGGCAGCGGGCGCCGCAGCGTCGCCGTTGGGTTGGGCACCAGTGGGCGCAGCGAGGAGGCGCTCGCCAAGAGTCAGGTCGGCCATGTCCACGTCCGCTGGGAGGGCCGAGGTCTGCTCGTCCTTCTCGTCATCCGCAGCCTGGATGGCGTTGGCAGGAGCCTTGTAGCGTTGGAGGTTGTTGGAGCCCTTTGCCGTGTCCTTGGGCGCGACGAGGTCCTGCGCGTCGGTCTTGACGACGACGTTGGTAGCAAGGCCACCCTCGGGCTGTTCAATGGTCACCGAGTACCACTTCACGCGGCCACCGCCGACCATGCGACCGCACGACAGCACGGCCGGCGCACCATCATCGACCGGTGCAAACTCGATGCGACAAATGCTGGCGATCTTCTCCTCCTTGCCCTCGACAAGCTTCACCTTGGACGGCTTGTTGTTCGATTTTGGCCGGGCGAGGTCGAGGTCGGTCAGAGCAACAGCGAAGACAGAGATCTCGCCGTCACAGTGCAGGGCAGCCACAAACTCGTCGGACAGCGCCACTGAATGCACTGGTGATAATGTTGGCGAGGTGTAGCGGTACGACAGTTTTGGTGCAGCTGTTGGTGAACTGGGGAAGGTGTACTGATTGACCGTGCGGTCCTCCTCGCACACGACAAGGAAGGACGCGCCTTGTTGTGTGTTTGGCAATGGTTGCAACGAGGTGACCGACGTCGTCGACACGGGGAGGGGGGAAGAGGTGTGGGTGATGGAGGATGAGGTGGTGGACAGGTGGACTGCTACAACAGATTTGGCGCCAACGATCGCGTGCAGCTCCTCGCCAGTGGATGTGGGGAGGAGAGCGACGGCTGATGGTGCCTTGACTGCTGATGGCAAGTCGAAAGTATGGGCAATGGCCGCAGCCTCGGGACCAAGCACGAGGAGGTTGGACTCCGTCGCGATGATCACACCGTGCTCGTCAGACCACATCGCTGTAGCCTTCGCTGGCAGCGAGATGGTCCTCAAAGCCTCGCCCTTGTTGGGGAAGTAGACGACCAGGTTGGACTGGTCGCCCTTGGTGGACGCAACGAGGAGGACGTCCTCGTCAGCGCCCGACCCCTCGGCGCCCGACTTCCTTCGCCTCCGCTTCTTGGTCGCCCCAGAAACAGAGATGGAAGACCAGCAGACCGCTGTGGCCTTGGCAGCTCCGGGGAGCTCCCATTCAGAGACGACAGAGTCCGAAGCGACGTCCCAGACCTGCACCTTGTCCGCCGCGCCTAGCGCTGGAAGGGCAAGGGCAAAGTGGGTGCGTGCGGGGTTGAAGCCCGACACGGCTGGTGGTGGGGGAGGAACCCGTTGCCTGGACGGCCCCCCAACAGATGACCGCGCCATTCTAATGTCAGCTGGACAGTCTCAAAAAGGCAGCTAATTGTGGGAGATTCAGAGAAGTGCCCGGGTGTATGGGTTCGGGCCTTTTCAGCAATGGTTTTGCTCAGTAGACCGTCGTGATGTGATCATCATTTATAAACAGAAAAGATGGAGGACGAGACTTACGTGTCGGTTGCGGGTCAAGGCAATGTGTGAAACGAGGGGCGAAATGGAGTCCTGGTCTGTCAGCTACGCTCACAAACGATGGGAAGGAAGGGATCAGTAGAATAAAACAGCCATGTTTTGTCTGCAATGTTGACCTCCGCCGACGGCAATGAAGACGCCCGCGGAGGCCAGCCTCAGGCGGTAATTCCCAAGTGGGACATCATGAGAAGGATGGGGAGAGATACTCACGAAAGGCAGGCAGAGGAAGCCAGGGCGCAAGGCTCGCAAGGTGGTGAGGAAGGTTCTACCAGTCAGCTTGCGTACAATGCATGTAACCGAGAAAGGAGGGGTTCAGAATAGTGCGTTTAAGTGTCTTCGGCGCTTGGCCATAACAGACTCTAGTTTGAATTGATACACAGAGTCATCCGGATGGTGGTGAGGACAAGCCTCGGTGGTTGTCCAAGGCCATCCAGCACCGCTGTAATAGAATGAAGAGTTACTCACTTGTGCGAGCGGAGCCGCTGGCTCTTTTCGAGATGGATGCAGTCCGTCGAGGACGCGAGTGGATGTTGTGATGGGGAGTTGATGAGAGAGGAGCTGACTTCGAGTTTAAGAGGCCAAAGTTCTAGAGGGGGTGTCCGAAATTCTGGCAGATGGGTGCGAAGGGCAGCCGCGGAATCAAATCTGATTATTCTCGCATAATTTTTCCATTTGATCCAATAAAGTTGGTGGCAATCCCTCAATACTAACTCCTGGAAGCCAAGTGCAAGGCTCTGTGGCAACAACACGCATCGCACAGATACCATGTCGGCACTCCGCGACGGCAACAAGAAGCGCAAGCGCTCCTCCAAGGCCGCCGAGGTCCCACCCAAGGAGGCTTCGCCCTCCCCATCCCACGATGTCGCCGAGGAGACCCCAGAGCCCTCCTCGTCCAAGGTCATGCTCGACGGACCTGCTGCGAACGAGTATGAGCGCGTGCCGTTCAACTCCCTCCCTCTGTCCAGGCAGACACTGGATGCCGTGCAGCACATGGGCTTCGAAACCATGACTGAAGTGCAGGCGCGCACTATTCCGCCTCTTCTTGCCGGCAAGGACGTGCTCGGCGCGGCGCGGACGGGATCCGGCAAGACGATTGCGTTCCTCGTGCCGAGTGTCGAGATGCTGCACTCCCTCCGGTTCAAGCCGGCAAACGGTACTGGTGTCGTGATCATCTCGCCTACGCGTGAGCTCGCGCTCCAGATCCTCGGGGTTGTCAAGGACCTCATGGCTGGACACTCACAGACGTTCGGTATCGTCATGGGCGGCGCGAACCGCAAGGCTGAAGCGGACAAGCTCGTCAAAGGCGTCAACCTCCTCGTCGCCACACCTGGGCGTCTCCTCGACCACCTCCAGAACACGAAGGGGTTCGTGTTCAAGAACCTAAAGGCGCTGGTCATTGACGAGGCCGATCGTATCCTGGAGGTTGGTTTCGAGGAGGAGATGAAGCAGATCATCAAGATCCTCCCTAACGGTGAGCTTCCGGGTCCCGCTGAAGCTGACGGCAGAGAATCGCCAGTCGATGTTGTTCTCGGCAACTCAGACGACCAAGGTCACTGACCTTGCGCGCATCTCGCTCCGCACTGGGCCGCTGTACATCAACGTCGACCAGCAGAAGGACACTAGCACGGCAGAGTTCCTCGAGCAGGGTTACGTCGTGTGCGACAGTGACCAGCGTTTCCTCCTGCTCTTCACGTTCCTGAAGCGCAACCTCAAGAAGAAGGTGATCGTCTTCTTCTCGAGCTGCAACTCGGTGTCGTACCACGCCGAGCTACTCAACTACATCGACGTGCCGGTGCTCGACCTCCACGGCAAGCAGAAGCAGCAGAAGCGCACCAACACGTTCTTCGAGTTCTGCAACGCACAATCGGGCATCTTGCTGTGTACGGACGTGGCGGCGCGTGGCCTTGACATCCCCAAGGTCGACTGGATCATCCAGTTCGACCCCCCCGATGACCCGCGCGACTACATCCACCGTGTGGGCCGTACCGCCCGTGCTGGCAAGGCAGGCAAGTCCCTCCTCTTCCTGCTCCCCAGCGAGCTCGGCTTCCTCCGTTTCCTCAAGGTCGCCAAGGTCCCGCTCAACGAGTACCAGTTCCCTCAGCGCAAGGTCGCCGACGTGCAGCGCCAGCTTGAGAGCCTCATCTCCAAGAACCACTACCTCAACACCACCGCGCGCGACGGGTACCGCTCCTACCTCCAGGCGTACGCTAGCTACTCCCTCAAGAAGATCTTTGACGTCAACAAGCTCGACCTCGCCAAGGTTGGCAAGGCGTTTGGCTTCTCCGTTCCACCGAAGGTTAACATCTCTGTGGGTTCGATCAAGCCCAAGAAGGTCGACGACTCGGACGACGAGGACGTGCCGGTGAAGGCGCAGAAAGTCGACGACGGAGAGGTCAAGAAGGCCTACTACCGCAACCGGGGTGACAAGGGCGGCGGCCGCAAGCACAAGGGAAGGGCATAGATGTTAGAACACACTACTGTTTGTATTTAGATGCATCACATTCTGGGCACAAGTGCTCTAAGGTTGCATACTGTATCCGCTACCGTGCCGGTGGCGTCCCGCTTCTGCTGGCTCGCTCCTCCATCCGCTGTCGGACGTTACCCCACAGCCGCCCTGCACCATCGCGGATGCCCTCCCCCACATGCTGCAGCCCGCCGCCGAGCTGGACGTTGGCTGCGACATCGTTACCCTGCGCGCTGCGGAACAGGCCCGAGCCACCTGTGCCTCCCACATTGAGCTCATAACCTCCTGCGCGGAGGTTGATACTGGGTCCGCCAGGAGTCGGGGAGGGCTGGAGACTAGGCACACCAGGTGAGGGTGCAACATTGGGGGGTGGTCCGTAGATGCTATCGGGCCAGGTTTCAGCAGCAGCGGTCACCATGTCGAGGAAGCTGGTCGAGTTGTGCACGCAGCTTCCGCCGAGGAGAATTCGGGTGCCGCCCGGTCCTCCCTCGTTGCCCGCAAGACGTTGGTTCAGCAGCGCGATCGCTCGGCTCTCCTCATACGTCGCGCCACCGAGGATGAACACGATAATGTCCTGCGGACGCTGAGAACGGGCGCCCTCGTCACCCTCCATGAACGGGTAGGAGCGCTCTGTCAGCCGCCCCTTGAACAGCAGGTCGAGCGTCTCCATGAGATGAGGTGTGTGTTGAGTGTACACGTTCTCGACGCCCTTGAGGCCCTTGAGCGCGCTCTTGCCGCGAGAGAACAGATTGTCGTTCATGAACAGGTCGTCCTGCCGCACATCTGCACCCGCGAAGTTGAGCATGACATACACGAGTCGCGCCTTGTCGGCAGAGACGCCGGCGGTGATGAGAGCATCAACGACGGCGGTGATGTGGTTCCCGTAGAACTTCTGATATCGCAGTGCGTACAGGATGGCGACGCGCAGCTTGTTCTGCGCTGGTACTTTCGGGGAGGCGATGATCTGCTGCACAGCGCGCACGTCGCTCGCATGCGACTCTTGCGACGCCAGCGACTGTTCGACCTCGGAAACAGCCAGCAGGTCGTCGCGCTCGATGATGCGCGAGAGTTCGCCGACGAGGGTGACATGTTTGGTGACGTTGCCACCTAGCCGCCGGAACTCGGGGTACTCTTCGACGAAGCGCTTCATGTCCGCCACCGTCTCGATACGGCTGCTGCTCGACGCGGCGCCAGCGCCCATCGATGACGAGCGCGCCGAGTAGTCCGTGACGTACTGCGAGACAGCTGCACCAAGGTCACCGAAGTTGGAGAAGAGGTTCTTCTCGAAGAACGAGTCCGATGACGTGGACAGCACTAGGTCGCGGAGCTCGACGCGCTCCTCGCTATTGATGTGCACGCGCCCGTTGTGGATGCCCACGAGCTCGTGCACCATCGCCTCGTACGTCCATTGCGATAGGAGAGGGGTGACAGGATCGTTTCGCCTGTCGAGGATGAGGAGGAGTGGTGCGGGGCCAGCGGTCGATCGGAAGTCGAAGAGGTCGCGGTACGGCTGGTGGCCGATGGCTGCGTGTACATCCGCTGCGAGCTTACGGCCAGCCTGAGACATGCGCTCCCACCGGATCACTGGTCGTTTCTTTATACTCAGGAGCATGGCCACAATGGCACGCGTGTGGTTATCCAGCATGGATGGTGGGATGTCATCGGGGGAAGGAAGGTAGATTGGTGGCTAGGGTCAGCGCAGCCGCAAACGATACCCACGTTGGGTGGCCCCTCGCCGCCGTCAGCGAGTGCTGCCTGTGTCAAGGTGAACAGTGATGGGTACTGTGCCAAGTAGTCTGCAAAGTATTCCTGCGGTCAGCATGTCCCACCTCGCACCCACCTGGACCTCCTTGACGACTTCGAACTCGTCGACGGTCGCCATCTCCTCGATCTGACTCTTAGTCAACGCATTCGAGAAGACTTCTGTTAGCTAAACAATGGACACCAGGGCTTACAGAGCCAGTAGGATCCATAGCGCGGTTGCGCGAGCTCCTGCTTGACGAGCTCAATGCACGCGGGGGTGGGCGAGAGGAAGGCAATACATGACAGGTGGTTGAGTGCTTCTCGCGAATTGCTACTATAAGCGAGTCCCACCAAGCACTCACTTGTCTATCCTATCTGTCAGGTAGACCTCGTGCGCAAGAAGCTCGGATTGTGTCGCAACAAGCGATACGATGGGAGTCTGCTGTTAGCGCAGGCCGCGGTTCAATTCACAGTGTGGGCGTCAAGGAGGAGCACCTTCATGCCCGGGACCTCTGTGATCATCTTTGTCACATAGGTCTGAACTGCTTTGAGGACGTCCATTGTGCCGGAAGAGCTGTGGCGTGTGGGGTTGGGTGGTGAGTAGTGTTCAGTTGGAATGTTGATGATGGCGTGCGACGCGTGCCACTGCAACGTCACGGACATGAATCTCCACACCGTCCCCAACCGACCCTGGCACTGTTCGATTCCCGGTGCGTCCAAGTACCTTTTGACCAAGCTGGGCCAGATAAAGTTCAATCGTCCTATGCCGGAAATCCTCGTCCTATCTCGGAGAGACTCACTCAGCCCGAAGCCTCCCAGCTCGACATCTTGGGGTCCTGCCCAGCACTCACATGTACAATCAATGGCCCAGTCGGCGGAGGGAGCAACGATAGGAGCCATCCATCCAAGTCCGCATACTAAACAGGACGCGTTGCAACTTGCCGCCTATGGAGAAAATGTCGACATATCTGCGCACACGACGCGTGAACACCGCTCCAGAAGCCACGCCCGCGGCCCGCGACTTACTCGCTCACAGCTTACTCGCTCACAGGCTAATCTATTTCAGAGCGGTAACAACGCAACACTCCAGCAACCTAGGCGCCTTCTTTTCTTCTTCATACTGGACGACTACAGAATACATACTGCAGACGCCGATCAACTCCGCAGATGAACCCGTGGCTTCTGCCAGCGAGTCCGCATCTGCGTTTTGGAAAATTCTATTTAGACAGTGCCCGACTTGGCGATCTTGACCTCAGCCTTGGGCTTGCCCGAGTTCGAGCCGAGCGACTCGATCTTCTTGACAAGGTCGAGGCCCTGGGTGACCTCGCCGAAGACGACGTGCTTGCCGTCGAGCCAGGGGGTAAGAACAGTGGTGATGAAGAACTGCGAGCCGTTGGTGTTGGGGCCGGCGTTGGCCATCGAGAGGAGTCCGGGCTTGTCGTGCTTGAGCTTGAAGTTCTCGTCGGCGAACTTCTCGCCGTAGATCGACTTGCCGCCAGTGCCGTTGTGGCGGGTGAACTGTCATCTGTCAGCACATAGAGTTCGATCGATTTGAAAGCAAACTCACGTCACCACCCTGGAGCATGAAGTCAGGGATGACACGGTGGAAGCCCGAGCCCTCGTAGCCGTAGCCCTTCTCGCCAGTGCAGAGAGCACGGAAGTTGGCGGCGGTCTTGGGGACAACGTCGTCATGGAGCTTGAACTGGATGCGGCCAGCGGGCTGGCCGTTGATGGTAATGTCGAAGAAGGTGTCGCTGGGGTCAGTCAAACTGTCCAGGGCAATCATCGGCTTCATTGGTTTGTGCAACACAACAGGTGAATCGACTCTTCACAGCTTCCTGCACCCAGATTGCGGCGATTCCGGAGATGCCGTTGAAGATCGAAAGAATCCAAACCCAAGCCAATTAATCCCCTACGCATCTAATGGCGGCCTCAGGCTGCCAATCGCTCGAAAGTATATTTAGTACTCACGCCATGGTCCTGGAAGTCGACATGAAGCGGCGAGCAAACGACATTGTGACGAGTTAGGTGAAGGAGAGTGGGATAACAGGGGACAAGAGGGAACGTAGGTAGTTGTGAACCGCAAAGCTGGGTGAGTATAAGCCTCTGGGAGATGCTATGGATGTTGGAGGAAGGTGGGGCTGTACTTACGGTTATTGATTCGCTTCTGTGTTTAAGAGAAGAGAAAGGTTTGAGGGAAAGAGGGGAATGTGCGGTGGGAGAGCCTCTCTTTAAGAGGAGCCAGTACTCTCAGAACCCTCTCGAACGTGCTCTCAGCCAGCAGCCAGTTAGCCACTTAGCACATCAAGGTGGCTTTACACGTCACCGTCTCACGCGGCGCGCGGCTCGCGGCTCTCCCACCTTCCCCATCAAGTCCAGGGATCACCAAATGAATTCTCAACCTCCACCAGAGTCACTATAGAATCGAACGGAACTAAATAGTCCACGTGGGCCCTAACGCCGGTTGTGGCACCAAGTGCGGGGCCCATTCCAGTGATCTAATCCCAGATCCGCCACCCAAGACATTCAAGAAGTACCAACTTGCGCATCGCCTGCTCGCTTTGATCAACTGATCGCCCAGTAACCGCTTCGATTTCAGCTTACACTCTCCTTCTCGACACCACCTTGTCATCGTCCTTCTCACCTTCTTTTTCCCATTCAAACAGGTAGCCGTCTATCCAGGCGAGCAGGACGCAGGGCTACCAATCGTTCCGCATTACCTCTTGAGCAACCATGGAGGAGATTATTATTCCAGGTACGACACACACACTTGCACCGTCCCCGGCGACTTGACGCACCGGCTGACCAACGCGCTTAGATCTTGAAGAGGAGGAGGACGACTACAGCCTTCCCTCGTTCCCCACTAGGTCAGCCTTTGGACAAAGCTCTAGCTCCCCAGACTCGGACCACTCGCTTCGCAATGACTCCATGTCATCTGATCACTTGGGCCTCCGACCCTTTGGTGGCACTCAACCCCGCTCAACTCCCCAGAGGAGTGCCCTGTCGCACTCGACCTCGTCCTCGTATGCCGACCATGCCGCAGACGCACCGCGACTAGGCAAGTTCCCAAATGGCTCGTCGACTTCTCTGGGAACGGTGCAGGCGCCGCAGGTGATGCCGCAACAGACTTCTCCCGGCGCAGCTCTGCTCGCGACCAGGAAGGGATCGTTCGCATCGCTGAAGAACATCCTCAAACCCAACCAGCAGGGGCCGGTGCGAGCCGTACCACCGGTACCTCCGATGGACAGGGCAGGGAGGTATCCAGCGCTCCAGAACCCATTCCGCACTGACGCGGACCTGTCTTCCTCTCAGTCTGGACGATCACGGGCCAACACCAAGGCGTCAGTGTCGGTATCCCCGTCATTCGTCATGCATCACGGTAGCAAGCAGAGCGTGGCGACCTTGCATTCCTCCCAACGATCCCACGGTGGGCGATCAACAACATCCCAGTCTTCGTCAAACTTCCGAGCCGAAGATCATCCTGTGCCTGCGATGCCGAACTTTCACACCCGATCAACGCCGTCTCGCGCGTCACGAGGAGGGCGTGGAGGTAGCGACACAAGCGTTCTGGCTGGCTTTGGACGCAGCGAGGACCCCGTCGCGTTTGGTAAGACACCAGCAGAAGAGGCTCTCAAGATCGTCTACCAGGCGTTCAGGGCTGCGGCTGATGGCAAGATCAAGAAAATCATGGCCAAGCCTGCGGTAGGTAGAGAGGGAAGAATGCCAACTGACTCTAGAACTCTTACATTGCGTTGACGTCGACATTGGAAGCAGGCGCAGACGAGTCTTTCGACGCGTTAATCCTCTCGATGGCGAACTGTACCAGACGACACGCACGACGAGTCGTCGACCTCTTGGGTCTTTGGGTTCGCAACCACATCGAAAAAGCCCATTCTGGCGACGTGTACCATCCCCAGCCGATGGGGATCCGCATGGGCATCGACGACGAAGCAGCTGTCCTCGGGGCACGAAGAGTGTCAGCAGCACGGTATATCTACTACCGGACGCTGATGGAGATTGTCCGAGTGGTGCCAGGAGAGCAGCTCGGCGACGACGTAGCTCTCAACCTCGAGCACTCGGCTTTCAGCGTCTTCCGTTCTGAACGGTCAGAAGACACGGTGCACAGGCGAGCTGTCTCCGGCGTGCTGGTCGACTTTCTGAGCGAATTGTCCAAGACGCGCTTCCTCACCGTTAGCGACAGGTTTACCCGCGAACTTAGCGCCCTCGCTTCCGCCGGTGTTACGAAGGATACGGACGCCAAGGTTGAGCACATCCTCAAAGGAGTACGGAAGCTCAATCTCAGGGTGGGTGACTCACCGTTAGTAGAGACTGACTCTGGTAGGTGTACCCGGAGAGCGAGCTAGAGATGGCTGCCGAGTTCATCGACACGTTATCCGCATTCTTCGCAAATGCACATGGTACTGCCCTCAAGATCGCGTACGCCGAGACGTTCACACATCTGCTTCACCCCGTCATTGAGACGGCGACAGCAGAGGTCAACCACCCGACCTGGGCAAGAGCAATCGCAGTGGTCCTCCAGCGTGCGATCACCATGGCGGCCAAGCCTCGGTACTGGAGTGTCGCCTTCCCTTTGGTCATTGTCGCACTGGCTGTGTCTCCGCGCGAGGTGTTCATGGAGCATTGGCAGTGGTGTATCGACACCATCCAGACGAAGACCAAGGTGAGTTGGTTCTTTGTATCCTCAGCTAACTAGCAGGACAGGACAAATCGCCTCATCGGAATGAACGCTTTCATCCACATCCTTTGGGTGTACCTGAATCGCATCACAGAAAGCTCAACCTCAAGACGGAAGCGGCTCGAAGGTCTCCTCCAAGGGCATTTCCCTCCACATTCCGGCCAACTCCTGCCCGTGGAGATGCCGCTGGAGGCATTCGTCGCGATTCTCCACTATGTCATGGCACGCCAAACCGAATATGGTCAAGAACTGATCGCCGATTTCTTGCGAAACAGTGTCCCAAACCGCCACCAAGACGGCTCGCCGCGAGACGTGTTACAACCCGACCGGGCTTACGTTGCTGTGCGAGCTGCGACGTTGACACTCCGAAGCCTTGGCAACAACACACCAGTTGGCCTGCCTCTCAGCGGAGACTTCACTCGGTTCGACTTTCCTAAATACAGCCCGGCTCCTGACAACTCGCTTGAGAATATCCCCGAAGCGCAGGAGTACATCCAGAAGTGTGGGCCGCTGTCGCTCAACGTACTTTTGAGCTGTGACCGCATGGTTGGGCACATTCTCATCTCAAGTGATACTGTAAACGTAGCAGTTCACGCATCCAGCGCGACCTTGGACCCCGTGAGCGACCAGATCACGAGGAAACATGGTGATGTCTATTTGGGTTATCTATCCCGCCACGAACCCCACTTCCGGCTCCTTGCGGCCCTCCTGGAGCAGCCCTTGCCTTCACTGCTCTCCACAGCAAAGGAGATCCGACCGCTTGTTGACATTCTATGCCGCGCTACCTTCTCCGCGTGTCCCATCACGTGCGAAGCAGCGGCCGAGACCATGCGCCGCGTCGCCAATGACCCCATCATGTGCGCGACTTTGGTGGGCACATACTGTCATTTCATCTTTGAGACCGACCACGTCTTCAAAGGTCACTTTGTGGGCACCCGACTTCTCGAGTCACAACTCGTTCGTGTCGTTCGGCTGTGGCTCCAGATCTTGGAGAAACTCGCTGAGCAACACCGCTCCAGTACCGACGCAGACCCGATGGACCCTGCATTCGTGGCAAAGATTGAAGGCTGTGGCCTCTTCCTTCTGTGCTCGACCTGTCTCAACCTCCGCAAGTTGGCGTATGGGGTCTTCTCTGCTGCTCGCGACTTGGGTGGCCTCGAACGTGGGCCATCGGCGCCTTTCCGCATCAGCCGAGTGATGCTGGACGTTCCGACCAAGACCGCCTCTGTTCTCCAAATGTTTGAACACGAGGTCGAGCCCGCAGATATTGCGGTTCTCTGCAAGCTGCCGACGCTTACGCAAACGGACAAGACGCGTCTTGAATCGATCAAAGGTCGTAAGCTTATCCAGCTAGTGGCCGAGGGCGACAGCCCCAAGGACAATGCCCTCTGGGCCGTCCTCCTCCCGGCCTTCATTAGCAAGGTCAATGACCAACTGCCCGATTCTGCCCTCGAGCTGCGCTCACTTGTTGGGGGTCTCGTCACGAGGTTACAGCCTCACGTCAGTCTCGTGGCGTCGGCGGCCAGCAAGCCTTCTCGGACCACGCCCAACCGCGCGACGTCCGACCCAGGGCTCCTAGCTGAGCAATGGCGACTCTACCTGTCGGTTCTGTGTGGGACCATGAACCCAATGAAGAAGCTTTCGCAACAATCGAAGGGCGCGGCTTCGGCATCCGCGGTGATGATTTCAACCGCGCTGTTCGGTTACCTCGTCCAGATACTCACTTGGGATGACCGGCGATTCCAGGACGCAGCGGTCTTCGCCATGGGCTCGATCCGCGCCCCCGCCTTGAAGCCGCTCGCTGAGCAACTGCTCACGTTCGTCCGTCGGCTGGCCGACTCGTATAAATCAACTCCCTCCCGACAAACGCGGCCTCTTGGTCATGGCGGAATGTGGACGGCGGCTGCTAGGGTGTTCTCCTTCGTCTCGCCGCTTCTTCTCGACGGCCGAGCGAACTCGTCGTCACACCTTGAGATACTCTCATCGTTCATAGGGTTCGTCAAGCTCACGTTGACGCTCCTCTCGGACCGGCGCGAGGACTACGATCTGCAGAGCTTGCGGCGCGAGTTCTGCATCGTCACGGACAAGCTGTCAACCGCGTTGGGCAAGCTCGATTCGAGCGACCGGTTCCTCGGCGAAGAGGTGCGCGGCGCGATCTTCAAGCTCTGCGCGGACTGGTGTCTCCTGGGAAGCAGGCCTGATGTGGTCAAGGCACGCGAAGGGAGTATCCTACAGGCAGCTGCGGCAGCATACGGCCCAGGTGGTTCACAGGAACGAGCACAGTACCTCGACGACGTGCAATCGAAGACGAAGTTGCTCTCTATCACTTCCGCGGAGGCCATGGCATCCCTCTGTTCCGGCAAGCTCATTTCGGCAGCCGATGCAACCCCAGCAGGCCAAGCTTCGAACCACATCGTTGAGCCTTTAACTGTGCTGCGGTGGATCCGCGGCCTGTTCCAGTTGGCGCCGACGAACTACCACGACACTGCTCGCAAGGCGCTGACCGCCCTCATGAAATACAACTGGGACGTGGAGAGGCTGGCCGACGAGGTCCTCCACCAGTCGTTCGGCGAAGGCGAGCATTTTGCGTTGGAGGCGTCATTCTTCGGCGTTGTCGCGGACATGGTCTCCGAAGGAACAATTGTCCTTCCACCAGCCCAGCTAGCCTGTTTATCACTTTCGAAGCTTGGTCATCCCGTCCCGGAAGTGCGGCAGCGCGCTTTCCAGCTGGCAGAGTGGCTCTTCCACGATCCGGAGGACCAGACCTCGCTCGCCACAGTTTTGCCCTCCGTGGGCAGCGCCGCTCCGAATGTCTACCGCAAGGCTCAACTTGAGATGACCGCGCGCCTGGCAGTCATGTTCGCCGACCTCGCAATGCCTTTCCTCTCCGAGTGCACTATCCGTTTGACGCAGCTCGAAGCGCCACGACGACATGCTACACTCTCAATCCTACCCGCGTTTCTGAAGGTCATGGCTCTGGGGTCGGATAGCAAGGCTGAGGCAGACCAGATTGCACTGGAGCACCAAGCGCTCTCAAACTTGGTGTACCTTGTGGTCCGCTTCTCAGACGACCACCTGGAGGACGTCCGCGAGATCCTGCTCAGTTTCGCTGGAGGTCCTGGCCGATCGCGCAACACCATGGCTCTTGTCAAGTTCCTTTTCGAGCAAGGTGCCAAGCGCGGCAACGCAGACTTTATGCTGCACGCGCAGCAAATCATGGCTTGTCTCGCAGACTCGCCTGCCGGAGACAGCATCTTCGAAGAGATCTGCCAGTTCGTTCATCCATCCGACATGGCCACGAGTGCACAGGCCGATGCTCCTGCGAGCCCAAGCAGCAACTTGGCTGACCTTGACGCGCTGTTTGCCAGCACGCTCCACTCCAAACCTCTGTCGCATGGTCAAATGGCTCTGCTTCTCGCAGGTGAACTGCTGCCCAGCAGGCTGGCTCACCCGCTCCTAGTGAGCCGCCTTCCTGCCATGCTCCACGTCGCCTTCATCCATTGCGACGACCCGAATGTGGCGATGCGTGAGGGTGCCCAGCGCGTGCTCTTCCAGGTGCTTCGGACGTGGATCAGCCAACTCTCGAGATCACATTTGCTCGAGCTGTCGGAACGGGCATCTGCATGGGAGGCAGCCGAGCTCAAGACGACGGCTCTCGCCAACCAAAGTGCTGATCGGTTTTGGAAGGCCGACGACACTGGGAGCATGGACACGTTCTCCCACGCCCCATCCCGAATGTCCACCCTCGTGGCCAAGGTACTCGGAATCCTGCAGCAGGCTCACCCGCAGCTGCGCCAGCAGTGGGGATGTCTTGCCCTTGACTGGGCCACTTCCTGCACTGTTCGCCACCTGGCGTGTCGGTCATTCCAGGTCTTCCGGATTCTCACTCCCAACATCAACGCGCGCATGATGTCCGACATGCTCGCCCGTCTGTCGTCGACGTTTGGTAGCCCTGCGGTCGAGATTCAGACGTTCAACAGCGAAGTCCTGCGGACATTGGCGTGCGTTGTCCAGTCACTCTCGGCTGAGGACATGCGCAACTACCCACAGATCTTCTGGTGCGTGACGGCGTGCCTGGGTACCCCGTACGAGCCAGAGTTCAACGAGGTCATCGAGCTCTTTTCGCATGTCTTAGACAAGACGAACTTGGCCGATCCGGCAGTCGTCTCTCACCTCTCCTCGTTCCGCCCAGCAGACTGGGTTGGTCCTCCGCCCAACCTTCAGGCTCTTCTTCTGATCGGTCTGCGGTCGTCCAAGACGGACATGATGACCTTCGACCTCATTCGACGACTTACTTCGGTCCCTGACGCGGAGCTCATTGACGACCCCGAGACTCGGCTGCTGCACGGCTTCGTGGCCGCACTGCCGTGGATGCTGCACTCGACGGACCTCGGCGAACCAAACGAAGAGCTCGCAGGTATGGCGTCCGACCTCGCTGCGATTGCCGAGGACCAGGGCAAGGCTGGTTTTGCTCGCCTTCTTACCTCGTTTGCGCACAATCGCTTCCGTTCCAAGGACGACTTCATCCGGCAAGCTGCGAAGCTTCTGCTCGAGTATATCCACAAACACGCCCTGGAGATCGTCACCCTTCTCCTCGGGTTTGTCCTCAACCAGAACGACTGGATGAGGGACAAGGCACTACAGATCCTCGCACTTGTCCTCGCCAACTCGGATGTAGTGCCCATTCTGACCCCGTTCAACTGCGAGCTCGTGCGCCCGCTGCTCCGCCTCGTGTCGACCAAACACGCCTCTCTGGCCCTGGATGTCCTAGACCTCCCGCTGTTTACCAGCGGCGAAGTCTCTGAACCCTGTGACTCGCTGTTTGGCCCCATTGAGAACAGCGGCTGGAGTGTGCCCGAGGCTAAGGAACGCTCCGAAGTTACGCGCAGCAATGTACTTGCGGTGTTCAATACCGTATCTGTTGAATCGCGCGCGGCGTCGGCTCACTTCTCCGTCCTTCAGTTCTCGGACCTGGCCACGGGTTCCAACCATGCCGCAGGCTGGGGTGCGTCGCAGCAGCCGTTCGAGATGCCCTCGCCGCCTATGCCTGTGCCCGACAACGCGTCGATGGGCGACCTCGTCGGCGCGCTACACTCTCTCAACCAGTTCTTCGACGACGGGCTGGACAGCACGCCAAATGCCATCATGGCGTCTCCAATTGCCCGCCGCGCTGGACGCCACTTGGGTCGCGTGAGCTCGACCGACTCGCTGCCGTTCAACATGGGCGGCGTGCGCGCTGTCATCGCCCGAGGCGCTATGGGTCGCAGCGGGAGTACAACCACGGGTCCCGACGACTCGCTGCCGCTCGGCTACTCGCTCGATCCGTCGCTGCTGAAGAGCACCGAGTCCTTTACGTCTTCAACTGAGGCAGCTGCTGCCAGGCCCGGGTCGGCTCAGAGCGAGCGTTCCGGCCGCCGCTCGCCGGCACGTCAACAGCCCCAACCCGGCGACGTGATAACGTTTGGACCCAACGGGGCGACGTTCCAGGGCGCCAACGGGCGCAGCGGCAAGCTGTACGTCCACAACGGCCACCAGCCGAGCTTCTCATCCGAAAGCGAGTTTGGCGCGGCGGCCAGCGACAACCGCTTCTCGCTCGAGGACGGCGACGATTTCCTCGCCCAGCCTGCGCGGCCGTGGCCAGACGTCGACCGGAGCTGGACCCCCTCACCACGCGACAAAGCCAACTCGTAAACTTTCTACCACCACGCAACCCCCATCACTACTTTCCCTAACTTTACTTTTGCAACGTCATCGCACCACCACCACATCCCCACATAGCATATAGCCTCTGATTCCTTTGGGTCCACTGTGTTTCGTATCCGATGTATCCTGCATGCAACAAACAACGCCGTCGCCGTGGCGACTGACGACTTTACTCTACGGTTGCGCTAACATTAGGCCGTGGCGCGCTTTGCGTCCTCGGCAGCGGCATCCAATGGCTCACCCTTGGTGAACGCCTTCGAGCACTGCGCCATGGTGACGGATGCGCGCGAGATGGGGTCAGTGCGGTAGAAGTCGGTGATGGGCTTGGCGAGGGTCGTGTTGGACGCTGAGGGGGCGGATGCCGAAGCGAGCGACGAGAGACCGGCGCGGACGACGTCGGCAGAGGGCGCCTCGAGCTCGTCGTAGCGCACGAGGGTCGGGGAAACGTCCCACATGCGGTCGCGGAGGGTGAGGACGTCGTCGTAGGGCAGCGGGGTGCCGAGAACCTCGGAGAGGGCGCGGACAATCTTCCAGTCCTCACGCGAGGCGCCGGGAGGGGGGACAGCGGTGCGGCCCATCTGTGCGCGGCCCTCGGTGTTGACCCACGTCGTCGCCTTCTCGGTGTAGGCTGCGCCGGGGAGACAGACGTCGGCGTACTGGGCGCCAACGTCGCCGTGGTGGCCCTGGTAGACGACAAAGGCGTCCTCGGGAATCGAGGAGCCAGCGACGTCGTCGGCGTTGAGGAGGTACACGAACTTGGGGGTAGTCTTTGCGGCGGCTGGCGAGGGGGTGAAGCCGGCGTCGAGGGCGGCGGCACGCGACGCAGCGCGCTGGAGAACCGAGAAACCGTTCCACTCGGGAGTGATGAACTTGGACTCGTTGGCGAGGACGTGCTTGGCAGCAGCCTTGAGGAGAGCCGCACCGTCCTTGCCCTCAACGGCGGACGAGCCAATCACAATGAGAGGCTTCTTGGCCTCCTTCCACAGCTTGCCGAACTCGGTGTTGGAGCCGTTCTCGAGGAACTTGGCCGCGTCGGCCGCGCTCTTGCCGAGGCTCTCATAGCCAAAGGTCGAGTCAAAGTCCTCGCCAACGACGGCGAAGTTGTGGCGGCGCTGGAGCCACGACGCACGGAAGCGAGTGTTGATGATGGCAGCCTCGTGACGGGGGTTGGTGCCGATGAGGAGAACCGCGTCGGCGTCCTCAACGTTGGCGATGCCAGTGTTGAAGAGGTAGTTGGAGCGGATGGCCTCGCCGGTAACAGGAACGTCCGAGCCCGAGACGGTGTCGACGGTGGTGTTCTCCGAACCGAGGCGGTTGATCAGGTCCTTGAGGGCCACGATCGACTCGGTGTCAGCGAGGGCACCGGCAACGGCCTTGATCTCGTCGCCCTTGGCACCCGTCTTCTCGAGGCCCATACGGATGGTGTCGAGAGCCTGCTCCCAGGAGGCGGGAACGAAGCGGTCGCCCTCACGGACGAGAGGGGTGGTGAGACGCTGGTAGCGCAGGCCGTCGTAGGCGTAGCGGGTCTTGTCGTTGATCCACTCCTCGTTGACGTCGTCGTTGAGCTTGGGCTGGATGCGCATGACCTGGACACCGCGCGAGTCGACACGGATGTTGGAGCCAACGGCGTCGAGCACGTCGACACTCTCCGTCTTCTTAAGCTCCCATGGGCGGGCCTGGAACTCGTAAGGCTTGCTGGTAAGCGCGCCGACGGGGCACAAGTCGATAATGTTACCCGACATCTCCGAGTTGAGCGTCTTCTCAATGTACATGCCGATCTGGAGGTCGTTTCCGCGTCCCGAAGTACCGAGGTCCTCAACGCCAGCGACGTCGTTGGCGAAACGAACGCAACGCGTGCACTGAATGCAGCGGTTCATGCTCGTCTTGACAATCGGGCCAAAGTTCTTGTTTTCAATCGCGCGCTTGCCTGCAATCTCGTGGAAACGCGTCCGGTCCGAGCCGTAACGCATGCTCTGGTCCTGCAGGTCACACTCGCCACCCTGGTCGCAAATGGGGCAGTCGAGGGGGTGGTTTGCGAGAAGGAACTCCATGACACCCTCGCGAGCCTTGTGCACGCGCTCCGTGTTGGTAAACACCTTTTGGCCGGGCATGGCGGGCTGCGCGCACGACGCGATAGGCTTGGGTGCGCGCTCGACGTCGACGAGGCACATGCGGCAGTTACCCGCAATCGCCAGACGGTCGTGGTAGCAGAAACGGGGGACGTTGGCGCCGGCAGCCTCGCAGGCCTGGATGAGCGCCGAGCCCGCTGGCACGGTCACCTCCTTGCCGTCAACGGTAAGGGTGATGTCCTGGCGGCGGGCGGCGGAAGAGGAGAAGGGGCGGCCTGGAGTTAGCAGTGGCTTTGGGAAGGCGGGGTAGGATAGCGAGACGGGATGCAGGAGCGGAGCAGCATTCAACTAGTTGAATCGCAGCTGCAGCATTCGAGTGACATGAAATGCAGCTTGTATATTCAATGAATTGAACTGGGCTGCCGCTGGTGATGGCCGAGGAGGCTTGGCGGCCTCTCGGTACACTCGCGCGCGCGATCGCCCAACTGCCACCTGCGATGTCCAAGTGGGCGACATTGGCGAGATGCGCAGCGCCGAGGAGCGGAGAGAGGGCGGGCATGGAGGAGAAGACGTACCCGACGCGGGTCCGCGGGCGAGGTGGCGGTTAGCCGCGAGCCGACGGAACATGGTGAACGAGTGTGTGCTCTCGATGAATGGTTGCGGCGAGGCGAGGCGACGACGAGAGCTCTGCTCCGAGCAGCGGTAGGGAGGCAGGGGGGGGGTACGGTGGGGGCGGGAGCTACGGTGAAGGGCCAACCACGGACGCCGGGAAACCAACCATGCACTTGTTATCCTCGGCGTTATCGATCAGTGGCACTTGAATTTCATTAGGCGGGTATTAGGATTGGGATTTTTAATAGGACGACAAGTGAGGGCCAATGACGTTGCTGGTATTGCCACATTTATGCTTAGTGGAGTATGTAGAGTGCATACGGTGGTAAAATAGACAATACAGCCAGGAGGGAGACAGACAGACAGACGCGCCAGCGCGTGTACTTAGTGATACAGTAGTCGTGACAGTGGTTGACCACGGAAGAACAGAACCGTTGGAGCTAGATAATCCCGAAGGCGCAGAGCTGCGCGACCATGTCCTGGGTGTCGTCAAACGCCCCCGCGTCCCTACAAGGCGTTGGGCAACGGCACTCGAGCTCGGCACGCAGAGCGTCCGCGAAGCCGGGAGTGAAGATCCGTCCCTGTCGGCGCGTGCGCTTGTCTGGCGGGTAGGACTGGGTGTCGGCTGTGTTGGGGGTGGTTCCAGGTGCGTCGGGGATGTGCGTGTCGGGCTTAGTTTCGGGTGCGTCGGGGTGGGTGTTGGAGGGCTCAAAGTCGGGAGAAGTAACGAGGTCGTACGGCTCCGAGGCGTAAGGCTCCGAGACGTACGACTTTGGGATGGGGAGTGACTGGACCGACTCGATCTCGGTTGTGGAAACTTGTTCGGTGTGCTCCGGCTCGTGGTAGAGTGGCACCCACTCGTATCCGATGGGAGGTTGGCAGAACGAGTTGAACTCGGTGCTGCGCTTGCGGCGCAGGTTCGGCAGGCTCGGTAACCGGCGCAGGAAGCTGGGCGGCGTAAGCGGCCCAGCTGAGGAGGCTGGTGATGCTGGGGTGTCCAAGCTCCCTCGGGGGGTGGTGGTGGGTGTTGCCGACTTGTTGGACTTTGGGGTCTTGGGCGATCCCATAGATGAGCTCAAGGAAGGGCGTGGGGGAGACGCGATGGACGAGCTGAAAGGCGGGCGCGGAGAAGCCACGAGTGGAAGCGACTTGGTCTTGAACTTTGGGGCCTTCGTCTTGGGATGGGGAGAGTCGGCAGACTTGGCCTTGGGCTTGAGGAGCGCAAGTGCACGCTTTCGGCCTGTTGGGGTGGGTGTGGGTGACATGGGGGGAGGGGGGGTGGTGGGCGGACAGACAATGTCCCAGTCGATAAGGGGCGGTGGAGGTGGAGCCGTCCAGACTTTTGTGGCGGGAGTGATTGAGGCCGCGAAGGGGTGGGTGGATGGGAGGGGGTGGGAGGGGAGTTGGGCGTGGTTGGGCTTGGAGGAGAGGAGGACGTAGTTGGGGTTGGAGGGGGGTTGGGCGTGGTTGGGGTTGGAGGAGAGGAGGACGTGCTTGGGACTGGAGGGGTGGCCGATGTTGGGATAGTTGGCGTGGATGTCTGGGGAGCCGCCGTTGTACATGGTTATGAGTATGGTTGGTGAGTGTAGTGGGTCTGAGAAACCATGGGGCCCGCGATATATCTACTGCACGAACGTATCGTGCGAGTATACACTGTAGATTAGGTGGATTAGTCATGAAGCGAGGAGACGCGGTGGATTAGGTCGTGAAGCGAGATACGGGATTAGGTGGTGAAGCGAGATACGGTGGATTAGGTGGTGAAGTCAGGAGGGCGACGAGATGCGAGTGATCAGTGTGGCGCAATGAATAACGCGTGAAGCTTGGTTACTGAGACCGATTCATGTGCCAGGTGACATGCCGGTCGATGGGGGGTGGAGTGACGCGGACAGATGGGCGTGGTGTCATGAATCAGTAGTGAGCGATGAGCATGGTGGGGTGGGGAACGTTTGAAACTCGCTCATCGCCCAGAGGAAGTGAGACCGAGGTGAAGCCTGGCGAGGGGTGAGTGACTGGGGTGGTGTCATGAGTGTGTGATGAGGGGCCAAACTGGTGAGCGCTTGTAGGTACAGTAGCTTCGTGGCGCGGGGGGCGAGCGATGAACAACGAGTGAAGGCGGGGTAATCGGAATAGGGTGAGTTTACGGGTGAGTATGGTTTGAGGGCTCGTACGAGACAACGAGAAAGAACGAAGATAAACAGATGTTCTCAGTGTCCGTGCTTTGTTCTCAATGCCCGAAACCATCAACCCGGGGTTCCGAGATCAGTGATCGGCATGGTCAGCATGATGTGTCTAGATGTGGTGCATGCCTCCTGTCAGCTGTCAGGACTAACTCTGACTAGAGGTCGGGTCGCGTTACTTGTGAAGAGCGTTTAGACCTCGGAAGACGAGGAGCGCGAATACCGCCGAGCCGGCATATACCTTGACACGGTCGGGGAAGGACATCATTGTCAGGAACGGGTATGGAAAGTGGCCGTTGATTGCGGCGCAGTGCTCGACCCAAGTCGCGTAGCCGGCTGTGAAGAGGCCTGCGACGGCCAAGGCGACCTTGTCGGACATGGGTGGGCGGTACTTGCGTTCGAAGACGAAGAAGTCTGGTGTTAGGCTAAGCCTGTGTGTCGAGTTGGTACAGTTGGGCAAGTAGATGGAGCAGCTGCGGAAGTAGGAACAGCTGGTCAAGAGTAAAGCTCGCCTGGCGCCGGGCCAACCTTCGAGCGGGCCTTGCGGACACGGACTCACCAATGACCAGCGCCATGGCAGGAACGGCATGTAACCCCAAGTCCATCCATAGGGGGAGGAAGACGAGGGGGGCGTCGGCACTCGCGGCCGTGATATCTGCCTCTGGGGCAGCGGCCAGGTCGGGGGGAAGCATGAGTTGCGGCGCGAGGAGGATTAGGGGCCACTGATGTGAGCAAATGTGAGCGTCAAGTGAGTTAGTGAGACCCACATATATTGCGCTAATGGTAATCTCGACAGGCATAGCCGCGAGCGCAACCAGCCGCTTGGCACCATGCAGAGCTGTCATCAGTTCCCATAGCAATTGAGCAATTCAGCAATTGAATTGACATACCTGGAAACGGCATGAGATCGTTAATCGCACTCAAACCCATCGCAATCGTGGCAGTGATCATCCCCACGACCGTGAGGAACTGGAGGTCGCCACCATACTCTGCTTCAAGGGCTTTACCAATTACGCTTGCGATGGAGGCGTACGAGTGCAGCATGTAGCCTACCACTCCGGTATGGAAGAGGAAGCGGGCGGCAGTGGAGACATGTGATGGGCCTGGCATCGTGCGTGCCACCGTGAGTTGTCGAGGAGAGGAGAGGAGAGAGTGGAGGTCATCAAGGGGCCCCGTGGCGTAAGAGGCGTATGGATTGTAAAGGTGGTGAGAGCAGTCGCGTTGAAAGGCACAGAGATAAGTTGCCAAAGTTGCCAAGTTGCCAAAGTTGTTGACGATGTGGTGGGCTCAAGCGATGACGCACGATGCATTGACCCATTAACCCAACGTCAACCGGCCGCCGGTTGTTTCGCGGTCCTGGCCGATTCCAAGGATGAGATGACGGAAATGGCTGGATGGGAGATGCCGCGGTTCACGTGCCTGAAGCATGTCGGATTGCGATGGCAGCACACCGGCGTCTGGAATCATTGACTAGTGTATGATCATGCATCGCGCCACTCTCCATCCTCCCCTGCTTCCCACTAACACCAACACCAACACTCTAGTCTGGGCTATTCCCGGACGTGCCTCTGCTTACTCGTCTCACCTACTCTACTCTTACAGCAGGGGAAGCAGCAAGCAAGTATCGACAGATGGCGGCATTTCAAGTGTTCGGAATACACCGTCTACTCGTACGAGTGTGGTGTGGGCCGATGATATAGTGCTCTGCCTTCCGCCCAGATGGATTTCCCATACTTATACAATGGAGGTGGTTGCGCTCGTTGCTGCTGTCACCACCAAGATCCAGTCCATCATGGTCATCGACAAGTGAGTGAAAGGTTCTTTCTGTCGGGCTTCTGCGAGTACGGGAGGGTCAATCTTTGGGCTTGGTTTGAGCTTGGCTCTATCTTCTTCCCTTGTACAACGCTTCTCTCTCCGCCCCCGTTATGACCTCTCCCAAAGGCCCCGTCCCCCGTTTCCATCCAATCCTCGCTCCGCTCGGAAACTCACACCAGCCGCTCCCTCGCCTCGTCCATCCCCGGCGGCTACAATGCCTCGTATGAGCTTCTCCTCCTCGTCTTCCTACAGACCATGCTCTCGGGCACGCGGCTGAGCACAATGTCCCTCGGGTACGGTGACAACACCTGTCCGAGGCAGGAACTTGACCGCATGGCCCTGGACGTGACTGAGGGTAAGGGCGATGCCCGCGTCGTGGCCAAGCTTCAGCGCCGTCAGGCCGCCCATTATAATTGCATTGAGGGGCTTGGCATTTTCTGTGCCGCCGTCGTGAGTCTCCCAAACTACTCACATCCACCCCACCCCAACCCCCAACCCCACGCTAACCCCAGGTTGCGGGAAACACCGCCGGCCTCGAGGCATGGTACATGAACATGATCGTGTGCCTCTACGTCCTCCTCCGCACCGTCTACGTCCTGCTTTACGTCAACACCACTACTGGTCGGTGGAGCATTCTTCGTTCGGGTACTTGGATCATGTGCAATGCTTGTTGGATCGTCACCGTGTTCCGCGCTGGACACGCCATGAACGAGGCCCGCCGGCGGTAGCGCACACATAGCGATGGTCAAGTGACAAGTGAGAAGCGATAATCAGTAGACCGATGCCGATGCAAAGAATGCGGAGAATGTGGCGCTGATAAGATTTGGAATATGATCGATCAGATCAATCAGACATGAACCAAAATGTGGCGTCAGAGTTTAAGAGAACGTCGCGTTCGGGGGCGCGCACGGTCGCGATCATGATAAAGGATGGGTCGTCACCGTCAACCCACATGCCCACTGGTAAAATATCACGCTCGTCTGTGCACCTGTGGATGCAAAGATACATGAGAGCCTCTACTTGCGCTGCTTGAGGCCGTTGGCGGACCCGAGGCTCGACGCCGGCGAGTGGCCATTGGTGAACCCGTTCGTGTATGCGTGTCCATTGGCGTACCCGTTGCTATTGCCGTTAGGGGTGGCGCGCCCACTAGCCACCCCGTTGGTACCGTTCACGTTGGTACCATTGCTGAAACCAGCGACACTCGACGCGTCGCTCTCGTCGCCGTCGACACTGATCTCGTCTTCCTCCTCCGAGTCGGAACGCACGTCCTCGGCGCCCTTGCCGGTGACGACGCGCACAGCGACCATGATCGCCATGTAGAACCATACCGTGCACAGCGCTAGGAGCAAGCTCAGGAGCACCACAAAGCTGTAGTAGATCGGCTTGGTGAAGTAGATGCCCTCCTCGTGCGCCCACTTGAACGGAATGTACTTTGGACCTTCGACGTATGCACTGCGGATGACGAGGAAGAGGCCAATCTGCCGAGTTACAATCCAGGTGAGGAGGAAAGCGACGAACGCGCAGTCGCATGCCTGGCGGAGGTCCATGTACCGAAGAAGCTTGGCGAGCTGAGGTCAGCGCTGACCGGCCATTCCAGATCTGGGGCGAGACGGTACCAAGAAGCAACAAAAGTCCTCGCCCCGTACCGCCTCTTCGCACCGCACTCACAGGAAGGAAGATGTCGGCTGTGTCCATTATGACATGGACAATGACACCAACGCGGGTGTAGTTTGCTGCGTAAGAGCTGACGATGAGGGCAATGGTGAGGATGTGGTGTCCAAACATCTGCCAGTAGTCCTTGCGGCGCTTTTCGGTGTTGATGGCATAAACCTGGTGGAACCACCAGCCGAGCTGTGCGAGGTAGTACCACTTTGTGAGGTACGGCAGGGGTGTGTAAGGGTACGTGCCCCATACCTGCTCGGGGCTAAGTGCGTTGGGAATACGCCGGAGGATGATCTAGTGTTAGCGGTGAGCTGTGAGCGATGAGTAGTGAGAGAGAGAGAAACAAGGTTTCTGGGTTATGGGCCGGGAGTTGATCGGATCCGTGATCACCCAGCAATCGCTTTCGGGCCACGCCGACGGTTCCGTGATAACCACCCCATTCCGATTCGATCGACTCACCACACCAAGCGCAAAGAAGACGGTGCAGTAAAGCATACCCCATGCCTGTTCCGCAAACCGAATAATGTTGTGCCCCCGTCGCTTTGCGGCCAGCCGTTGCTCGTGACGGAGAAGTGCGCCTTTTGCGCTCTTGGGAATCTTCTCTTCTGGGATGACGGCTGAAGCGAGCGGCGCTAGGATATAGGTCATGCAAACGTGTCGGAGGATCGTCCAGACGACTGCGCATGTCGCTGCGAAGAGCACATCGTCACGGCCCTTATCATATAGTCCTCCGCTGACAGGGTACGAGACGGACACGAAGCGGCGGATTTGTGGGGGGAGGACGGACATGGTCATGGACATTGGCATGGTCGTGTTGGTGACCATGTCTAGTCGGAAGGACAAGGTGGGGGAAGAGGTGGGAAGGTGTGCGAGCTGTAGCCTGGAGTCTGGGGATGTTGGATGAAGGGTTGTGGTCGGCGACGGTGTGAGGTGGCCGCCTCGCGCCTTGATTCAGGTCGCGTTTGGTTGGGCCGAGCCGTCTTGCTTCTAGTAATTCTAGCCGGCAAGCGTCTAACGTCTAACGTCTAGGAGAGGGATGCCCAAGTTGTTGAAGAGGGATGTAGTGATAACAATCAAGTTTTTTGGAAAGAGTTGTAATGGGAAGGTGTCTCGGTTGTACAGTAGTTGTGGGTGACAGCGAGGAAGGTGCAAGTGTGCAACAGAGTGTCTAAGTGTGTCGTGACACGTTCCGCCCGCCCAGACCGGCCAAATGGACCAAATCCCATATCCTACCTACTCTTCGTCCTCTGTTCCCCTCTTTCAACCCCGGGGTACTTTACCTAAAAACCCTTTACTTTTGGACCTTGGCGACAATCCGCCACCCCCCTGTTCCCTTCCTGTTCAGTTGCATAGCCTGAATGGTCTACTGTAGTATAGTGATCCTGGCCGCGGCCTTTTCCACACTTTAATTTTGAATATTTCAGCATGGTCAGGATGGCTAGGATGCAGGATGGGCAGTGCTTGAACAACTGGACGTGGCTTACAAGGCTTACAAGGGAAATTGAGCGGCAGCGGGTGCCAGGTCTGGAAAAGTATTACAGGATAGGCACGATATCAGGCACATTTGTTTCCGCAACAGCCGCACCCTTCCCCCCCGCCCCCCCATCCCCCTTCCCCCCTCGATTCATTACGTTTCTATTACCCTTTCATTACCCTTCTATTAGCCACATTAATCTCTCCACCTTACCAAACTCCTATCTTGGTTCCTTGAGCCCTTGCCCCAAACTTGGTCTCAGAATCCCCACTCCATTTCACGTGGGTAAGGTATTACCTAAAATCACATGGAATAATCATTACCTAACACCACGTTTACAACTATTTGGGAGGACCGATCAAGCTACGTCCAGTTCCATTCAACAACCACAAAGTCACCTCCTCCACCATCACTCGACCACCAACAGCCACCCCACACCCCACTCGGCAACACCAACGCCGCCATGGCGTACGCGACTCCCTCCCCTACCCTCTTCGTCGGAAACCTCGAGACTAAGACCAAGAAGCCTGAACTGCGGTCACAGCTGTACGCCCTGTTCACCCCATATGGCAGAGTGTGCGTGTATTGTCGTATCGTTGAGCTAATGGCAGGATCGATGTCGTGGCCAAGAAGCACAATGGAGGGCGCGGGCAGGCCTTTATCGTGTTTGACGAAGTGGCGAGTGCGACTGCGGCCCTGCGTGCGCTGAGCGGCGAGATGTTCTATGAGCGCTCTTTGGTGAGTCGCCGGGGTGAAGGAGAGAGGGGGTTGGTTTGCTTTGCTTTGCTTTTACCGAGGGGCGAGGAATAGCTGCAGGAGGACTTACAGCTAACCGCAGAACTTGGCCTACTCCCGCACCTCATCGCACGCCACACTGGCCCTCGACGACCCTACGTTCAGCAAGGAGGCGATTGCGATCAAGGCCGCTCGGGGTGTGCTGGACACAGCGCGGGGCGAGTATGAGCAGCTCGCGAGCGAGAAGCGGCCGCTGGAAGAGCCGGAGGAACGTACGGCCAAGCGCGCCAAGATTGAGGATGAGGACGATATGGAGATTGAGATGGAGGATGATGAGGATGGTGAGTGCAACGGAGGGTGTGTAGGGACGAGGGAATGGAAGGTGGTGGTGAGGAGGGAAGGAGTGGAGGAAGCGAGGAAGGGAGGAGTGGAGGAAGGGAGGAGGAGAGGAGAGGAGAGGGGAGGAAGGGAGGAGGATAAACGGTGGAGGGAAAGAGACGCAGAGGAGGAGAGAAGGGCTGAGAAGAGGTGGGAGGAGGGAGGCCGGGATCGGACGCGCCTGCGCATGGAAGGAAGAAGCGGATGAAGAGCCGAGGACCAAACAGATTGGTTTCCTTGACCCCGAGCTAACTCCAGTCACGGGCGAGGGTATTGCAGTCATGTGCACAAACTTGCCCGCAGAGTGCAACGAGGACATTATGGCCGCCCTCTTTTCCCAGTATCCCGGCTTTACGCGCGCAGTGACCTTTACCGGACAAGTGCCGACATCGCACCCCCCACCGAACGCAGAGGCAAAGTCATTCCGGGTACTGTTTGGGTCGCGTGCAGAAGCCGAGGCTGCAGTGGCACCGTTGAATGGCTACCTGATGCAGCCAGGGTGGGAAATGGCAGTGTCGGTTCAGGCATAGCTGGCGTAGACGACTCTAGACAGACAAGACAGACAAGACAGACAGACACTCTTCTCTTCCAGACTCCAGCTACCAGCCTACTACTCCACAGCTACAGAGCTACAGAGCTACAGATTCCATGCACCAGTGTATTTTCGTGTACCACATTCACTCGTCAACTGGCGACTGGCAACCCCTTCATCGTTCATACTAACCATTACCTCATACTGCCGCTGCTCAATAACCTATCTGCCAGCCACAGGTGACACGCCTTATATGCCCTCTATCGATAAAAACGTGGGTCACTAGGCCCACGCCTCATGTTGCTGCGCTTGACGTTCGTACGGGGATCGCCGCGATCGCTACACTCGTGGACCCCGCCGCCAAGCGCCAGCATGCCCGACTCGAGGAACTCGGCAAAGCGGCGGAACTTTATAACATTCTGACCTGGTTGTTAGTCCCGTTTGCGCTCGATTAGTCCACCACTCACGATGCTTCTCTTCCTCGGTTCTGATCTTGGTCATCATGTCGACGAGCTTTGTGCGAGTGCCCTCGTTGGCCGAGAAGAGGGCCTGAGTAACCATGAGGGACATTGTCATACTGGGAGGGTTTAGCCTGATCGCTGCGACACACGCAGAGACCTACGTTGTGTGGAGAAGCTCATTGTTGAACTCTGCGGTTGTCAGCGTGTACAAGAGGTGAGGGAAGGTCCGGCTCTTACCAAGGATCTGCGCCTTCTGCTCGTCCTGAAGACGATCCCACACTCCGTTGGGGAGGCTGATCATCTCGAAAGGCTTCACCTGGGGTAAGCACACCTCGTCAAAGGTAGCGCACCTCGGCAGTCGGGTCGAAGTTGTTGGCCATCTGCGTGAAGTCGTCCGGTTCGTCGGAGAAGGTGGGCTGGAAGGTGGGCTGGCCAGGAAACGGGGCATCGTCGAAGGGATTAGTGCTCAGAAGGAGAGGGCTCTCGTTAACCTGCGCGAGCTTGCGCTTGAGGTTTCTCGCACTAGGCGGGTGGCCACTCGCAGCTCTGGGCGGGCGCGATGCAGAAGTGGGGCGGCCAGGCGGCGACAAACCGCAACTTTGAAGGAGCATCTCGGACGCGGCTCGCAGGGACGAGCCATCCAGGGCGCCGATCTGGGGTTGGTGGGGGGTTCTCGGTATCTGCGAGTTGTACGGAGTGCGGTGACGGTGAGCGGCCTCGTCAGCGTCCTCGTTGCGGGTGGGAAGCTGAGACGCGAGGAAGGCGCCGTTCTCCTTGTCCCCCTCCTGGACCAGCTGCTGAGACCCCATGTTGTCAAGCTGCGCAAAGTCAAAGTCGTCAAAGTTGTCCATGGGGCCCTCATCGGAGTCGATGCCCTCGAGCGCCGGCGAACCCATCTTGGCGTCAGATGCTGGGTGGAGGAAGGGGAAGTCTCAGTGAGAGAGTGAAGGAGGTGAGGAAGGCGATGGGTAGAGGGGAGTGAGAATTAGGAGATGAGGTGAGTGATGAAGAGTGACTAGTTGGAATGGGCGCTGAGCGCGCGTTGTGAGTTGTGAGTGGGGACTGTGGCTAAAGGAAGGTGGGATGGAACGAGTTGAAGAGAGAAGAGCCGTGTCAAGATTGATTCAGTTGGGGATCGTATTTATCTCGTCACTCAAAGGGGGAGAGAAGGTGGATTGGCGTGGTGAGGTGGGTGAGTCAACCGCTACTGCAGGTCCTAACCGCCTTCTTCGCCTCTCGACGCGTGTCTTCACCAGCACAGCCGACCCTAGCTGCCTCTCCTTTGCCAACGTCCTCACAGCTGCAGCTCATACGCCTCACACGCATGCACTCGTGCAAGTCATAAAATCTAGTCAATGAGATACTTGCGCTTGAAGAACGACCGGAGGTGGATGAGCTGCCATCCGCCGAGCGCGACAATGCCAATGGTGATAACAATGGAGAACCACTTGACGCGGTCGTTTGTGCTCTCTACCCCGTCAGCCTATGCCGATCCTTCCTCAGACTCACCGTTGGTGTCACGCATCTTCATCTCGCGGCGCTGGAGGTACCCCAGCTCGTCGACAATCTCGCGCACAACCGCCTCGAGCTTGCGCATCTCGACCTCCATCAAAGACAGCGATTCCTGGTTAGCAATAGCGCTGGCGTCAGCTTGACCGGCACAGTATAAAGCTCACTTGTAATCGGCAGCCTCGGCGCCAATGTCAATGTCGAGGTCGACGGTGCGCGAGTTCTTGCCCTGCGTGTCGCCGATGATCAGGTTGGTGAAGCACACGCCGAGGTCGGCGTCGCCGTGCGTCGTGAGGGCCGCGCGGTACTCGCCGTTCAGATCCTGGTGTCAGCTCCGCTCTCGAATCACCAACTCACCTTCTTCGACTGGTAGATCCGCCCATGCTCGGACCCGTCCACGACGTTCAGGTCGACGCGCATCCCGGTCGAGGGCACAACGTTGGCGGTAATCACTACCAGGGTGTCTGCTGGGGCAAAGTTCCAGATGCTGCTGTCAGCAAGCGTAGGAAGCACGAAGCTGGGACTTACCAGTCTGAGAAGTCAAGCGCGTCAGGAGACGAGAGTCGGCATCAGTATCACGTCAAACTCTGAGAGAGCTGCAACTCACGGTGCTCGCCACCGCCGCCTGCGATCAAGTCAAACTTGACAGCATGGACTGGTGTGAAGAGTGCGACTAGCGCGACGGCGAGCGCGAGGAGTGCGGACCGCAACACCATCGCGTCGAAGGAGGAAGGGGTGGAGGGAAGAGTGGACCGCGGGTGATGCGGGCAAAGAATATGGTGGAAAACGCGTCGCGCTCAGCGCGTTTGGGCGTTTGAGAATGAGGTTTGCGTAAGAGGTCGTAGAGGATGCCGAGATTGCGAGAGTGGGAGAGTCCTAGAGTCAATGGAGATGGCAATGTCGGAGATTGTGGAGAGCGGTCCTTGTGACCAGGAATGGTAATGCTAGGTACTTTGTGGCTCTCCACGTCGTTTGCGCGTGTTACATACTACACCTCTCAGGCACCTCATTATCAGTGGAGAGTGGAGGGTAGCCAACAAATTCGATTAGGCTTGCTGATTAGGAAGTTGACTTTAAAAGTGATAGGCCCGCATAGGAGATAGGTGATCGTCGTTTGAAGTGCTAACGTGCTGTCTTGTTTCGATTTCGAGTCCAAACAGGAACCGTCACTTTGGCTCTCGACTTTGTTGTCTTTTGCTCTTAGTCTCCACACTCGACTCGGCTGAAAACCCCGATTCGCACTTGACACGCACCACCGTGTCCTTGCGCATCGTGCCCCACAAAACGGCCACGTTTATGGCCTCGAAGCGACTCGCTTCCCGACTCCCCACTCATCTCTTCCGCATCACATCGCAACCCGCATCGCGCCTCTTTATCGCCAACATGTCCACCTCGGCATCTACCTCGATGCCCAAGTGGTACAAGCCCGAGCCTTCGGTTGAGGAGCCCGTCCTTCGCGTCTTCAACTCGCTCACCCGCTCCAAGGATGTCTTCATCCCCTCTCGTGGCCGCCAGGTCGACTGGTACAACTGTGGGCCGACCGTGTACGATGCTACCCACATGGGACACGCACGGTGAGCGTTGGTGTATCCTCTAAAGCTAACAGCAGCAACTACCTCACGCAAGATATTGTGCGCCGCATCCTCCGCGACTACTTCAACTACGACGTCAACTTCGTCATGAACATCACGGACATTGACGACAAAGTGCGTTGCGCGCACGTACCCCTCAGCCCGACTGACGCCAGATCATCATGCGCGCACGCGAGGGATATCTACTCGACGAGACTATCCAGCAGAATCCCAAGCTCTCGCCTGAACTGGTCACGGAGGCGCGCGAGGCGTTCGCGCAGTACCTTCCCAAACTCGTCAAGAACCTTCCCTCGCCGGTCGAGAGTGGTAGCAACGATGCACTCACGCAGTTCGGTGCCATCGAGAAGAAGGCCGCAAGCGACGCAGCGTTTGTCGCCGCCGGTACCGAGAAGGAGGAGAAGTTCGCACTGTACATTGCTTCGCTGGGCAAGGCGCGCGATGCCATCGTCGCGGCTGAGAAGGGGCAGGGATCCACCAAGGACCTCGTGGATGGCACGGCGGACGTCCTCGGCCCATACCTTGGCGCGTCCAAGGGTGCGTCGATTCCCAACCTCGTTGACGTGTCGCGCGCACTTGCATCCAAGTGGGAGAAGTCGTTCTTCGACGACATGAAGCGCCTACGCGTTCTGTCCCCCGATCTCGTGACCCGCGTGTCCGAGTATGTGCCCGAAATTGTCACGTTCATCCAGAAGATTATCGACAACGGCTTCGCGTACGAGTCTGAAGGGAACGTTTGGTTCAACGTCGACAAGTTTGAGGGCGCGGAGGGCGACGGGTTCCGCCACGAGTACGCCAAGCTTCAGCCGTCGGCCAAGGGCAACCGCAAGCTGCTGGACGAGGGCGAGGGTGCGCTCACGGGATCGCGCGGCAAGCAGTCGTCAGCCGACTTTGCGCTGTGGAAGGCGTACAAGCCCGGAGAACCGGCGTGGCCGTCGCCGTGGGGTGAGGGCCGTCCAGGCTGGCACATCGAGTGCTCGGTCATGGCGTCGGCCGTGCTCGGCGACGGTATGGACATCCACTCGGGTGGTGTCGACCTCATGTTCCCGCACCACGATAACGAGCTCGCCCAGTCCGAGGCTGCCCTTGGCTGCAAGCAGTGGGTCAACTACTTCCTGCACACGGGGCATCTGCACATTGAGGGTCTCAAGATGTCCAAGTCGCTCAAGAACTTTATCTCGATTGACGAGGCACTCAGGGATTACAGCGCGCGCCAGTTGCGCCTGGCGTTCATGCTCCAGACCTGGAACAGCCGCATGGACTTCAGGCGAGACCTCGTGTTGGACGTCAAGACCAAGGAGGAGTCGTTTGACAAGTTCTTCGCCAACGTCAAGGCGCGTATCTCGGAGACGGCTGCGCGCTTCGGTGACGGCGACGACTCAGACGGCAAGCACCACTTTGACGAGCTTGAAAAGAAACTCTTCGCCGACTTCCACAAGGCGCAGTACGACTTCCGCGTCGCCCTCTGCGACTCGTTCAACACGTCGCAGGCGATCAACGTTCTCCTGGATCTGGTCAGCGCCGTCAACGTGTACTTCCGCGCCCGCGGCGCCGACTACAACATCCAGCCGATTCGTACGATCGCGCAGTGGATCACGCGCATGCTCAACATGTTTGGGCTGGGTGAGGGACCCGCGGTTGCATCGGCCAGCGCGATTGGGTGGGGCAAGGAGGGTGACTCTGGCGCGGGTGCGGACCTCGAAGCCCAGCTGGACAAGTACATCCGTGCGCTCGCGTCCTTCCGTGATGATGTGCGTCGCCTCGCCATCCAGGGCAAGGACAACGCTGCCCTCTCAAAGGACATCCTGACCCTCTGCGACACGTTCCGCGACGACGACCTGGTCGAGCTCGGCGTCCAGCTCGAAGACGGACAAGGGAAGGACGGCGCTGCGCTGTACAAGCTCGTCGACCCTTCTGTGCTCCGCGCTGCGAGGGAGGAGAAGGCTAAGGCCGCTGCCGACAAGATCGCGAAGAAGGAGGCGGCGCGGAAGGCTGAAGAGGCCAAGCGCCTCGCTCAGCTTGAGAAGGGCCGCGTCTCGCCGGTTGACATGTTCAAGCCCCCCAACGTGGCTGAGGGAACTTGGACCAAGTGGGACGAGGCGGGCGTGCCAACTCACGATGGGCAGGGTGTCGAGGTTTCCAAGGGCCAGAGCAAGACGTTTGCCAAGGAGCGCAAGGTGCAGGAGAAGCTGCATGAGGCGTTCAACGCGTGGCAGAAGGAGCAGGCATAGAATACATGCATGTGGTAATGGCTATGTGAGAGAGTGGGGTCGGACCTTGGTAGGAGTAGTCAAACTCATTCAGATGTACATGCTGGTCAATCACGAGGCGGTTGTGGCAGTCAGTGTTTTGAACGGTACACTCGTCAACCAGTTGCAGCAGACATACCACTCAGACTCAGGGACCAACGACGGAGTTGGGCATATGCCGCCGGATGTACCGCACACCGCACACTGGGCTCTTGGCGGACCCGTGTGCATAGAACACCCCAGATGCTGTGTGGATTTAACAGAATGCGCGAAAAGCGCAAGGTGGTACTGCTGAGAAGTGGTGCTGCATGCAAAAAGTCGTAGTACAGTACTGGTATTACTTGGGCGTACATGCTCTGCCTCCATCCGCTCTGGGCCATTGGCAGCATGACCCAGCCTCCCTCGCCCTCCGTTGCCATTCTATCATTTTCCTTCCTTCGTCCAATGTCTCGTCAGACCTACTCCTCCAACTGCACGACGCCAACCTGGGCGGGCACGAGCACGCGCTCCTTGATCATCCACCCCTCCTTCTGGACCTCGATAATGTCTCCGGCACTGGGGTCGCTCCCATCGCTCTTCTTGGGCGCAACAGCAGCGGGAACCTGGAAGATGGCCTCGTGAAGGTTAGGGTCGAAGGGGGTGCCGGCAATCTCGCCCATGGGGGTGACGCCGTGATGCGCGAGCGTCTGCAGAATGCTCTTGCGGGTAAGCTCAACGCCGTCAAAGAGGTTGCCGAGGGCCGAGCCCTTCTCCACGGGCTTGGGAGTGTGCTTGAGCGCGGTGCTGAGTACCTGTGTCGCACCGACGAGCTCGCGCGCAAACTTGGAAATGGCAAAGTCCGTCGCCTTGGCCCGCTCCTCCTGCACGCGGCGCGACATGGTCTGGTAGTCGGCGCGGAGGTACTGCATCTCCTTCTGTCTGTCAGCCGGATCTAGTTAAATACTCTAGCTCGCTATCCCAGCAAGCTGACTTGCAGCTCCAAAGACCCTCGCGGCCAGCTGCGCCGACCTTGACTCACCTCCTGCTCCTTGAACTTGGCCTCGAGCTCGGCAATCTTCTTCGAGCTCTCGTCCTCCTTGGACTCCTCCTTTGCCTCGGACGAGTTGAAGCGCACAGCGACGGCGGCGCGCGCAGCGCGAGGTGCGGGGCGCACGGCAGCGCGGAGGGTGGAGGCGGCGGAACGGGCGAGCATGGTGATGATGGTGGATTGGAAGTTGGTGGAAGATAGGATAGTATCTGGAAAAAGTCTAGGGCAAAGTCCGAAGAGCCGATCTCGGAAAAACCCAGGAGCTTGGAACCGGGATCTAATCGGCTAGTATCACAGTCTAACGAACCGTTTGGCTGAGCGGAGCTCAGCATACATCAGTGGTCGCCGTACTTGCGAAGAAGCGGTTCCGCGGGCAGGTCTAAGATCTTAGATAGACAGTGTAAGGCGTGTGCATGTATGCGTGCGTTTCGGCGTGGTGAAGCTTTGAGCACAGAAGGAAGGAAGATCATGGCGGTTTGTTGGGTGTGAGGGCGTGTGGGGTCTCTGCTCACGTGGCTGGAGCGGGAGCAAAAGCCATTCCTCAAATCTTGAGTCTCCAACACTTAGAACTCGCTCTCAACTTCATCCACAACACCTCACAACGTCCTCAAAAGTAAGTCGAGCTCCATCCACACTACGCGACGACCAATGATGCTACCGCACTGGGCACTGAGTGATCCTGAGATTATAACGCCATTCCACGTTAGGAGCGTGGAGCGAGCCTAGAAACCTCGCGACTGAGAACGTCGTCGCTTTCCCTTTTTTCTTCCTTTCGCACCAGCTAACGAAAAGATGAGTGACAGCGAGCGCGAGGCGCCAACTGCCTCGGAGATCATGAAGCTTCTCGACACGTTGCAGACTGCTGTGTCTGCGACGGAGAAGGCGGCCCGCCCGCTCCTCAAAAAGGCAAAGGCGGGCGACGCGAGCCTCGACCTGTCTTCAGGACTCTCGCTGCTGCTCGTACGCCCACACCTCCTTCTCTCTGGGTTGCATCACTTGGTCGTGCTCGTCGGACTACGCCTCTCTTGTCTCCGCCAGAGCCAGCCTGACGCCTCATCTTCTGCGGCGTTGTCGTCGGCCTATGCTGCCGGACGGACTCGCCCCGAGGACCCTGTTTGGGAGGACGAGCTGGCTGGTGAGCTGGCTCTCTGCCACGAGGTCATGGACAAGGTGCGCGGGATGGAGAGCAAGCTTGAGTACCAGGTCAAGAAGCTTGTTGGACTCGCGGAGGCTGCCAACAAGCCTCAGGATGAGGTTGAGGAGGACCCTCTCTCTTTCCGGCCCAACGCATCTGCCATGGTTGCTGCGGCCCGCACCGAGGACAAGAAGGTTGCCAGCAAAGACAAGGACGAGGACGAGGGCGGCGTGTACCGCCCCCCACGTGTCGCGGCAATGCCATACAACGAGCCCGGGACCCAGCGCCGCGAGCGGCGTGCGCCTGCTCTGCTCTCCGAATTTGCGCAGACGATGGACGGAGCCCCTGCTGTTCAGACCACGTCGGGTCTCTCCACACGCCCAGTCCTGGCTGGTGCGCATACCAACTCTGTTTCGTCGAAGCGCGCTGCCGAGCTCAAGCGCCTCGCCGACTGGGAGGAGGACAACATGACGCGTCTTGTGACGTCGAAGCGCGAGGACAAGCGCCGTCGCGAGGACGAGGAGGCGCTCGCGCTCGGATTCGGAGTCGGCGGACGTGGGCGCTCACGCCGCCAGAACGGCCTCGAGGCCGAACTCGAGGGTGTCCTTGGCGAACGGGGGAGCAAGGGTGTATGGGACAACACTGGGGTGCAGGCGCTCGGGAAGCGCGAAGGGATTACTGGGAGGGCGAAGCGGGCAGCGGAGGATGCAGGACCGCGCAAGAACCTCAAGAAGAGCCGGTTCGAGAAGGACGTCAAGCGCAAGCGACGCGCGATCGGTCTACCGGCCAAGTAATATTCTCTTCTCTTCTACATTGCATAGGCACACTGTACGTTATAGCATGCATACATCTAGATCTAAGATAGAAGAGTGAGATTAGAGGTCGTCGAAGAAGCCCGCGTCCTCGTGAACACGGTCCTTGCCGACCTTGTGCTGCCCCTTGCGCTGCTTCCTTTTGGGCTGCTGGGGCATGTCGTCGTCGCTGTCGGATCCCCAATCGACGGGTGCGGCGGGCGCTGACTCGTCGTCGTCGTCGTTGTCGTCGCTGTCCTGGTGCTGGTCCTGGTCCATCGTCTCTTCTGCGTCCCCGGCTCCGCCCTCGTCGGTGTCATCGCCCATCTCGACATCCTCGGCATCGCTGTCGTCCTCGAACATGCCCTCGCAATCCGTGAGCTTGATGCACTCGTCGTGCGAAACCGATGCGAGCCACTTGCTCGACCGGTCGAGGGCAAGGCGTTCGATAGGGTACTCGTCGTGTGTGGCAATAACGCCGACTGGAGTCAGCCCTTGACGGTCTCTCTCTCTCTCCTCCTGTGATAATAAACGTACGGAAAGTATTAGGCTGGATCTGGATCACCCTAACCATCCCATCCTCGCTCCCCGTAGCGACAATGTCCTCGCTGAGCGCCACAACCGCATCAACGCTCGCCGGATGCCCGAGCATCCGATCAACGCTATCCCCCCACCCCTTGCCTCGATCCCAAATACTCAACACGCCAAGTCCCGTGCCAACGACAAACTTGTCCCCGCCCTTGATCTGGGTGATGGAGAGAAGCTCGTCTTCCTGGTCTGCACTCTGGTGCAGAGGCTCAGCTTTCGAGCGCCGAATATCAATCGCCGAAAGATGTCCATCCCCACTCGTCGAGACGAGGAGCCGCTTATCGTCGAAATAAGTAAAGTCGGAAATGTAGTCCCAGTGTTGAGTATATTGCCTAATGGGAGAGGGCTTTCGCGCGTCCCAGAATTTGATGACGCCCTCGTCGTCGCCAGAGGCGATTAGTTGGGGGTTGATGCTGAAGACCCTGTTGACGGGAGACTCGTGGGCCACATCGTCGTGCCATTTGACAGCGCCGGTTTCCGCGTCAATCTGGCTGAATGTCAGCGTCCAAGCTCGTCTCTCCCCAACACCACTTCACTTCTCTCCCGTCCCATATCCCTCCCTCCCCCACTCACGCAACAATCCCCGACTTTCCGCCCATCCACAACTCGGTCCCATCTCCCGAAAAGTGGAGGGCACGAGCGGTCCGCTTCGTCGGGCGTACACTCCACGCCTTGCTGGTTTTGCCTGTCGAGTCGTCATAGTTCCACGCCTTGATCTCGCCCGTGAGGAGGGCCGCGCAGAGCACATTCGCACTGGGCGAGAAGGCGACGTCGAATGGTTGGTTGCGGAGCTTGATCTCGGGCATGCGGGGTTGGTGATGGATGGCTGGTTGTGTGTTGTGAGATTGTGGACAGTTGTGGAGGATGGCCTCCACCTTCAACTTTTGAGGTCACGTGAGCAGAAGCAGCTCTCAACATCTTGACATATGCCAGCCAGATCCAGAGGACAAGTGGTGAGCACGATGTAACTCGTCTCCCTGCAACTGTGCGTGAGGAATCTCTATGCATGGTACAACAAGGCTATGGACACCCTCTAAAGTCCCATCTAAACACGCTACTCGACATCCATGCCCATCGACATGCCCCCACCAGCAGCGGGCACGAGACGGCTCGTGCGCGCCGCCTTCTTGGGGCGGAGCATGTCGTCGGCCATGGCAGACCGCTTGGCCGCGCGGATCTTGATCTTCTCGCGCGCAGCCTGCTTCTCCTGCAGCGCACCGCCGGTGCGGGGCTGCACGAGCTCGATGTGCTTCTCGATGTCGACGGCCTTTTCGCGCAGCGTGCGCGCCTTGTTCCCGCTCATGCGGTTCTTCCAGAACGCCTTCTCGCGCTTGGTCTTGATCTCCTGGACGCGCTTCATGGCCTCGAGCGTCGACGCGACCAGCTCGCGGTCGTAGCGCACAGGCACGTTGCGGCGCTTCTCGAACTCGTACGTCGAGTCCTGGGGTCAGTTTATGCTCCCTTGCCGGCTTGTGCAACTCACCACAACCATCTCCTTGCCGTTCGCGCGGCGGAACGACTTGGTCCAGCGAACCTTGCGAGGGTTGCGCTTCATCTTAAAGTTCTTGTGGCACTTGGACGAGCAGAAGCGGAACGTCTTGGCGTCATTACGGACAAACAGGGTGCCGTGTCCGGGGTAGACAGTAACGGAGCAGACTGGGGTTAGATTGTGGTATAGGAACGATACTTACAGTAGCATGGTTCGAGACGCATGGTTGCGAGTTATGTGTCGTTGTGTCGTTGACGGGATAGGTGGCGATGGCGATGGCGGGGTGAGTGACTTGAGCGGCAAGATTTCGGCCAATGCCCAGCGGAACCAAATTGAGGAGAGAGGAGAACAAAAGAAATTTGAGTGCAGTGAGGGTGCCTGATTGAGGATAATGATTCTAATACCTTTGAAGGAATCCTAATGTATTGAATATAATTGGAGGGATTTTGGTTATTTTCTCCCTCACTGTAAGAGTGGTTAGAATGATGAAGGGGTGAGATTGGCTGGATTGTCCGACCCAACCCGTCACTAGTCATCCCATCCCCTTCAATCCCCCCTGCCCCTCCCACCTCGAGACAGCATACACCACTCATCCATCTCCTAATCCACTCAAAACCCAAAGCAATGTTCGTCGCCCGCTCCCTCCGTCTCTCAGCCCGCCCCGCCCTCGCAAAGGCCGTCGCACGCCCCGCAGCCCTCACCGGTGAGCTGAGCCCCGCCCCACTTGTTTCTTCTCCGGCAGCCGAATCAACAGCCGAGCCGAGACAAGCGATTCAACTCTGAACTGTACTAACATTCAGCGGTCCGCTTCTCGTCGTCCCAGGCCGAGGAGAGCTACGAGGAGTTCAACGCCCGGTACCGCCAGTTCTTCAACGACGTGACCGACCTCTTTGAGCTCCAGCGTGGCCTCAACAACGCGTTTGCCTACGACCTCGTCCCCTCCACCGAGGTTGTTGAGGCTGCCCTCCGCGCCTCGCGCAAGGTTAACGACTACGCCACCGCCGTTCGCATCCTCGAGGGTGTCCAGGCCAAGGTTGAGAACAAGAGCCAGTACGAGGCGTACCTCAAGGAGCTCACCCCGGTTATTGAGGAGCTTGGTGAGTTGTCCTAGCACCGAGCACCGAGCGCAGCGAGGCGACGACGACTTGGTAGCCTGTCGACCGCTTTCGACCTGGTTGGCACAGCGAGACTGCCGCCTGTCTTGTCTTGCAACACGAACACGCTAACACCAGGTGTCCAGACCAAGGCTCAGCTCTACAACCTTTAATAAGGGCGAATAGATGGAAATGTCACAGTGGCTGCATTCGTGGTTTGTGCCTTGGCCTCGCCACATCTGACTAGAGTCCGCGTATACCCTCGTACGCCGAGATGGGATCGCGAGCGATGAGGGAGTAGCGAGGAGATGGGTGGGAATGGAGAAGTCGGAAGAATAAGGGTCACCTGAGTGGGCGTGGGCGTCGCGCGAGGCACGGACTTTGTGGGGGTGGTGGGGTTTGTGTGTGAGATGGCGAGGGTAGGGGTAGAGAGCAGAAAGAACACGCTCGACAGACGCCAGTACGAAGACGCCAGTACGACGGAGTTGCGGCGTGGCTGGGGTTGAGAACGGAGTGCGACGGAGATGCCGGTGTGGTGCGATGGTGTAAGGTGTATAGCCGAGACTCGTGGCGCTAGCTCCTCCAACACAGGATGCCAGCGCCACCGCTGATACCGTCTCGCTCGTGCTCGTTGTGCTGCATGCTGTCAGCCAGTCGCGATCATGTCATGTGTCAGTTGTAGGCCGAGGCTGCGTAGGCTTTGATGGCCGAGTCGGTCCGTGGGGTGTCTGTTTCGTTGGTAGAGGGGGGGCAGGCCCGGGTGTATCCTGTTCATCTATCCGACGTCATCACCATCTCGTCATCTCCCATCTTGGTTCTTACACAAACACAATACATCAACAATGGGTATATGGCAGGCGGCCCTTGTCAAGATGGGCGTCGCGCAACCCGGCCCAAAGATTACTGCGCAGGACCGCGCGATTCTTGAGTGGGTGGCGTTCATCACCTCCAGCGACCTGGCGCTCATCGCTCCTCTCACTGCCATATCTCCCGTTACTGACACCAGCCTCAAACTCCAACGCGATAAACTGAAACAATATCAGCGCCGGGTGAGCCCACGTCCCTACAGACTGACCCAAGTTGCAAGCTGTCCTCGACCGCGAGCGCGAGATTGCAAAGGAGGCATTGGCCAAGGGCGACAAGGTGAGTTTGGCTGCCATCCCCAAAGCAAGGCTGACAAAAGCGCCGCGCACTCCTGGCACTGAGGCAGAGGAAGTATCAGGAACAAACGCTGGTGCAGACAGACCAGCAGCTCGCGACGTTGCAGGATTTGGTGAGTGACACTTGTACTTTCTCTTCCTCCTTCTTCCTTCTCCCCCTTCTCCTTCCTCCTTCCTCCTGCTTTTCTCCCCTAACCCCAGGTCTCCTCGATCGAGTTCACGCAGATCCAAGCCGCGGTCGTACACGGTCTCGAACAGGGCTCAGCTGCCCTCAAGACGCTCCAAGCCGAAGTCAACCTCGATCGCGTGGAGCGGATCATGGACGAATCGCGCGAAGGAATAGAGTACCAGCGCGAGATTGATGAGGCGCTGGCGTCAAGAATGAGTCCAGAGGAGGAAGAGGAGGTGTTGAGAGAGCTCGAGGCGTTGCAGAGAGAACAGATGGTGGGTCTGGTCAAGGATGAGCTGACAGCAGCCCGCGATTCCCGAGGTGCCAACGTCGGATCCGGTTCACTTGCCCGATGCGCCGACCAAGGAACCTACCGAGACGGAGCCGGCACAAGAGGAAGAACCGGTAGAGGGTGAGCTTGGGTTGTTGTAACAAGCTGACACCAGCGCAGGACACAGGACGCGTCATGTTGGCCGCGTAGAGTTGTATGATGCATTTCATGTCCACATACCCATCCTAATATACACGATGCATCTACTCACATACAGTCTAGTCTGGGGATCAGCACCAGCGGAGTGGGACGCCCAGCTCATGCTCATACCCATGTTGCTTGCTAGTTCTGTCTCGCGTCGACGTCGTCCAAGTCGCTCTGGTTCGTAATGTGGTGCTGTGGGTGAACGCATGAACATAGCGCAGTGACCTGCCGGGAGGCGATCACTCCTCGTCGAGCGGCCGCTCAAACTTGTGCTTGCCCATCTTGTCAAAGTCCTTCATCCCGTGGCCAGAGTTGAACACGCCGACGCGCGCTGGGGTCAGCTCAATGAACAAGGAACAGCTCTTCCTCTGTCGTAGACACCTCACCTCGTACTCACCATAAGGACTGTCACTTGTCCGGAACACGCTTGTCCCCTCCAGACCGGCAATGTGGATCCCCTTTTTCTGCGCCTTCTTGCCAAACTTCTCCCACGTATTCTGTTTGCTCCGCGCCTCCTCTGCGCGGCCCTTCTGGCTCGCCATCCACTTCTCGCCCTTGCGCTTCTTCTTCTCCTTCTCCCGCTCGGTGGGCTCAGCAGCTCTTTTCACGGGTACGGGGATGGGCGCGGACGGATCGTGTGGTCGCAGGCTCGAGAGGGGTACGTTCGTGGACGACGTGTACCCCTTGAATGTGATGGTGTAGAGGGGCGATTCTTGCGACCCTACAACCTGGTTGATCCGCGCTGGGTACCTTATGTCAGCAGAGTTGAGTTGAGTACAGAGAGAATCTTGCTACTCCCCCCACTGCTGTACTCGCCCTCGCTGCGCGAGTCGACATGACTCACCACTTGCCATCCTTGTATTTCGCCATGCAGTCCATGCCAGCACGGTATTCGCCGCTGTCCTGCCAGTTTGCGGCTGGCTCGGCCTTGTCCCTCTCCTTGTCCCTCCCCTTGCCTTTGCGGTCCTTCTTCGGTGCGGCCGCCGCAGCAGTCTGCTCCGTCAGACTAACGATTTCCTCAAGCTCAGACTTGAGGGCGAGGAGGTCGGCATTGTCCTTGTCACCCTCGAGCTGGATGTTGACGAGCGCCAGCTGGTCCTTGAACGTCTGGAGTTCATCCATGGTGTTGACAATCGAGTGGTGAGCGAGAGAAGGATACTAAGCACAAGTTGGACGGTTGAGTGATTGTGCAAGACTAAGCTGAGACTGGGTGGCGATCAAAACCCACGTGGAATCTTTTTCCCACTTGTCTGAATTTCTCCCGCCTCCATCCGGCCTGCCTCTGTCAATCAACTGGAAACTCGACCAAGAAGAACAGCAAACACAACCATGTCGCTCCTCGGTCTGCGTCTCCGCGCCTCCCTCCGGCCCTTGGGTGCGCGCGCCATTTCCACCCCCCCACAACGGCCCGCCAACCCCCTCGCCTCGGTCGCCGGCGACCTCATGCCTTCGTCCCTCCGCGAGCCGGCCGATCCCGACGCGTGGTGGCGCGGTAACGACCTCTCTCAGCATCATGGCAAGCCGGGGAACCAGTACACTGGGCGTTCGATGCCCGTGCGTAACTTTATCGCCCAGTTCCGCATGTTGCAGGGAAGCCTGAAGCGGAGTGGGATTACCAACGAGTTCCGCCGTGTCGAGTATTACGAGAAGCCGAGTGCGGAGCGTGTGCGCCTTGCGAGTGAGCGGAACAGGCGGCGGTTCCAGGAGAATGTGAGTGAGGGGGGGGGGGGGGGGGGGGGGGGGTTGAAGGCGGGGGGAGAGGAATGGGCGATAGTGCGACAAGGCTGGACGAGGCTGGGCAAGGGGAGAGGGGAGAGTTGGGAGGTGGGATTGGAGTTGAGGTGGGATTGGAGTTGAGGAGGGATGCTGAGAACACTGGCTGCGGAGGAGAGGCGACGACGACGGAAGGAAGAGAGGGAGAGAGACGAGAGACAGTCGAGCGCAGGTGTAGACCATGACCCACCTCACAACCGACCATGCACTAACGCCAGATCCGCAGGCGCGTCCAGCAGGTCCAGGCGCTCCGTAGCCGCAAGTAGCCCAAGTAGCCCCAAGTAGAGCATGAGCATCGCATGATATCCACTTTTCGTCCACTCGCTCGCCACGCTCTAACGCTCGCGGCCACATCAGATAATGCATTAGACTCGACTACCCCAAACCCATTCGTCACCTCCGCAACCACCACACAATGATAAAGATCCACAGCACGAGCACCAGGAACCCCATAAAGTAGCACCAGTTGGATCCCTGCCTCCGCGCCATCTTGGTCATGCGCCGAAACGTCCCGCTCAGCATATTGCCCGTCGACCCAAACGTGTCGTTCTGTTGTCAGCCGCTTCTTTGAGGTAACCGACCATGCCAGAGAGTTCGAGGTTGCCATCGCGCACTTCCTTGCCGATCCCCTTTGTGAGCTTGCATCAGTGTCAAGCTACGTTGGGTCTGGTCCATCGACGAAGACCACTACGGTCTCAGACGTCAAGGACCGCATCCTCGAGTTCCTCGCCGACTCACATCCTTCAACGTGTTGACCTTGCCCAACAGCCCACTAAGCAAATCATCATTATGCTGTTCCAGTTCGCTCCCATACGCGCCAAAGCTTGGCCCAGCTTGCCCTCCCATCGAGTTGGAATTCGATTTCATGCCCCCGCCGAATGGGCTTTCAGAGTATTGCGATGCGCCGCTCGCCCCAGACCCAGGGCGTGGCAAGGGAGAGCCACGCCCTCCGACGGGGAAGGGCGAGCCGCGCCCGCCGACGCCACTTCCCGGCCCAGAACCGTACCCCAACCCAGATCCTGGACCAGAGCCGTACCCCAACCCAGATCCTGGACCAGAGCCGTACCCCAACCCAGATCCTGGACCAGAGCCGTACCCCGCAGGCCCAGCCGCCAAGCCGGAACCGGGGCCATATCCCGATCCTGGACCAAACGACGGCGCGCTAGGTGTGCCCGTGCGGGAGGCGTGGGATGAACGCTCGGATAAGCGTTGTTGGTTGACGCGGGTGAGGCTGGGGTCAGATGGATAAAGAGAATGACGTACCCGCTCATTGAGTTGGTGTTTGTTGTATTGTTGGATGAATGAGAGGATGGGTGGTGGAGACTTGGACTTTGTGCGTTTAGGTGGCGGGGTGGGGTGAAGGGGTGGAGGTGGCCGCTTTTGGTTATGGAATTACATTTCCCCCTCCACGCAAGCTCCATCTCCACCACCTCCCTCCTCTCTTCTGTCCGTGCACATACTTTCATTGTCTACTGACCACTACTACTACTACGCTTAGACCAGAACATGTCGCCCAGTCACGGGGACATGCATGACGTCGTCGCGCATACTTGCCGCGACGCCGTTCGGGCCCCAAGTCTTATCGTATCCGTTCCGCTTTTCATGTTCCGCAATAGCCTCCTCGCCACGGAGGTATACTGAATCCACAGCGGTCTCTGGTAACCCCTTTGCCTTTGCGTCTGCAATGAGGCGGTCGAGCTCTGCCCGGACTTTTTCGCGCTTGAAGAATGCCGTACGGGGATAGAACGATAACCGAGGGCGAGTGGGGACGTATTCCGGAACAGAAGAGCGGTCGAGCGCCCGCAGAATGACCTGTTCGCAAAGTGTCTAGAATCAGCACTGTCACATGCTACCGAGTAGACTTACGTAGTCGCCATCGGACCGGTTCAAGTTGAATGGCTCGGAGAGGTTGACGTGTGGGTTCGTGATGACCCGCGCGTAGTGGAGGTGGTTGGGCGAGTGCGAGTGCGGCAGCATCCCGTGGGTTACGAGCAGGTCTCCGGCTTTGGCCGTCACCTCTGTATACTTGTTTCCCTTGGTGCAGTGGGTGTAGATGTTGTCAAAAGGGGGATCGAGGCCTTCTGGAGTATTGTAGAACCTCTCGCACAGGGCTTGCATTAGCGATGAAGCGGGGTGACATACGCTTAATCCCGTCTTCGTTGAGGCAGGTTCCGCCGCCGCCTGCCGGGATATCGGTAAAGCAGAAAATGAGCGTCAAGGCGTTACCGCTCGCATCGAGGAATTGGCGGTACCTAGTGTGAGGGGGATGGGGGATAGCAGCGGGACATACCAGTCATTATCGGTATGCCATCCGTTCAATTCCTGTGGACTATGACTCTTTCCCAATCTCTCCTCGGTCCCGAAATTGATGATAAACTGATCCCCATAATACCTCTCTCTGACCGGATCAATCTTGTCTTCCCCGCCCACAATCTCGCATATCTTGCCCCAGGCAGACGGGCAGAAGTCCTCACATCGCACCTCGCGATGACGAGGGAGCTTGACGTATTCCTCGGTCCAGGTCGACTTGTCATTGGCATCCATGCCGAGCCGGACCCAGAGGTTGTCGAGCCACGAGAGGTATTTCGGGTCGATGGCATTCGGGATACGTAGCCAGCCGTGCTCGACGAAGTGGGAGGCTTCGTCGGGACTGAGGTGGGTGTAGGTTGGCATCTTGGGGGGGGTCAGACTGGGGGAGAGGGGGGTGGGGGTGGGGGTGGGGTTTAGGGCGAGGTTGGAGATGGGTACACACTGCTGGGTTGATATACCCCACGTCCGGAAATGGAAGTAGGTTATGTAGCAGTATCCATTGTCCCATATCCGTAGTTGAATTGCGCAGCACGTCCACTTGTCCACTCCTCGACTCAGTGCTCTGCCCACCGCACCGGCTAGAGAGACAGCGAGACGGACAGGTCCGAAGCGGCGCTGTTCTCCGTCGCATCACAGCATGGCCGGCCCGTCGGGCCGCTGGATATAGGATATACCCCGCTTCCGGAAGTAGGAACAGGCCACGTGACTCTACGCATGCAAAAGGGAGGGCTGAATAGGATCGCCTGAGGCGAGTTGGATCGAGTGTCATGCGCGTCGGCATCAGCTTGAGCCTCTATCAGCCTCTATCAAGCCATCAACATCCCAACATGAGTCTGGTGAGCTCGTCCCACGACACGATCTGACTCAGCTCGCACCAGAGGATGAAGGAGACGGCATCGAGGTCGCGTGGGAGGACCAGCAGCGTATCAACACGTTCTCAAAGCTCAACAACCGGCTCGCCGACATCCAGGACCGGTTGAAGGCCAAGATGGTGTGTTTCTCCCTCTGTCTTTGTTGCCTCTGTCTTTGTTGCCCCCCATGTTCCAACCTCACACGTTGCCTCCCCATGTTCCAATCTCACACGTTGCCTCCCCATGTTCCACACTCACACGCAGGAGGAAAAAGACTACTACGACGACCTGGAGATGGAGCTCGAGCTCGCTGACGGGCCCGTGCTTTACAAGCTTGGCGAGGCGTTTTTCCAGCTATCTCTGCCCGCGGCCAAGAAGCAGCTGCGGGCTGATATTAAGCGGTACGATGGGGAGATTGGGGAATTGCGCGGACAGGCAGGCGAGTGTGAGGAGGGGATGAAGGAACTCAAGGTGTTGCTGTGAGTCGTGCAAGAGGAAGAGATTGAGCTGATGCCAAGATACGCAAAGTTTGGCAAGCAGATCAATCTCGAGACGGGGCCCGAGTAGATTGATAGGGGAGGGGAGGGGAGGGGTGGGGTCGAGCCATGCAGTGTTCACAGTAGAGACGATGGGGTGACTTTGGCCAGTGACCAGACTGTCAGCTATAACAAGGCTAACAACGGCCAAGAACTCGCCGCACACTGATCCACACCTCGCAGACTCGACTAGCCTTGCACACTCGACTAGCTTGGGACCACTACCCAGCCCGTGCTTTAAACTATTCCATACATGCAGTAGACGAGACAGGAACAGGAATCGTATGAGGGTACTGTGACACAAGGTATCTTCTACATTTCGATGGCTCAGGCGAACATGTCCCTGTCGACATCGTCGTCGTCAATCGGACCCAGGTAGTCCTTCTTGACAGTCGCAATGGCCGAGATGCCGTTCGCCTCCATCTTGCATCCCACAATCTCCATCCGCACCTTTGTGCCCTTGGCGATGACCTGGTCGCCCGATCGGTACGAGTGCGGCGAAGTCGTAGGGTCAAACTTCATATCCGCGTGCAGGAGCTGTATTGCGTCAGCCTCTTCTCAATTAAAGAAACAAGGTGGGTGGGTGTCAGAGAAAACGATCAATTACTACAAGATCTCCCGCATAAATCAGCAGCGCCGTAGCTAAGCTGTCCCTATGCAAATGGCTCATCATAAAAAAAGTCCCTTGTCCAAACTCACCTGGTACGCGACAAAGACCTCGAGAGGCCCGACCATGGTTAAGAAGCCGAGCTTGTTGACAATGACGACCTTGCCGTCGACCACCTCGCCCTTGAAGGGCTTCATGACAATGGCAGTGTAGACGCACTTGAAGCGCGCCTGGCCAGTGGACGGCATGACCTTGCCTTCACCAATGTCGTTGATCGTCACGACCGAGATGATGTAGCTGTTGTCAGCGATTGACAAGGACGCAACCCAAGAAAGACTCACCCGTACTTGCCGTTACATGTCCCCTCGACATCCTCGTACAGCTTTTGCCGAACATACTCTTCCAGCTGCGCGCCAAAGTACGACGGGTGCAGCAGGATGTTGTGAGTGAGCTGGCGCTAGCTGTCAGCTCTGCTGTATCCAAGCCTAACCAGGAAGAACATGGCAATGGCACGGCACGGCCCGAGGGGCGGGGGGACAAACGCGTAGACTGCCCCTGGGCCCGCGGTGAGCGGGGTGGGGTAGTGACTACCGCACGAGGAGGTGGATGGGGGAAGGGGGATGCCTTAAAAGGCAAGGAGAAAAGATGAGATGAAGAAGAGATGGAAGAGTTTATAAGGTGAGAGTGAGAGTGCTACGGGGGGGTGAGAGAGAGAGACTGGCTTACCCAGTTTCAACAGGTCAATGACTCTTGTTCCTGATTTCTTCCAGTTGATTCCGTCGCACCAACTACGTGGTCACGTGGTGATTCCATTTTTGATTCCGCGGACCTGCTGGGAGTCCCATCAATATGAAGATGATGGCGCCGCAGCGCAACAAGTCGAGTGATGAGTGATGCATATGACTACAGTCTATCCCCGCGGTACCGGGTTCTCTATGATGCAAGATGCGCCTTCGCCTTACAGCAAGAGAGACGCCTTACACGCCAGCAGCCTTGTTGCCGCCCGCCGCCTCCCACTTGCCCATCGCCTCACGGACCTTGGCCGTCACATCGTCGGCCGTCGTGTTCTTGCCAAACGCATCGACAAACTGGCCCAGTGGGTCCATCAGGTAAAAGAAGATGCTGGTGTCAGTGGTATTCTAGACCGCGCAGTCGGGAGGTACGAGGCGCAACCAAGCCACTCTGCAGTGCTGGAGGCTGGAGGCTGGAGGCTCCACCACACCTCCTTGCACCCACCTGTGGTCCACAAGGTAGTCGTCGGTAGCCTTGGCATCGGGAGGCGTGGAAAAGTACACGCGGTAGCTCTTGCATGCTTTCTTGATGCTGTCGTAGTCGCCCGTGAGTCCGACGAGGCGGGGGTGGAACTCGGCGACATAGTTTTCGACCTGCTTGACCGAGTCGCGTGCCGGGTCGACGCTCACGAACACAGGCAAGGTAATAGGTCCCTTCTCCTTGTCGATAGCGTCAACAACCTCGGCCATCTTATCCAGCTCCTCGGGACAGATGTCCGGGCAGTGAGTAAAGCCAAAGTAGATGAGCGTCCACTTGCCCAGCAGGTCCTTGTCGGTAAACTCCTTGCCGTGATGGTCGGTCAGGACGAACGGTCCGCCGATGCTGGGCCGCCCGACAGACTTGGTCTCGAGCTCCTTCTCTGCACGTCAGCTAGTTCTACTTTCGCAAGGAAGACATACGTCGGCGCTCGAGCACCTTGGCCTTCTCGCTGGTAAAGTAAAAGTACAATCCGACGCCGACGACAATGAACACGCCAGCAGCCTTCCAAGTGAATGGCTGGAGTTAGCTCAATAAGGGGAAGCAAACTCACTCCAACGGCGGCATCGTTGGCGGCACGCGCCGATGCGCGCGTATTGTCGCTCTCCTTGACCTGCTTGCTGGGTTCTGTGGCATAGTAGCGGAAGCGGGGCGCGACGGCTGGAGCACACGCAATGCGGGCGGGGACGCGAGAGCGAAGGACTGGCCTCAGTAGACGAAGAGACATGATGGTGATGGTGAGGAAGAGTACGTTGTCGAAATCCGAAATGGCCTCGGCGATGTCATTATCGACCCCTGTCCCTCTGACCTCCCTGAGTCGGTGCCACTCGGGCCAGTTGTCATAGTAGCGGAATCAAAATATCCGAACTCACGAACTGGCAAAGTCGGCCTCCGAAAGTCAACCCCCCCACTATCCCTCTAGACCTCCAACCACGATGCTCCGCTCCGCGCTCGCGACGTCGTCCCGCATCGGACTCGACTTTGCCCTTCCTTCGCGCGGCTTCGCAACCTCGGCGATTGCGCGTGCCGAGCGCGACGGCCCGCGTTTCCGCTGGTCGCCTCTCGACTCTGCGCCCTACCGTCGCTCTACGGGACAGGCGGACCGCGCGCCAACCCACCAGCTCTCGGTGTTCAGCAGCCGCAACAACGTCATGCTCACATTTTCCGACTCGCTTGGTCCCCTCTTCCCCACCATTAGCGGCGGCACCGACCTGACGTTCAAGAAGGGCCAGCGGGGCGGGTACGAGGCTGCGCACCAGGCCGCGCTCAAGATGTTCAAAAAGCTCGGCGAGTTTGAGGACGAGTGCCGTACCCTGCGCCCGACTGAGCGTATTTGGCTCAAGGTCGCTTTTAACGGGACGGCGGGGCAGGGGCGAACTGCTGTTGCCGACGCGATTTCGGGGCCGGACGGCGCAGAGATTCGCCCCCTCGTCTCGCGGGTTGAGGACCACACCCCGTTCCGTATTGGCGGGACTCGCGGGCGTTCGCCGCGCCGTGTCTAAGCAGTTTGCTTTGGGTTATAGGTAGGTTTTGTTGCGTGTGTCGTGGGCTGACAGCAGAGGCATGAATAGACTGAGGGACTGCAGTGAAGGGCAAGGAGAAATGGGGCAGCCGGCGAGGGTTGGTGTTACTGATGCCTGGCAATCTTTTACCTGCGTCACAGTGAAGGCTTTGAGATCGCCAAGGTGCTTGACCAGTCCCAGCGTGTGTTAGCGACCTCAACAGAGGAGGTAGGTGACAGCAATCCACAGCAAAGCTACACCCAAGGCATCGCTCCTCTTCGACAGTCGCTATCCAGCGCACCGCTATCGACTCGTCGTTCTATTCACACTCCCAGCTTCGGCGGTTCTACGTTGATATGACCATGCATTGTTGTGAAATGTACATGTACACTGTGGATTTCTGTCAGCGGAAGCGGATTCTGGCCATTCCCAGACCCCTTATCTGGTCCTCCACCGCAAGATTTCCGACCTCCACTCGTGTGTATCAACTTAGTATTATCCATATCACAATGTCAACCGAAGCCGAACGTAAGCGCGAAGAGGCCGCTGCGCGCCGCCACGCGCGGCTCGACAATGCCGGTGTACTCCAGATGGCTGCGGCGGGCGAGACGTCCATGGACAAGATTACTATTGTGCGTCCCTCCCTGGTCATGCTGATGGTAGCTGCCGGGCCACGAACCAGACTACTCGGCATGCACGTTCTGCCTGTGGGAGGAGGACCATACGTTGGGGAATGCGTTGCGGTGGATGATCATGAAGGAGTGAGTCGGGGGGGGGGGGGGAGGGGGGGGGAAGGGAAGGGGGGGAAAGGAAGAGACAAGGGGAGGAGAGAAGGAGAGAGAGAGAGAGAAACAAGCTGACGCCAGCCCCGACGTCGAGTACTGCGGATACAGCGCGCCGCACCCCTCCGAACCCAAGATCCACATCCGCGTGCAGATGTATGATGGGCTCAGTGCTGTCGACTGTCTTCGTCGCGCGCTGGCCAACCTCCGCGACCTGTTCAACACTGTGCAGACCAAGTACGCCCAGAGCTTAAGGTATGTTGTGTGGGTGGTGGTGGGTGGTGGGTTGTGTGGGTGTGGGAGTGGGAGTTGTGAACCGGCAGGCGGGGTTGGGTCAAGACACTGACGGCAGGAACGACAACTATGCCCGTGAGGACGACGTGGACGTGCATGAGGTTGTCGCGGAGACGCTGCGTGAGCGTGGTCTCCCAACCGGGGACGAGATGGACACGGCGTAGATGCATGTAATGTACTATTTAGATTACCAGTCATCATCAGGGGGCGGAATACCTCCGCGGCGCTGTGGCTCGTCGTCCGAGTCCGAGTCGTCCTTGGCCTTTGCGAACAGGTCGTCCATTGCCTTTTGTTTACGTTGTTCTTCACTCATGATCGCAGCGGCGGGCACGAACTTTTTTCTCACCGTGTTCTGCGCCGGCGCTTCAGACAGCAGCTCCATTCCCCCCGGACGCAGGCTAATGTACTTTGGCAGACCCGGAGTACCTGCCAGCCACTCAGCCGCAGAAATGGTGGGCTTGGTATCGCGGGTGGGAACGTAAATGTCGTCCTGGAAGAATTGGGGCCTGTTGCGGGGCACAGAGAATGTCACTTGCTCGACTGAACGAGAGGTCAGGCGCAGACATTTTGCCACTTCGACTTTGGTTATGTCTAGCGACGATTTGGGGAAGAAGGCCACTCCCAGTTGAGGAGAGCCGGCCGTAAAGGAGGGGAGTTTGTCGATCACCTCGCCAAGAGGGTTGATGAGGAAAGCGAGGATGTTCTGCTGTCCCTTGCCCCATGCGAAGAGAATGTTCGTGTCGGCATCATACACGGGGAATAGTACGGAGGGCGAGACGTCAAGCGAGAGCGCGGCGATGCGCTCCACTTTCCCACCGACAGAGTAGACATGTAGTTGGCGAATGGATCCGCGCCCAAAACCGAGAGATACGAGGTGATCACCAGCCCAGGCGACCTGGGCTGCCCGTGGAGAATCGTGCGCCTTGCCTTCGACAAACTTGCCGTCGCGGTCCCATACCAGAATCCGCCCGTCCTTGGTGGGCAGGGCGACGCGCTGTCCGCAATCCGAGACGGCGAAGCCCGTCACCGGCGCTGGGAGGGAAACGACCTTGTCCTCCTTACCCGAGGAGAGATCGAAGAAACGCAGGTGCGAAGATCCATGCTCGTTACTTGCGACAATTAAGAGGTCGCGTGCAGTCGGATGGAACGCGACGTGGGCGATTCTCTCCACCCCAACCCCCCTAACAAGGGTTGGCTCGGGCCCCGCACCCTCAACCCCATCAGAGGGGAGGTCCCACGTCCGCAGGACGCCGTCTTCGCCAGCACAGACTACGCGGTCACTGAATGGGTCCGCGGCGAAGTCTGCCAGCGCCACACCGCCTGTGACGAAGCCCACACCACCAACGGGAAGGCGGCCCTTCTTGGACAGCGGGTGGACGAGGAGGCGTCCACCGGGACCCTGGACCGGGAAGAAGGCGAGGTTTTGGGAGATGCGCAGGATCTGACTGTCCTGGTGCAGTGTGGCGAGGGTGGGGATCTGGTCGTAGGTCGGGATGAGGGGGGTTTTGCCGGCCAGGTACTTGCGCGACCAACCGGGGTTGTATGGCTTGTGCGCGGCTGCTTGGATGGCAGGGGCAGGGGGAGAGGCGGACTTGGCGGCTGGTACAGGCTTGGGAGACGGCGCCTTGGGAGGAGAGGAGGCCGTCTTGGGAGCAGCAGAGGGAGCCTTCTGGGGTGCGGGGGAGGGCGGTTTCGGGCTCGACTGGGCCGTCGCGTACGCCGACGCGGTCGGTGAAGAGGCGGCTACGGCAAGGGACGCGGCCGTCCTCGCGACGGGCGCGGGCATCGGAGCACTGGCGGTGGGCGTGGGCTTGTCCTTCTGCACGGGCTTTGGCTCCTCCACTCCAGTCACCTCCCTATCCTTCCCGTACCGAAGGCGCAGCACTTTACCAGCCCACGGCGAGTTCGAATCCAGCACGCCGCCAGCCCACAGCTCATAGCTAGGCATATACCGCTCCACGAACGCATGCACCGCCTCATCGCTCATCCCCTCCCCCTTCTTAGCCTTCATCTCGTGTTCCTGCTGAAGGCGCCACCGGAAGACGTGCTCGTAGCTGTCCGGCTCGATCTGCACGACCGCCTCGAAGAAGGGATACACGGCCTCTCCGAATGCGCGGAGATAGTCGTTGAGCTCCCTGAGCTCAGAGGCCCCGTACTTCGGGAAGTACTTGCCGTCCTTGGCGGCCAGGCGGGCATCTAGAGCAGAAGAGGAGAGGGCACCGAAGCCGAAGCTCCAGCCTTCGAGGACAAAGATGTCCAGCGGCCCGTCGACGCCGACCATCTGGGCTGAGCGGTCACCTTGTCCGCCACAAAGCGACTTGTCGAAGACAGGCATCTCGATGTGGCCACGTGGATTGATGTCCTGTACCTCCTTCAGTACGCGGGTTGCCAACTCGACATCATGGGTTCCCGGTGGCCCGCGGCCCGCGAGCAGCGCGTTGTTAGGGTGTTCGGCCGCCAGCTTCTTCAGCCCCTCATGGGTACGGTACAGGTCTGCGTCAGCTACCTCCAAAGTTGAGCTCACCATCGAGCGAGAGCACTGCCACGCTCAAGCCCTTGCCCTCCAGCGCCACCACGAGGGCGTCGCACAGTGTCGTCTTACCGCATCCCTGCGGACCCTGTAGGCCGACCATGAGCGGTCCAGTGCCGGTGTGGCTCTTGTGGAGCGCGGCGAGCTTGTCGCCAATGAGGCGCACCTTGTACGACGTCGAAGTATAGTCCTCGTCGCCTTTGAGGGGTGGCAGGCCGGGCTGGGGGCTGGTGTGTTTCGCGGCTTGGGTGGATTTGGGTGGGGAAACAGGGCGCGCAGTAGGAGCGGGGGCGGCGACAGCGAGGACGGGGGGCTTGGCTGGAGACGGGGCGCGAGGCGCCGCAGCGGGCTCTGGAGCCGGCGCAGATGTCTGGGTAGGTGTCGCAGCTGGTGCCACAGCTACAGCCGCCGCCGCCGCCGCCGCCGCCCATTTAGCCTTGCCCTCCTCCACGGTCTTCTCCCAAGCCGCGCGCCGCTCGGGGTCGACGCTAGCGTGAATTGGCGCCTTGTCGCCGCCCGCCAGCCACTGGGCTGCATCCTGCTCCGGTACGCTCCCAGCGACATCAGGGAACAGGTCGGCATGGTAGTCGATGAGCTGGCGGCGAGGTACCTTGATTCCGAGAGGCAAGATAGTGTCTCCGTCCTTATCCGTGGTGGAGAGGAGTAGCGTGGCGATCTGTGCCTCCATCACGGGCAAGGTGGACCAGTGCGCGGCCGCCGCGCCGCCGGCCGTAAGCGGGGCCGGAAGATGATGCGGCATCTCCTGATACCCCTGTGGACCGGAGAGCTCGATCTGACGCAGCGTCATATCTCCACGGCCCGAGACGTAGACAATACGCCGCTCCTCGTCGACGACGGGAACCAGGGGTCCCTGCGACGTATCGACGGCGGCGGTGAAAGCCGTCGAGAGGTCAGCGTTGAGGAGCGAGTACTGGCGGGTACGGGAGCGGGAGAATGAGGTAACGAATAGTTCGTTGCCGACATACGCCGTGTGGACGGGTTTGAGCGCCTGCAGGAGAGAGCTGAGGTCGCGGGTTTGGGTGGGGGCTGAGCCAGAGCGTACGTCCCAGACGTACGCGAGTCCTTTCTTGCTCACGCCGCCGACAAGGCGGCCATCAGGAGACCAGGATGCGCTCCAGAGGGGCGCCGGGGCGTTGAGCGTAATGGCTGCGGTTGAGGCGGCGACATCGTAGATCGCGACGACGTTGGTAGATGCGAGCGCGAGGCCGGGTGTGGTGGGATGCAGGCGGACGCAGCTGGCCTTTCCATCAAGGCCGAAGCTGTGTCGTGCCTCGAGTTTATCAGTGATAGAGTAATACGTCGCCTGTCATCAGTCGTACCCCCTAGTTCCTAGTCAACTCACAGTCCCATCGTTGCCCGCGACGAGCATCCCCGCGTCCTCGAGGCGCGAGACGTCCCAGTCCGCAACTGGCCCAATCTTGCCTGTCCATACCTCGCCCTCGTGCTCTCCAATAGCAGAGTAAGGCCGCACGCTGGCATCGCCGTTCGGCGCGAGGGTGATTACGACATTGCGCGTGGTCTTGACGAGGCCCGAGTAGGTGGAAGTGTTGGGAGGTGCAGATGAGGCGGGGGGAAGGTGGGTGCGGTACCACTCGTCGCGGGTCGGAATGGCAGGCACCGCATTGCGGAACTTTGTCGCCCCAAAGGTGCGTGGGGCCATGTCGAGTTGGAGGAAGAGTTGCAAAGATGTTAGGATGAAGGCGTTTTGTTGATGACGAGGATGGGTGGGCCGAGCTCTGGTTGCGGGGTATAGTTGGTCCGAGTGAGAAGTTGTATGACGACAGAGAACTGTAGGTGGGATCTTTCTCTTGAGCTCTTTCAACTTGTCACAATGTTCTTTGCACGACGCACCAACCGAATCCTCTCAAAGGCAGTGAGGTACACCCATGACCTGAGTGTATTCTCATCCTCACGCCTGATCGGCAAGACTGGTGAGTACGAGTGCTGCCGCGGGAAGTGGAGGAGGGTGGGTATAGGCGCTCTTGCTGGGCAGGCAGGCCTATCCGCGTTCCTCTGGCTCTCTGGCCTCGCACCTTCAGCTGTGATGCAGAGCAGAAGCTAACCCAGCTCTCATCACCGGCGCGTCCTCTGGTATCGGCGCGGCGACCGCCGAGCTGTTCGCGCGCGCCGGCGCCAACGTTGTCATCCTCGCGCGTCGGCAGGCGCTCCTGGACGAGGTCAAAAAGAAGTGCAAGGACGCGCATGAGGCTTTCGGGTTCAGGAATGCCAAGGTCGTCGCGTTCGAGATGGACATGACGGATAGCAAGGCGATTGACGGGATCCTGGACAAGACGGACGGGCTGCCGGTGGATGTGTGAGTGTTGAGTTGAGGGCACGCCGGTACACCGAGGAGACACCGAGCCTCCAAGGTGAAGAAGTTGACGGAGGGCCAGAGTCTCAGAGCCCTGATAGAGGCCGCCGCACCATCTGACACCTCTGACGCCAGCCTCGTCAACAATGCCGGCCTTGTGCGCGGTCGCGAGCAAATTGGCGGTGAGTCTCGACGAGCAGAGAGATGATGGTGCTAACAGCAGACATTTCGGCCGAGGACATCGACGTCATGTTCCAGACTAACGTGATCGGCCTATTCCACCTCACTCAGGTCATGGTGCGCGACTTTAAGAAGCGCAACACTGGAGTAAGTAGTTGTCTAGCTAGCTCCCTGGTGTGCACGCTGACCCAGCCCAGTTCATCGTCAACCTCGGCTCCGTGGCCGGCATTGAATCGTATGTCGGCGGCAGTATCTATTGTGCAACCAAGCACGCTGTCCACGCCTTCAGCGCCACACTTATGCGCGAGCTCGTCAACACCAACATCCGGGTTGCCGAAATCATGCCCGGCATGGTGGAGACCGAGTTCAGCGTCGTACGCTACCGGGGCGACAAGGAACGCGCTCATGACGAGTACAAGGGCCTAACGCCGCTGACGGGTGAGGACGTGGCCGAGGAGATTGTGTGGGTTGCGAGCCGGCCCGAGCATGTCCAAATCGCCCAAATCCTCATGTTCCCAAGCGCACAGGCTAGCGCGACTGTCAACTATCGCAAGCCGGAGTAGGAGTAGGCTGAGCGAGCACAACCGCATATCAGTGGCTGTGTTTGACACCGCAGAGTGTGGCTGGGCCGCGGACTAGTTGGTCGAATGCGAATGAGACGAGATCAAGGCAGTCGTAGTGATGGACACGAAAGAGCCGAGAGACAGAGACACCCTGGCCCATGGAGCTGTGGCCTTGTATAGCGAACAAATACAAACGTGATGACGATAAAAACAGAGAATGGTCATTTGGTGTTGACAAGTTGAAGACGTGGGGAAAGGGAAAGGCAGAGGGACGACGATCAGGGCGGTGACTGACCACAATGAAATGGTGGCTACTAGCCCAAATCTCGAGCTGTCGAGTACGCGACTTATACATTGTACTTGTTCATCGGCTTCAGAGGTTACATTGTCATTGTCCTGGGTCAGGTGAGAGCCCAAAAGGTCAACAGGGCAAATGAGGAAAACGGGGGCACGGACAGGCATCCAAGTTTTGACTGATTTGGCGGGGTAGATTTGTAGCGCTTTTGTCCTCTCCTGCCACCATTGTCCGCCATGCCGTTCAGGAAATCAGCCTCCCCCGCTCCCCTTTCCTCTTTCTCTTCCTCCCATGCACTGTTGCTCGAAACAAACACAGCCAACACTGTGGTGGAGCACCGAGCACACCCCGCAGGCACAGCTGGTGGGCACCTGTGACGCTGTCCCATTTTGCCGCCTTTTGTCTCTCCCCCTCAAAACGCCCTCCCAGCTGTCATTCAGGTCACCTGTGTTGCAGATGAGCTGAACCTTGGTAATTGGATCGTGGCCGTGCAGTGGCGCGTATTGTATCTTGTATCTTGTGTGGTTAGTCGATGTTGTGTGTGATGATATAAGAACAAGGATACAATTGGCAGACGTGATGGAGCAACCCCAGCTCCTCCTCGCGCCACACACAAGCACACAAGCAAGTGGAGCGATCGACCTCGTACACACTGTATCATGCAGGTAAGCAGGTCCGCAACCTTTGCTCACCCAAGGCCAAGGTCAAGGCTCAGACACACTCACACACGCACGCACACGCACACGCACACGCACACACGATCCCATTGTGAGTATATGTGGACGTACGTGGCGCTTCCGCGCGGGGTTCGAAGAAGGACGTTTGGGAGCTGGGAAGCTGGGGAGCTGGAGAGCTGGGGAGCGTGGAGGGTTCTGGCGCGCGAGACGGTTGCTCGCTGCGTCGCTCTCTAGCGTCTCGCACAATAGCACAAAGGATGTCACTTGGGCACGGGCTCTCGTTAGCCCTAAGAGCTCGCGCGATCCGCCTCACCTCATCCCTCTTCCACCTATCCCTTTCTGCTGCCCTCAATGCATCCATGCCACCGGCAGAGGCGGAAAGACAGACAACACGCGTTTCTCGACGACACCGAGATAGCCACCATTGTCACATGCTTCTTCGCCCAGACAATGTCCCTCATCGCCATCTGCAAGAGTATAAAGCTGACGCCAGCTATCCAGAGCCTCCATTCCCAGCCTACTTCCCCCCAATAGGTATGCTGAGTTGATATCTGATATAGCTGACCCCAGCCAACGCCTGGATGCCGTCCCCGTCACCGTCCCCGACTCCCGACCCGCAGTTTCCCCGCACGATGGGGGGCATCAAGCGCTCCGCCCCTCCAGCGTTTCCTCCACGTCGGGCTAGTGAGCCCCCGGGACCACCCACTGCGAGCTTTACGCACTCCCATTCCAACTCCCAGTCGGCACGAATGCCACAGGTTACTGGGTGGATGGTGGGCACCGCCTCGCATACGCCTGGGAAGCCGCATAGTCCACACACGATCGAGAGCGTCGAGCTGCCGCCACACGTGCTCAAGTTCATTGAGCGCGGGTTTGGGATGCGTGTCGTTAGAAAAGACAGGCGCGGGTCGTGGGATCTCAGCAATGCCGACTGTCTCCGGCTGATCGCAAGGACGCGGTTGACGCGGTTGCGACGACCTCAGGATGAGGACCGGATACAGGCCGCCGAGAGAGGATTGCAGGCGGTGCAGCTCGACACACCGCCCTCAGTACCACGTACCCTCCCCTCGCCGACGACGGGGTCACCACCACCCGGCGTGATCTGCGCAACCCGCGTCACCCGCAGCATGAGCAAGAGCAAGCCATACGACCGCTTCATCGAGGCATAAGCTTCAGCATATCATAAGGCATAAGCCACCAGTATTAGCGTACCCCCACCCTCACAATATACCTTGTCGTTTGTGTCTGTAAATCACTGTCCAGCATTAGTAGTAGTCATGCATAGCATAATCTAGTGCTTGGCTGGGCCGCGGCGCTTCGTCTTGGGGTACTTGACCGGCGCCTTGAGGGTAGCTCTGCGGCGCTCCTGCGCCTGGCTGAGAGTGATCCCCATCTTCTCGCGCTCGGCCGGGCTAGGCAGCTCGACAGTGCACCCGAGCGACTTGTAGAACTCGCCGACCTTGGTTGGCGGCATGTTGAGGTCCTTGGCGACGCGGCCGACATCGACCGTCCACCCGTCCGCGGCGAGGTAACACACGCAGATCCACATGAGGAGCTTCTGCCGGCTCCTCTCCGTCACCTTGTACTTCTTTCCATCGGGCTCGGAAAAGCGCGTCAGCAGCCCCTGCAGCACTTGTGGGGGAATGCCTTGGAGCTTGGACGGCAAGTCGGCGTTCGATGTCCGGTGCAGAGAGTGCGCAAAGTTGAAAAATGACATGAGACATGAAAGATAGAAAAGGTAGCGCCTGGTGTCAGCTCCTTGTCCTTGGTCTTTGTCAGCTCACAGGTTCTGCTTGCGCACGCTGGGTGGTCCCTCGATGGCCACGCGCAGCTTGTTCTCGATCCACCGGGAGCGGCGGTACGGCAGGCAGGCGACGCGCTCCTTGTCGTCCTTGGCCTTGACAATGTCCGTGACGTTGAGAGCGCTCCACTCTCCGTCCGGCACGATCGCCTCTCGGGGGTACACGTCAGCCACGACGGACGTGGTGAGGTTGGGCACGGGGATGACCTCTGGTGGGGCGGGAGTCTCGTCGGTGGCCTCCTTGGCCGCAATACTCGAGATGAGGTCGGCGCGCACACCCGACATGGCCTTAACATCGACCTTGTTACGCTCCTCAGCCTTGATTTGGGTCTTGGCCTTGCGTGTACCAAACACCTCGCCGAGGTCGTTACGCTTCGCCTTCCACTGAGTGTCCAAGCTGGCGGTGCCGCTCGGTCCGAGGTCGCGTAACCGCTTAACCCTATGCGCGAGAAGATACAGAGGAGTGTTGGTGACGTGGAGCTTGTTCGTCTCGGGATCATACACCGCCGCGAGGTACTGGCAGTCGCTGCCCTCCCCGCTGACCTGCCGGTCACGGTTGGTCGAGAAGAACTCGACGTCCTCGGTCTCGCCCGCTATCAGGCTGCGCTGCTTCGTAATGTCCGAAGTAGTTGGTGCCGAGTCGCGAGAGTAGATTGTGAACGGCACCTTCTTGTTCGGCTTGATTGTGGGGAAGTTGACTGCGTGTCAGTCAATCAGTCTACAGGGTTGGGGCGACTCACCAAAGGCTGGTCCCGCACCCAGCGAGTCGGCGATCTCGATGGCCACGTCGCCGACTTTGCCCTCGGCCGCCATCGATTTCCTCTTCTTCGACTTCTTGGTGTCCTGCGACGACATGGTCCTGGTTGTTGGGGATGTTATGAATCTATCCACAGATGGGACAAGTAGCGCACAAGCCAAAATCTCAGACTTCAAGTGGAGGTATCACGTGACGTCCACGTGGATGATCGGCGGAAAGTCCAGTTAACTGGGCAGGGACAAACAAACAAATAACTGTCATCTCATCTCATCTTGGAGTCTTGTGACGGCATCAAAGACACCATCATCAGCATCAGCGGCATCAACAGAGATGGGCGTCCCGGGATTGTGGGATGTGGGTTTGATGATTACTGAGGTGCTAACACGCACAGCTCGTTCGCCCCGCAGCGGTCCGTACCAGTCTGCACGCCCTGAGCCGCGACGCCTTCCTCGCCAACAAGAACGGCCTGCGCGCTCTCACCATCGGGGTCGATGCTTCGTGAGTTGAGTATACTGCTGTGCGAGCTGATACCAGTATCTGGATCTTCCATGCGCAGACGAACCGCAATGGTGCCAACGCCTTCCTCCGCACCATCTTCTACAAGATCGCTGCGTTGCTGCAGCACCCCGTCCTGCCGGTGTTTGTGTTTGGTGAGTTTCGAGACACCTGTGACAGCTCGTAATCGTGTACTAACACACGCAGATGGACCGAAGAAGCCGTCGATGAAGCGTGGGCATCGCGTTATGCGCAGCTTTGGCGTCAACGACGGCTACTCGCGGCAGTTCAAAGACCTGCTCGACGTGTGTGGCCTCGAGTGGTGGAATGTGTGTGCCAGTTGCGTCAATCCTGGCATCAACTGACAGCAGGCACCTGGGGAAGCTGAGGCCGAGCTCGCACTCATGAACCGCCAAGGCAAGATCGATGCTGTGTTGTCTGATGACGTCGACGCGTTGCTGTTTGGCGCGACATGCCTTCTGCGCAAGTGAGCTGTATCATACATACTCCAACTAACCGCAGCAACTCGCCTACGTTGTCCGGAGCCCAGGCTTCCTCGACGCAGAACACGTCGTCCAGGTCCGACCAGCGACATTACGAGATGTACCGCATCAGCGACATTGTCGCGGAGTGGACGCGGGACGAGTCTGCACTCAAGAACGCGGACGACTGCCAGCGGGCGATGGTGCTTGTTGCTCTTCTTGGAGGAGGAGACTACGTCCCCGAGGGCGTTGGGCGTATGGGTGAGCTAAAGGCGTCTTCTCGAAGCAGCTGACACTAGGTCCCAAGATCTCATTCGGCCTCGCCAAGGCCGGCCACGCCGATTTCTTGAAGCTCTACACCAAGGAGCGATCCAGATTTGATCGCAAAATCGCGCAGGTGCACGACGACATTCTTAACGAGCTGTCGACCAACAGCTCTGGTCACATTGGACGGCGTATGAAGAAGCTGGCCGAGGACCTCACCGACGCCGACCTCTTCCAAACCTTCCCTCTCGACTGCTACCTTAACCCTGCTATCAGTCCCTCTGACGATCCAGGACTGGGCTGGCCAGGCTTTGGGAAGGGCGAGGTGTCGTCATCTCGAGGTAAGGCTAGGAACATTGGCCGTGGGGACCTGGAGGGAATGGCTCGCGCCTGTGAGCGGTACTTTGAGTGGGGCACGCGCGAGATCGTGTGCAAGAAGTTTGCAGGTGACACGGTTAACCTTTTCGGTGCGGAGATTGTGTCTGAGGCGCGGAGTATGTCACGCGCATCAACGGAGACACGCAGACGACCAACCTGCCGGCCAGGGGAGTCGCCAGAACGCATCACGTCCTATTTTACTCAGAGCTCGATAACTACTTCCCAGGGGCGAAAGAGCATCTCGACGACGGGCACTCGGCACCTGGTGAAAATCCACTCCACACGCCCGTCGCCCATGTGCTCTGGCCTCACCGAGTACCGCCTCGAATACCAGCCAAAATGTTACATGGACCGCTGCCGCGAGGCGATGGACGGCCACCGCGCGGACCCATCGACCCTTTCGCCAGAGGAACGTGTTACGCTGGGGCTTGTTGGGGAGGCTGCGGCACCAGCAGACACTGCTATCAAGGACGAGGTGCGCATCTGGATTGCAGACTACCTAGTTCGCGCGGCGTGGCCACACCTCATCACCAAGTATGATGAGCAGGAGGCCGCCAAGACTGTAAAGAAGGCTGCGCCGAAGAAGAAAGCTGCAGTCAGCTCAGCCGGTAAGGGGAGGAAGAAGGCGGCTACAAAGGCTGTCGATGCCGGCGCGTTCGAGGACTTCTTCGCCAGCGCTCCCGCGACGCAATTGACTGTGCGCCAGGTGGAGCAAGTTACGGCAGGCGGGACTTTCTCTCGTCGCCGCCGTGCCAGTGCCACTGCCAGTAGCTCACATCTCACGCCGGCTCCGTCTTGCTCGCCGCGCAGCATGCGCTCATCGAGTGACTTGACCGCAGCGCAGTCCTCGCCGCTTAGCCTCCCTCCCTCTTCGCCTATTCCGGTTCCGGCTGAACTGTCCCTTCCGTCACCGCCTGTGTCGCCGAGCAAGCGCGGCCGCTCCATGCGTTCACAGATCGCTTCCTCCAGGAGCTCATTGTCGCGGGATACAAGCCCGTGTCCAGGATCCCCAGTGGCCACACCACTACCAACTCGGCGCTCGCCCCGGAAGAAGCGCGTCACTGCGCCTCGCGCCCCGCGCTCAGTCTGCAACATGCTGGGCTCCGCAGCTGACCCAATCTGCGTGTCTTCTGACGAGGACGAGCAAACGCCGCAACCAATGCGCACTTCCAGAGCGGCCAACAGGGTTCCAACCGCGGCGCCAGACAGCCCCGTGAAGCGCGGGACTAAGGCTGGGCGAGGACGAGTAGCGACGACGGAGGCAGGGGCATGCGCGGCAAATATATCACCGCCAGCCAGACACACACGCACTGATGCGCGTCAGCCCACTGTCACTGTACCAGTACGCACCCTCACGACGTCGGTACGCCGTGTATCACCCCACTGCACCCCTTCCATCCCCACGACAGCCATTACGCACACACCTACCCAAACCCGTCTTGACTTGATGACTGTCGCGCGGGCACGGAAAAGCCAGCCGGCCAAGAAGGCCACCAGCGTTTCCGAGCCTCGGTCGCCGAGGCTCCCCTACTTTGTCGTCTCTGAGGACGACGACGGGGTCGAGCACATCGACCTTACGCAGCCTCGCCCGCGCGGCTCACGCTAAATGTTGTCCACATACACCTGTATACATATCATGTCTTCATATCTTCATGCCGTTACTTGACCTCGCCCTCTTCTCCTTGTGCATCTGGTTGTTCCTCTGCGGTCTTGTTGCGCTTATTGACCTTCTTCTTACGGTTCAACTTGCGCCGCCTCTCCTTCTCCCACCTCAGTTCCTGCTTACTCCACGTGCGCGCCTCAGCAGCCAGCCGCTCCTTCCTACTCAGGCCCTCTGTCGGTTTCGCCTCGGGAACAGAGTAGCTTCCATCTGGGTTTGGGAGCTCGCCTCGAGCACGCATGAGGTCTAGTCGGTCCTTTAGGATTTGTCGCGCAATGTAACGGTTCTGTTCCCGACTTCGAGTTGGTTGGGATTGTACGCGAATACCAGTCGGCATGTGGGTGAGGCAAACAGACGAGTTTGTCTTGTTGATTGCTTGTCCTCCCGGTCCGCGGCCTGCGTCAGCGTGGCCCCCCAAACCAACTCACCTCGCACAAACTTCTCATCCAGCTCGTCCTCAGGCAAGTCAGGCACCTGGTGCCGGCCCAGCAACCGGTTCATCTGCTTGATGCTGGTGGGTACGCGGCGGGTCGGGGGGGCCGGTGTTGGTTGTGCGGCTGCTGCGGCAGCGGCAGCCTTTGCATGGCGCGAGTGTGTAAAATCCTAGCATCAGACATTGGTGCAGTCAAAGCTAGATACTCACTGGTACATCGACAAACACGCCTTCCTCCACCTCATCTCCCCACTCCCCCTCCTCTTCAAACTCGAACTCGGCAGCGAAGGCGCCCGCATCAATTTCGACGTGGGCGTCCGCTTGTATCCGCGCCTCGCGATCTGCTTTGCGTGACATTTCGCGCCAGTGGCTGCATACTAGAGCTGGACGGGGGATCGGGCGTGCATGGCGAGTGAGTGGCCGTGCGTGGATAGCGGCGCGAAGGACCAACATTGGATGGGGATGGGGAATGGGTGACGCCGAAATACTCTCCCATTCCCATTAGTCATCCTAGCGGCTTGGCCACCTTTGGGTTTGATCGCTGCATCTTTGTCTCGCCCTCTACTTGTTACTCGCCGCCGAGTAAGAGCATTGACCAGTTACTCATTGATCACGATGAGAAGCGAGTATAGTTTAGTTAGCGAGGTTGAATTGAGAGTCTGCTCCATTCGGGTAATACTAATGACATTTCGACTCAACCGTTGGAGTTAGAACCTCCACTCTTTAACTCCACTCCTTACTCATTCCATTCCATTGATATTCACCATCACCAAGCAACTTATTTTCTTCAACACAACTTTGGTCCACCACAAAACAACCATGCCTATCCTCGGACTCTCTACCAAGGGGCCTTCGGCCCCAGCTCACTTCAACCTCGAATCTCTGATCCGGCCCAACATCCTCGCTCTCCAGCCCTACCGCTGCGCCCGCGACGACTACTCGTCGGGCATGCTTCTCGATGCCAACGAGAACGCCATCGGCGCCGCCCTTCCCGCAAACTTCGTGCCCGGCCTAGAGGCCGAAGACGTTTCGGCGCTCAACCGCTACCCCTCGCCAACTCACGATGAGCTCAAGCGCCGTATCGCCAAACTCAGGAACGTGCCCGACGAGAAGTGGGTCTTCCTCGGTGTCGGGTCAGACGAGGTCATCGACATGCTCTACCGCTGTCTCTGTGTTCCCGCCAAGGACAATATCCTCACCACGCCCCCAACGTATGGAATGTACGGCGTGTGTGCGCAGATCAACGACGTGGGCATCGTAAAGGTCCCTCTGGTCACCAAGAACGGCGCGTACCAGCTCGACGAGGCCGCCATGGACGCTGCATTTGTCGCCAACCCCGACCTCAAGATGGTGTTTATCTGCAGTCCCGGTAACCCTACCGGAACGCTTATTCCGCTCGATGTGATTCGTCGCGTGGCCGAGAACACAAAGTTCAAGGGCCTCGTCGTTGTCGATGAGGCGTATGTCGACTTTGCGCCCGAGGGCACGTCGGCGTGTTCCCTCGTCACGCAGTACGCCAACGTCTGTGTGATGCAGACCCTCTCCAAGTCTTTTGGACTGGCCTCTATCCGCCTCGGTTTCCTCGTCGGATCGCCAGAACTGGTCCAGATCCTCACAAACGCAAAGGCACCCTACAACGTTTCTCTGCCTACCGCCGCGATCGGTTTGCAGGCCTTTAGCGAAGAGGGACTGGCTATTATGGCTGCCAACGTGCGCGTTCTCAATGCCAACCGCGACGCTCTTATTGCCGAGATTACCCAGATTCCCAACATTGGGCGCGTGCTCGGCGGTAATCACGCCAACTTTATCGTTGTCGAGATCCTCAAGGACGGCAAGCCCGACACGCCTCGCGCAAAGGCCGTGTATACCGAGATGGCCGAGAACCGCGGCGTCGTCGTCCGTTTCCGCGGTTCCGAGATTGGGTGCGAGGGATGTCTCCGCATCACGGTTGGTACCGAGGACGAGAACAAGACTTTGCTTGCGCGTCTGCGCGAGCTGCTCGTTTAGGAGGTAGTAGAACTGTATAGATGGATGGATAACAGCTGCTTTCCCCCTTGATCTGCCAATAAGATGCATAGCAGATAGCAATACAGTCTAGTCTAGTGGTCGCGCTTCTTGTCCGAGCGCTTGCGTGGCACCCGCGGCGGGCGGGTCCAGAACTTGATGCTGCCAGCCCTGCTGACCGTAGCGATACTCTTGGGCCCCATATGCAGCGACGTCATAAGGTTACCCTCGACAATCCTAGCCAGCACGGGCTGGAGGAGCGCGACCTCAGTCTTGGGCGGTGCAGCGTGGTAATGCGCTCCGGCAAAGTTGAACAGTGTCAAGCTCGCACTGCTACCTGGTCCAGCCCCGTATCGGCCACTGATTGAGTGGTGGTGTCGGGGCTTTCGGAGAGCTGCGGCGGAAAAGTCCCACAGCAACAGCTTGCCGTCCTCGCCAACACTCCCGAACCGGTACCCACGGCCCGACGAACGCATGGTCGGGTCAAACGCTATACACGTCACGTATCCCGTGTGTCCCTGGCACCTTGCGACGAGACGCGACTCACGCGCAGAATAGATGGTCACGAGGTCGTCCTGTCCCCCAACCGCCACAAATCGAGAGTCAGAACTCCAAGCGACACAAGTCAGCGCCGCAAAGTAACTCTCAAACACGTCTGTGACGCGGCCTTCTTCCGTTTCGAGCAGGCGCAAAAGACCGTCCTTGGTCGTTATGGCCAGCCACCGCCCGTCCGGCGAGTATGCCATTGCTGGGATTAGCTGGGATATATGTACCTAACTAACCAGTTATAGGGCTGCTTGCACCGATTCTGCCGACGCTTATGGGGTTACGGCCGGCCCAGGGCTGGCGGGGGGGTTCGAGACGCCGCTCGACTTCGGGAGGCGCGTTCCACTCGTCGTTCTTCCACTCGACCAGGCGGTCAAGGTATGCTCTGCGGTCGACGAGGGGTTTCTCGAGCCCGACCGAGCCGCGGCGCTCAATCCCACTCGCCCGCCGCTCCATCATCGTACTGATGCCGTTCGTCTCCCTCTCACGGGCTTCGCGGGCTTCCCGCTCACGGTCCTGCACGGCATTCACGTCCTCCTCGGCCTCAGCTGTCTCCCACATTGTCGTCCACGGGCGTGGCGACAACGTAATCACGCCCAGAGCAGCCTCGCTCGGATCCTCCGCGAAGAGGTGGTACTGCGCGATCGTGTTGTCTGCAAACAGAACGGTGAAGCGGTCACCACCGCGCGGGTCGAAATGGACTGACGCGACGGGACTCTTGATCACCTTGCCCTGTCGTCAGCTTCGATGTCTGTGCATCCTTGTGCGGCATGACTCTCGGAAAAGAGGTGACTCCCAGGCACTCGCGGCCATAGGACGCCGCACACAACCTCAGCCTGACTCACCGCAGCATTGAACCGTTCAGTGCGGTCGTTGATAAAGTCAAGATAGATCAGGTCGCCCGTCTCGAGACCGACGACAATGTCCTGCCTGTCTGGCCCGATCGTGAGCTGAGAAATGGCATGGGCAGTAGGCGGCTGCTGGAACACGACGGTAGCGAGGTTTTCCTATTCGTCAGCTCATCCATATCAAAACACAAAACACAAAACCCACAGTGGCCCCGCCTTCTTCGGCCCAGGCAAACAGGCGGCCCATGTTCCAAAAGGCCCAGCGAACCCGCTCGCCCCCATTCTTGCCCTTGTCGTCCATAATGCTCCCGAGGTTCATGTTTGGCGAGACGCGCGTGATAATCCCGCCGCGCGACGCGCTGAGCGTCTTTCCCTCTTTCCGGATCTTCCTGTCCTTGCCAAACTTGCGCGGCGCCTGCGCGTGTAGCTCTGGTCCTTCACGTGCAGCCGGTGTAGTTGGGGGACGGTAATCGCTATCCTCCTCGCTCTCCGTGTCCGAGAACTCCTCATCATACAGAGGCGGCGCCTGGCCAGTCTGCTGGGCAGCATTGGCATCCGGTGCAGCCTTCTTCCCCAGTCCGAGGCGGACGAGCGCGCCAAAACTGCTCTCCTTACCAGCCACACGGCCGGGATACCACACATCCGCAAAGACGAGGCGGCAAGGATGTCCAGGCTGCCACTGGCCGTTGACGAGGGTGCTTCCCGAGCTGACGGCGAAGATGTTGGGTGAGCTCAGCTGCGGCATGGGCACAAAGCTGGGCCCGGCCATCCCGAACCCCCCGGCACCGTAGAGCGTCGCACCACCTGGCGCACCCGGTCGAGGGAGGTCGTTTGGGAGTGGGCCAGGCAATTCGACCTCTGGAAAGGTCCCTTTCGCCAGAGTGTATGGTCCCTCGGGGGCGTTCAGGACATCGGGGAGGTCGGGTGCCGGAACGACTGGAACGGTTGGGAGGATGGGCCGAGGTGGAGGCAGGCGAGGGAGGTAGGCGCTTGGAGGGGGGATGTAGAGCTCCATGATGAGAGAGTGAGTGATGGTGATGGACAGGGTTGATGGAGAGTCGCAAGGACGTTGAATGTGGGCGTGCGTTCGGCCCGCACATACCGAAAGTCACGTGCGTCATCGTCCCCACAGTGGGGCACAACCCCACATCTCACCTCATCTCATCTAATCATCGTCGCTACTCGGACTCGGACTCGGACTCGGCTTGGGCTCGACTTGGGCTCGCTAAATGATGGCAGTCGTCATCGCCGTGGCCCCATGGGCTGTTCCAGGGCCGTTCCAGGTCAACTCGGACGCCGACCAACGATCAACCCGTGCATGCTGACGAGAGGCACCATCTGCGTACAGCACCTTTGTAGGAGGTGGGCACCACCGATCCGTCTGGGCAGGTGTCTACTTGTTTGCTTGTCTTGAAACACCACTGATGCATCGGCGAGATCGCCTGGCCCCAAATGCCTGCACCGCGCTGTGCGGTGATCTCGTTACATTGGGCGCCAGTTCCGTTGTGCGCAGCCCGGGGTGGGCGTGGATGCTGTGCACCGACATGATGCTCGCACATGCTGTGTCTAGTTCTAGGACGCCGCTCGGTCGTGTCTTGCTGTGTTGGCTTGTGATCCACATGGTAGCTCCGGCGCCAGCTGCGAGCTGCCAGGCATCCTACTGCCCATCTGTGGTATCTCACATGACGGACGACGTTGATCCGGACTAGGTCATTCTTGCGTATCCGTGACTATGAGCCCGTTAAGCTACGAGACGCGGAGCTGCTATATTCGACTAGTTGTTGCTGCTATTCGACTAGTTGTTGCTGCTATTCGACTAGTTGTTGCGCATGGCTCAAAGACAATGCGTACCTCGCAAATGCCCACATGCTTTCGGCGACGGAGATGAACCAATCTCCGTGCTCGGTTTACACCGTGCCGACGCCGCCCTCTAATATTCAAGTTGAAGGGAAGACATACGTCTCTACTACTCTTTCCTCTCATCGCCACCCATGTTCAGGCCCACCCTCCTCCGCCGCGTCGCGGCAACCGTACAGGTCCCATTGCCTGCTTTGTCCATGTTGCCTGCGCGGCCACTGCTTCGCCCTTTTTCCGCTTCTGCTGGTACGTCCACCGTCGACTCTTCTTCCTCCACCTTCCTCCCCGCGTCGTCCACCCTGCAGCTGCCATGTACCCATTCAGCTGACCCCAGTCGCGCGCCATGGCGACCTCGTGCGGCCAAAGCCGGGGACAGGGTGAGCTAACTTGGCTAACTTGGTTTGATGAGCTGACAGCAGTATCAAGGTCACGTATACCGACTCGAAGGGGAATGTGATCAAGACGATCGAGGGCAACGAGGGGGACGACCTGCTGTCGCTGGCGCACGAGCATGACATCGACCTCGAAGGTGCGTGTTAGGCATCGCTGTGCTCCATTTCGCACGTCCCAGCTGACCCCAGGCGCATGCGAGCGTTCCGTGGCGTGCTCGACGTGCCATGTCATCATTGACCCCAAGTCGTTTGACAAGCTTCCCGAGGCCGATGATGAGGAGAACGACATGCTCGACCTGGCTTTCGGGCTCGAGGACACGTGAGTTTCAAGAAGCGTCGATTGCGCCAGAAATCCCAAAGTGCCCGACAGGGGATGACTGGGACCCCAGCTGTCTCCGACTCGACTCGGTCGTCCTCCAATATGCCTCCCACAACCAGCTTTGAACCCTCAGGAGGAAAGCTGACCCCAGTTCGCGCCTTGGGTGCCAGGTGTTGCTCACGCCCGAGCTGGATGGCATGGTTGCGCAGTTGCCCGCCGCGACGCGCAACATGTATGTGGACGGTGAGCTCACTCCCTTTCCATGAGCTGACAGCAGGCGCAAAGGCACGGACACACTAGACGTTGCTCGAGTATGCATTCACCACTGTAATGACGGAGTAGACCGGGGGAAGGAGTGGGTGGTTTGTCACCGCCAGGGTGGGAGGCTGGAGATGATGACACTCTGACACTGTCTCGATAGACCTACAACTGCTTGGAGAGAGTGAGAGCTGTTCTTTCAGTCGTCATCGTTGGTTGGCTTGGTCTGAATGCGGCTACACCGACTTTGAATGCATGCAGCAGTACTGGGTGACTCCAGCAGTACTGAGTCACTCGGGAGTAGCGATGCCTCACCACAAATATAAAAGGGAGGGCTTAATAAATTTCAGTTGACAACAACAATTCGGCCATCTTGAGCAGCTGCACAGATTAACATCATCCATCACCACATCCACAATGTCGCACCTACCACAAACGCCAGACGCCAGCCTCCCATCGGCCCTCACTCAGCTCTTCGCTGAGGGAGAGCACTTTCTCAGACCCTCCGCGGACATGCTTATCGACCCGGGGCTCGAGGACTCGCAGACCGTGGCGGCAATTGCAGCGGCCGCGGCGGAGCAGGCACAGGCGGCCGAACACGCGGCGGAGCAGGGTGAGCACGGGGAGACGCAACTCGAAGCCCATGACATGGAGCACCACCAGCAGCTAGAACCGCACCAGCAGCTAGAGCCACACCAGCAACTAGAGCCACACCAGCAACTAGAGCCACACCAGCCACACCAGCAGCTAGAAGAACACGAACACGAACACCAACACCAACACGAACACCAACACCAACACCAACACCAACACCAACACGAACACCAACACCAACACCAACACGAACACGAACACGATCTCGACCAGCACCTGGAACCAGAGCTCCTCTCGCACGAGATCGACCTCCCACTGCCAGAGAAGCAGAGCGCACTCGAAGTCGTCGCTTTGTCTCTGCGGACTGAGAACGACCGCCTCCGCCGCGCCGTCTCGTACCTCGAAGCACAGGGATTAGGTCTCGAAGTTGAAGGGCCCCTCCCCGCCCTCCCCCTCGAGATGGACGTCAACGACTTTGATATAAGCCAGCACACTTTGCGGGAGTTGGCCTCGGCCGCAGCTGGAGAGGCATTCTTCCCCGCCCTTGAGGGTCTGCATAACATCCATGTAGAGGAGGAGAATTCGGCCAGCATGGCCGACTTTCTCCATGGTCTCGTGGCGCAGGTCACCGTCCCTCGAACCAGAGAGGCGAGGCCCAAAACAGTCGACCCGTTTGAGATTGCGCGGCGGGGCATCGAGGCGGAAATCGAGACAACAAGGGTGGCTATTGCTGAAAAGGAGGCGGAGATTGCGGCCAACAAGGAGGGGAAGAGTCAAACGGCTTTGGAGAAGGACGACAAGGCTGGCCTCGATGCCCAAGTTGTCAAAGTCACTTCTGCGCTTGACGGTGCGCGCACTCGCGCCGCGGTCCTCCGTGATGCGGTATTGCGCCTCAAAAGGGAGAGGGACGCGGTACATTTCGACGTGTTGGGCATGGAGGCCGAGTTGGCGGTCATGGGCGACGGTGGGCGGGCGGCAGCGAGCGCCCGAGTCCTCCGCGACATCAGGTCGTATCTCGAGGATGTGCTCAAAAACTACAAGGAGGTGAGTTGAGTTGGCTTTGATCCTGCTCAATACTGTTCGCTGGGCTGACGACAGAATGGCAAGCTGCCTGCACAGCCGCTCCCGTCCCTCCCGCCCCTTATGCTGGCCACCATGGCGCCACCGTCTTCTCTACCTAAAAAGCGTGGCCGTCCTCCACGCAGCGCGACGCGCGCCAGTGTCGTTCCCGCCCAACTTGCGCATCTCGTGCCGGAGGCTGACGAGGTTGCTGCGAGGGCGGAACACGCCCCGATTCGACGCAAGGGCATCAAGCGGAACAAGATTGAACTGGAGCGCGAGGCACTGCGGATAAACGAGGAGACGGAGATGATGAAGAGTCTGGCCAGGATGGGGGTGTGGAAGGGCGACGAGTGGGTTGAGGGTGTGTAGGTGTGGTGTGGTGTGGTGTGGTGTAGACGTAACGTAGAGTTGTACACATGTTGTACTCTGTGATCCCATGGGCGGTATGCCTTGGCCCATGCTCGATGCTGCCCATATCCTTGTGCTCGCTACTCACGCCATGATTTGTACTGTAGATCAATTTGCATCCGCACCCATCCAATTGCCACCCAACCAAACAACAATCCCTCTTCTCTCTTCCTTCCACTCTCTCTCTCTCTCACTCAGTCCCATGTCATCCGCAGAACTAATCCACCTCTTCCCGAGCGCGACGCACCCCGCCCTCCCCGTCGCGTCCTCGATCCTATCCACCCTCCGCGCCCTAACCGCCCCGGGAAAAGGTAACGACCTGCGCGCCGAGGAACGCGCGGCATTGGTCGGCGTAAGCGCTTTGTTGGCGTGTGAGCGGTGAGTCCTCACTGGTATGTAGCTGATGGTAGGGTACAATCAAACGACCTCGCTCAGGCGGCAGTACAACGCGCATCGTCTGTCGCTCCAGTACACTTCAAGTCGGCACTCAACCATGCGCGGAAACTGCTCGCGGCGAGCGCCAATGAGTCTCCCCTACGCTCATCCTCGCACTCGCGCTCCCAGCCCAGCCCCGGCTCGCGCCCACGCTCCCACTCCAACTCTTCCCACTCCTCCCACCCCTCCCTCCCCTCCCTCCCCTCCCTCCCCTCAACCCCCTCGGCCCAGCGGATATCCACGATGCCAGCTCCAACCCCGCCCAGCATCAAGATGGACCCCCTGTCGCCGTTTATGACGCCACGCAAAAAGTTCGTCGCGACGAGCTCGCATGATCTCTCTGGACTGCTTTCGCCGCACAAACATTCTCCGGTGGCCAGTTCCCCTTTGCGTCCAACGACCACCCCCAGGAAGAGGCAGGTCGAGGAGGATGGAGCGACGCCCAAACGCGCGAGGGTGGACGAGGACGCGGTGACGCCCAAACACGTGAGGATGGCAGAAGACGAACACATTATTGGCGACCCGCAGACCCCAAGCCGGCGGAGCGCGCGGGCGGCAGCCAAGATGCGGGAACGGGAGGGCGTGGCGGCGTTCCTTGCAATGCGGCCTGGTCAATCGCTTCAAGTGGTTGAGGAGGAGGAGGAGGCGGAGCAGGAGCAGCAAGAAGGAGCACGTCTCGCAAGGCGCGACCTCGAAGCCGAGATTGATGATGTGCTTGGCCGGCGAGTGCGTCGTCGTCTCAGACCAAGGCGCGATTGGACCTTTCGCGAAGCGGTGTGGTCCCCCAACAGGGAGGAGATGGAACAGATGCTCGCATCGGTCCAGGTCAAGGATAAGGGCAAGGCGAAAGCGGGCGACTTTGCCAGACAAATATCGGACATGGTTGTAACATAGACATTATGATGTTCAAGATTAAAGTAGTTTGGAGATGATACGGTAGTCGGGCCGCCGGTCTTCGCCGTCAGAGTCGACGTCCTCCCACCCCCCCTCTTCTGCTATGCGGGTGGGATCAATCTCATCGGGCGTGTACCCTGCTTTGGCGTAGAATGCCAGCGCGGCCGTGTTGTCTTGTGTCAGCGGACTCGGCAACTGATCGTACGCCGAGCACTCACTTGTCAAACATGTGAGCATCGACTTTGTCATGCCCCTCCTAGCGCCGATTGCCTCCAGTTCCGCCATGAGGATTGCGGCGAGACCCATCCCGCGCGCCTGTTCCGACAACTGCAGCTCGTAACTAGTCTCAGACACGGTTCGGTTCCTCACGCACCAATACACGACCTCGACATCTTGCGACCCCATCGTATCCTCCGTATCGAATCGAAAGCTCGCGAACCCCACAATGTCACCATCCAACCCCACAACGCCGTCGCCATCCCCTTTCCCAGGCGGCATGGCCCCTGGCATCCGAGTAGAACTGGAACGCGTGAGGACGAGGTATCGCGCGTCGGGATCAAACATCTCGGCCATCTTGGACGCTCGGTCGTGCGCCATACTCGTCCCCACTGACAGGGGGGACATGTTCGTATCAAAGAGACTGTAAAGCGCCGCCCTGGTACGTGGAGAGAGAGAAGAGGAGGGGGAGAGGGAGAGGGAGAGGTCGCCCAGAGGTGAGGGTACGGTTTGCGGGAGGTGCGGGGCGAGGGCGCGAGTGGTGGCGGCGTTGGCGGCGCGGACCGCTGGTGTTGCCATTGCGATTCGAGATAAGAGAGAGGGAGAGAGAGAGGGGGAGAGAGAGAGAGAGAGAGAGAGAGAGAGAGCGAGGGGGCGGGGGAGAGAGAGATGGAGATGGAGATGGCGGATGATGGGTGGCGTTACGAAATCGTTGGATCGTCAACAAATCGACGTCACCCCTCTTGCTTTTCCTCCCACTCTTCTTCCTTTTAAACAACACCCAACCTTCCACGACCATCTCCACGTCTTCACCTTTGCACGTCGTCACCCATGCTCCCATTCTCTACACTCCTACTTAGGAGTTACTATGAGGCTATTGGGTGGAATGAGGATAACCTCTACTCGAACATTACGCGCAGTAGTGCTGGTACGTGACGTTGCAGTGGAGGCTGATGACAGCGTTGCTGTGAGTCACCAACTCCTGGCCACCAGCCACCTCAGCATCTCGCCCTCCTCGCTGCTCGCTCCTCGCCGCTCGCTGGCTCCCTAACCCCCGCTAACCCCAGCGACTTTGCCGTCCCAAACTCGCTCATCCTCCAACTAGCCAACGCCCCCACGCCAATCTTCTTCACGAGCTATGCCCTCGACGCCCTCCCCCAGCTCAACGGCTCGCTATCGTACATAACGACCAGCGAGCCATTAACCGTGTGTCCTCCCCAAACGCGCTAACCCAGATCGGGCCCTCGCGCACAATGCCCTTCCGCGACGTAGTCGAGCGGTTCAGACACTACCCCCCTCCAACAAAGCCAGTCGGTAAACCCGAACTCTGGCTTGGCGGGCGCAGGATCGAAGGCCGTGACTTTCTCTTCTACTCGCGCATGCACCTCCCCACCATGCATCTCTCCGGGCTCGCCGTGACCCGCCTGGCCCCGACGGTACAGGCCCACATTGCGTTCGTGCACCAGCCGCAGCGGGTTCGGTTTACTCCGCCGACCAAAACGGCGGCCTCGGTCGCACCCACATCGCCGCCCCAGCCGCCGCCAAATTTGTTGGTCGCGCTACAGCACGACACAGGCATGTACTCTGGCGAGTATACGTACTCAGCTGCTGATGGGATGTGTGGTGTGCGTGGACTGTATAATTTCGGTTGGGGTAAGGAGACAGTCGGAGAGGGAATGAGAGGCCGTTTCTCGGCTGGAGGAGAGGTATATCTCTCGGTCAAGCAGCGGAGTGCAGGCAGTGAGTTGAATCCAGATTGAGTTGACCAGTCCAGTCTCTACGGGGGTGCGATATACCTCGCTCCCATCTCAATCTCAAGGCGGGCCGCCCTCACCGCCCACAACGATTACGCTGCTCTACAACCCGCTCATTGGGGCCTTATCTGCCTCTTACGCGGCCCAGGTATCTCCTCACGTTAGCATGGCGACACGATTCGGTGTCAACGTCTATTCGTACGAGAGTGATTTTGCGATTGGTGGCGAGTGGTGGGTCGGCCGCAGGGGACGACAGCGACAGGTCGAGCTATCTCCCGAGGCAAGGCTGCAGATTGCAAAGCACGCATCGATTGGGGGACGGTTGCGCGACGAGCCGGGTGAGCCGGGTGAGCCGGGTCCCGAGGCCGTCTCGACTGCGGCTGTGGTCGTGGATGGGGACGAGGCGCAGCTCGAGGCGCAGGCGCGTCGCGACGCGCGCGTCCTCGACGATCCGGACGAGAGGGACGGCGTGCTCAAGGCCCGGCTTAGTGGGAATTGGAGCCTCGCCCTGCTGTACGAGGCGAGGATACGGAAGAGCCTCGTGTCGGTCGGGCTCGTGTCGGATGTGTTTGGGGGTACGGGGCGGGCTATTCGCGGTGTCGGGCTCGAGGTGCAGTACTGCTCGTAGCGAAGGAGAGTGGCGCGAGTTGCCGCTCAGGTCTGGCCGATAGCCCACGTCACCCCCGTAATGTAATCTATGTCATTACTACATGGATGCCAAGCCTATAGATAAGATGGGTATGATTAAGATTACGGTCAACTAGTCTTTGACCTCGTGCTGCTGGTGCGCGTCACCGAGCTTTGGGAACCACCGCCCGATAGGAACGACAGTGAGGATTCCTAGCGCGATAATAACCGGCACCATCTCAAACACTGTAAAGAGGGTCTGGTTGGAATTGGCTTCGCCAAAGTATCCCTGGCACTCGACGGCCAACCGATATACCGTGCGGAGTAACACGAAGAACCCCGCGGCCAAATTGGTATATAGCAAGGCACGGAGGTTACGCAGTTGTTGTCCGTGGAGGTCAAGGTGGCGGACGCGGGAGATGGCCAGGATGAGGAGGACCATGAAAGTGGAGAAGAAGGCGGTTTGGACGGCCAGACCAGCCAGGAGAATATGTCCTGCGGTAGTTACGGTCATGGGAGGTTTTTCGCCTCGGTTCGTCTTGGTTTGCACGACGCCGACCATGGCTGCGCCGACGACCTGCACTGCGATCGTGACTATGTCTACGCCCACGAAGACTGGGGTTAGGGGTGTCAGACGACGGGACGGGACTAACGCGTAACCATAACCTTGGGGGGCATGACCAGGAGCCTGCGCGCATTTGGCCACCTCGCAGCAGCGTAAGTGAGCATGAGGTAGATTGCGGCTGCGATGGGGATTGGAGCCTTGTGTGAGCTCTATTTTGTTGCGGACGCACCACCACGATGAGAAAGTAGGACGCGACAAAGACGTAGACGCGGAACATGTTTTCGTGCCCTTTGATGCGGGCGGCATAGCCTCCGACTTCCATGAGCTTGGGGTTAGCAAGGGAGAGGGAGTTGTACATACTGCACCAAATGCCAACAAGCCATGGAACCAGCGCGTGCCCCTCCGCCTCAACATGTACCATATCTGAGCGACCATGAAGACGCCAAAGACGACTGCGCCAATGATGCCCGCCGCCAGCCACGGCCGGTACAGGTAGATGGAGATACGGGCTTCTCCGTCTGGGGGGTTGGGGTTGGGGTTGATGGGCCCGCGGTAGCCTGGGATACGGAACGGCTGGCCTTGCATGTTTGAAGGGGGTAACGAGTGTGGAGATGGCGATGGAGATGGAGATGGAGATGGAGAGGGAGGAAAGTGTTGTGGAGTGTACGAGTTGGCCAACTGGCTCGTGCCAAGAATCCGTGCCTGTATCCGGCGCAGCATTCGATCGCGCCACTGACATCAGTCTCTATTCAATCCTGCATCTCTCAATCACCGCCTAATCATACATGCATCCATCTAGACACCTCTAGTCCATCTGCGAGAGCGCGGCCTGCGCGAGCGTCATGTCAAGCGCACCACGCAACTTGACCAGCTCGCGCTGGAACGCAAGCTCCCGCTCGACGCGCGTAGCGAGCTTGGCGACCAGATCGTCGACCAATGGCGAATGGCCCAACTGCGCAGCATACACGTCAAGTAAGACGGCCGCAACGTCCGCGGCAGCCTCGCCGAAACGGGGATCGGTGACGTGTCGCGCAAGGAAGGCGAGGACAGGTTCGAGCGAGACGTCGTCGCGGCCATTCAGGGCGGTGCGGAGAGCGTCGCGCTGCACCAGTTCCTGGAGGAGGGCAAAGGTCGTTGTGGGCCGTACTGTCTTTTTCAGACCAGCATCGAGGGCGGCAGAGTATTTGAAGGCCTTGAGGTATCTGTCGAATTCGCGGAGACGTTCGCGACGGCGCGTCTCGACTCGAACTTCGTCGGCAGGACCGAGGATTGGAACGTCACGTTTCTTGGCCTTGATGTGTCCGCGGCCAAAGACGGCCTCCATATCGGCAAAGTAGTCGTAAGCACCGGAGGATATGATGGCCTGTTTGGCATCAGAGGCGGCGGCCTCGGATGCCTTGGGGTCGCGCCGGCGGACGGCGAGGGTTCCGTCCGTCATGCCGGCTGCGATGTGCGTGTCGTCTGGCGAGATGGCCAGAGATAAGATGGGAGCAGGATACCGCATAGTATGCACAACCTTCCACTCGGCGACATCGTATGCCTTGACCATAGCGTCCAGGCCGCCAGTGAGTACACGTCCGCGCGAGCCGTCAAACGCAAGCGACGTGATTGTCTTTTGGTGGTTGGACAGGGCGCGGAGGCACTTGCCCATTGCCAAGTCCCAAACACGCAGGATCGGCCCTCCGACAGACAAAGCTACTCCTCCCGACGGGAACACGGCCACGTCCTCGACGGGCGCCCCGCCGTGCCGCATCGTCAAAGTGTTGGCTTGGTCTGGAGGCAGGCGCGCATCCCACAGCCGTACAGTCGAGTCGTAAGAGCTGCTAAGAATGGTGTGTGGCGAGGCAAACACTGCCGCACGCACATAATCCGTGTGTCCCTCGAATGTATTCAAGCATTCCTGCGTGGTCACATCCCACAACTTGACTGTCCGGTCGTCCGAGCCCGACAAGACCTGTGGCAGGTGTGGCGAGAAGTGAGTGACGTGTACTGGTCTATATATTAGTTTAGATGTAAAATAATACCCACTGGTTGTGTTCTTTCATTGTACGCAAAACGGCGCGGGAACCAATATCAAAGATCTGCACCAGACCATCGTCGGATCCCGCCACCATCAACTTGCCGTCCTTCCTGAACTCGCCACACCGCGCAACATCCTTGAACCGCGTCACCGTCTTGACCACCTTGCCGGTCTTTGGCGCATACACGATCACGCGTGTTGACGCAGTGACGGCGTACCGGTGTGGCTTGGCCGGCGAGAAGTGGATGTGGGTGACGGGGGCCGCGTGCTTGATGAACAGGGGGTGGCGGAACGAGTGGAAGTGCCGCGAGTGGGGGTTGGACGACGACGAAGCCCGCGGCGCGCTAGGCAGCGCTTGGAGCGGTTGGAAGTCCATGTCGCGTCGATGTGATGCGATGTTGTTGCGTTTGAACAGTTGCGAGATCAAACTACCGCAACCTCCACACGGAAATCTTGGGACTCAAGTGGAGGTGCCACACGTCATTTTTTGTCTCTTTGTAATATGCATTAGGATTGGTTATCAGACATTAGGCCACTTAATGGACAGTGTTCTAACTCCGCTTTCCGTCAACGAACCGCGTGATACCGCCGCCCCGGAGTCCGGTCCGGTTTCCGGTCCACCCTCCCCCTTCCTTCTCCTATACAAGCTCCCCAACCATCCATTCTTCTCCTCTTCATCTCATCTCATCTCATCTCATCTCACAATGTCCTACCTCGACGAGCTCTTCGGCCTCACCGGCAAGACTGCACTGTAAGCCCACGCACCAACCTCGCTAACCGCAGCATCACGGGCGCCACCCGCGGCATCGGCGCCGACATGGCTGTCGCCCTCGCCAAGGCAGGCGCAGACATCATCCTCGTGCAGCGCAACACCACCAACACGGATACCAAGGGGCGGATTGAGGCGGTCGGCCGCAAGGCCGACATTGTCGTGTGTGATCTCGCCGACGCAAAGGCTGTTGGCGAGCTTATTCCGTCTGTCACCCAGACTCGCGTGCTTGACATTGTGGTCAACTGCGGCGGTATCCAGCGCCGCCACCCGGTCGAGGTGTTCCCCGACAACGACTGGAACGAGGTGCTGCAGGTTAACCTGAACACTGTGTTCCAGATCACGCGCGATGCGGGCCGGCACATGCTCGAGTCTAGGGGTGGGGTTGCAGGAGCCGAGGGTAAGGAGTGGAAGAGCAATGGCAAGATTATCAACATCTCGTCGTTGGTTGCGTTCCAGGGCGGTCTTAATGTCGTTGCGTACGCTGCGGCCAAACACGGTGTCCAGGGTATTGTGAGTGACAAGCTGGAGAATCGCACACAGGCTAACCCCAGGTCAAGTCGTTCTCGAATGGCTGGGCGGCCAAGGGCGTCAACGTCAACGCTATCGCCCCCGGGTACATTGCGACGGACATGAACGAGGCCCTCATTGCGGACAAGGACCGCTCGCGCCAGATCCTCGAGCGTATCCCGGCCGGGCGCTGGGGCACACCCAAGGACTTTGAGGGCGCGATCGTCTACCTCGCCTCGGCCGCGTCCGACTACGTCTCAGGCGAGTGTGTCGTCGTCGACGGCGGGTGGATGGGCCGGTAGTTGGGCGTTAGTTGCATGTATGATAGATTCGGAAGGAAGGTTGCTTACTGATGCGGGCCGGTGCTTACTGATGCGGGCCGGTGCTGACTGCTTGCGGTCGGTCATGAGGTGAAGAGAACGAACAAGACGTCAAGCTTGACGCCGCAACCCCTTTATACCGTACGCGAGCAAGATGCTGGCCGGTCACTCTTTTCCGCTGTCTCATTCCCCTGCTCCAAACGTTAACCAATGCTCAATGCATACAAGGCCTAGCCATTCTAAATACTCTACATTCTAAATTCGCCCAGACCTTCACCTAGGACTTGTTGCAGGAGAAGGGGGTTCCGACGGTACCAAGCTCGTACGAGAGCTTGATGTCCTCGACGGCGCCATAAGTTCCGCACACGAGGCAGATGACGCCGATGACAATACAAACGGTGTTGAGGACCGAAAGCACAATGTTGCGCCACCCCTGGTGCCACTTGCCCTCCTTGACAAGCTTGAACCACATGAAGCCGGGCACATAGAACGAGAAGCCCGAGATGAAGAGGGCGGAGATGATGGCCAGGAGGTCAGAGAAGAAGGGGATGGCCTCGGCAATGATCCAAGCGACAATGCTGGCGATGACGGCCCATCCAACCCAGACGGCCCAGCCGCGCGCGTCTGAGACGTAGCGAATTGTCGAGTTGCTGAAGAACTTGTCGAGGGTAAAGCGACCGGCTGTGACCGTGTTGATTGAGCCCGAGATGATGATGACTGGAATCGCAACACCAAAGGCAATGCGCGAGACCGTGTCGCCGGCAGAGAGGAGAGCGGGCGCCTTGACGCCCTTTCCGATGAAGGCATATCCGAGAGCCCCGGTGCAGGTGTAGATGACAATCTCGGTGATGCCGAGAACCCACACCGACTTTTTGAAATCCTTGGGCGTGTGCATCTCCTCCATGAAGGAGAACTGGCAGATGGCAAAGCTGGGATTAGTTTTGAAAACAATGAGATCTCACGAGTAGGCAAAGACAACGTTGGAGACAGCCACCATGGCGTGCGAAAAGGTCGTGCCCTCCTTGGGCCATGCGGACCAGTCTACAGCCGCGAACGAGCCGACCTGGTTGTTGGCCTTGATGCCAGTCGCAATGAGGGTGATGAGGATTGCGGCGATGATCGACACAAAGTCGATGTAGCCGAGAACGGCCATCTCGGCGAATGAGGGGGGAAGCGCACAGAGGAAGAGGAGGACCATGGAGACTACGCTCCAGATAATGGCGCACACGTCGACCTTGGTGATGGTCTGGAAGGCGATTGTGCCGGTCAGGCAGTGTGAGCCGACCAGGCAAATGAGGTACGCCACGAAACCGAAAGCCAGCAGGCCGCGGAAGACCTTGCCGAGAAGGCCCGGGCCGCCGAGGAGCGGGCCGACGTCGTCGTAGTGCTTGACCTGGGGGAACTTGATCTTGACTTGGCCGATAACCTGGGCGTTAGCAAGGGGTTGAATGATTTGCCGATTGGTGCACGGCCGCGTAGAGAGTAGCATGTCGGAAGCCTCTCTTGCTTCCAAACAATCCAAGCCTCTCTTGCTTCCAAACAATCCCCCACCACACTATCACCGACAAACCGGAGTAAAAGAAACAGAACTCACGTAGGACGTGTAGATGGCCAACATGCCGATGCCCACAGTGATGAGCACACCCGGAACCATACCGAGAGTGGCGAAAGCGCTGAGGTCAGCAGTGTTCACTTAAACGGTGGCGGTGGCGCCGGGGCCTTTCCGGATTCCAGATAAGATTGCTAGTTCCGGCGACCACGCCACCAACCTGTACTCACGCAGGGAGGGAGAGAGAGCCGAGCGCAATGGCCTCGACGATGAGGATGACGACGAGCTGGACCCATCCCAGCTTGTGGAACTTTTGCTCGCCATGCTCGACCTGGTGGTTGAGGTACTCGACCTTGTCTGCCTCGGTCATGTGCTTGGTCTTAGCGGGACGGACGTGGACCTCGCCATCGACCTTGTCGGCCTTGGCTGTGGGCGCCGGGGAAGTGTCGCCCTTCTCGATGTCTTTGACGCTTAGGGAGCCTGCGCGCGACGGGCCCGCGGGCGTGTTGACCGCGGTCGCGTTGATCGACGGCATATCCTCGAACGAGCGTCTGGGAGTGTCGACGTTCATTTTGATTAGACAAGAGAGCGGAAACGGGCGGAACGAAGAGAAGACGCTCTCTTTTATGAAGTGTCCACGTTCGGTTTCCTGCCCTATTGTTCCTATTGTTCAAGGGCCCCGCGGTGTAAAAAAGTTCGCCAGACAGCGACGAGTAGCGCCCCGCAGCATTCCACCTGTCGTACAGTAAGCAATCACGCGCCAGGGCGAGATTGTCCGCCTGGTAAGCTGATGGCTGGTATGGCTTGGAATTCCACGCCATCAGGCTGGGAGATTGTGCCTGTCGTCAGCTCGGCCGGACCTCTGTTGTCAAAGATTCAAAGATGCGGCAGGGTTCAGAAGGACACGTGAACAAACGAACAAACTTTGCCAGGGCGATAACGGAGCATGGAAATTCTCACCGCCGGCTCTTGCAGCTCGCTTGAACAGGGATTTCTTCAGGAAGCGCCAGACGCCCTGTCCGAGACTGCAATTCCGCGGGACATGTGATGACGGCGAGGTGTAGCGGCGATTCAAGTGTCCTGAATATAGCAGCTGCTCGCTGCGCCGGTCACGCCGCACGCCGCTCACCTCACGCCGCTCACGATGTAGTGGCTTCGTCAACAGGTCTCGGTGCAGATAAGCGGTTGCACTACTATTGAGGCAGATGTGTGGTACAGAGTCCCATTAAACCTCAGCCCAGCTTGGGGAACAGGCACGCTTCCGGAACTCTGATAGATCAGATCAGATCCGTGCGGCCAAACTGGAACATGCCGACGCGCGTACGGCACCATTCACCGTCGCTCTCACTCTCGCGCTCTGGCAACCAGTCGGAAACGGGCATGGAACAGGGAGGGCCTCTCCTTTTACATGCACATGCCAGCTCGCCGATACCGGACCTTGTCGTCGTCTGGAACCTGCCTGTCGTGGCCCCATTGTGTCTCCACTGCCATCTGCACGTAAATAACCACCCCGAGCGACCCATGACAGCGGGGCACGACGAGCCCCGCGATCTTCATCTAAATGTGTGCATGATACGGCCGTCTGATCCGTCCCCGCCGACAGCGGCCCTTGTCTTGTCGCCCGACGAGGGCCGACCGCCACCCCGTCGGCGCCCCCGTCCCCCACCCTGATTTGTGAGGTCATCTACACCTTCTACACGAACAGCCGGCCGATGCCAAGCCCGATGAACACTTGAGTCAGCATTGACGGTGCTTGTCCCTCGGCGCTACATTCAACTAATTGAATGTCTGCTACATCAATAGCCCACACAGCCTTACTAGCTGGCCCATCTCGCTCAGTGTAGACTCACCAACACCAACCGCCGCCGTGATCGGCGCACCCCGTGGGCTCCCCTTTGGGCGAACTTTGGCGAATGCACCCTGTTGGTTGGCCTCATAGAGCGCATACAGCCCCAGGCCGGAGAAGGTCGCGGCCCCAGTTAGGCGGCAAGCACTGGGGTCAGCAAACGTGGGGTCCGGGTTGATGGGGCTCGCGGGGCCGCATTGTCAGGCGGCTACATACGTGCAGTCCTGCCACTTGTTCTCCTCGGGAGTGGACTGTGTGGGCTGCGTTGACGCTGAGGTGGGTGCTGGTTGTGTTGACGACATGTTGAATGGGTGGTTGAGATGGTCCAACTTTTGTTATCATCCCACTTCAAGCCAAGCAACTCGACCACTCGGCCGCAATGCTCCAATGCTCCAAGGCCCTAGACAAATCAGACTACATGAACACTCCACTTGCAACTACTAGAATGCATACTCCGTCATCCCGGTCATGCACACTTTGATGCAGATGCCGAGTAAAGGAGGAAAAATGATAGGTGTAAGCGGACAAGATCCAATCTCCGTGCCACGTGCCGGAACGCGTCATAGTCGATTACTCGCATCCCGCCAAAGCCAACCGCGACTGGATTACAATCACTCTCACTCAACTCCGTCTCCGTCTCCGTCTCCATCTCCGTCTCCGTCTTGCTCCCCTCCCACTCCCACACCACATAAACTCACTCACAATGTCTGGCTGGGAGGTCCGCTGGTCCAACTCGCGCTCGCTGCCCTACTACTACAACGGCTCCACAGGCCAGAGCACCTGGGAGAGACCCGCCGACATCAGCGAGGACGCAGCCAAGAACCTTCCCGGAGCCAAGTACCTCTCGGCCAACGCTGTGCCGGAGGGCAAGGTCCGCGCAAGCCACATTCTTGCCAAGCACGCTGGGAGCCGGCGTCCCAGCAGCTGGAAGCAGGTAGGTTGGGCTTTTGGACTACTCCTATGTCTGTTCTGACGGGCTCACCTTGCTCCGTCAACGGTCAGCTGACACCAGCAAAACATCACCCGTACCCTCCCCGAGGCGCGCGCCCAGATCCAGGGATACCTCACCACGATCCAGGCCCTGCCGGCCGACAAGCGTGCTGCCGAGTTCGCCAAGATTGCGAGCACCGAGAGTGACTGTTCGAGCGCGCGTTCCGGCGGCGACCTCGGTTTCTTCGGCCGCGGCCAGATGCAGAAGGCGTTTGAGGTGAGGCCGGCGTCCATGATGCTGTGCGCCATCAGATGGCGTGCTGCTAGTGTGAACGAGCTGACGCCAGGACGGGACTTACGCGCTTGAGGTCGGCGAGATGAGCCCCCTCATTGAGAGTGACTCTGGCGTGCACATCATTCTGCGCACTGCGTAAGCAAGAGAGGTGGAAAATTACGACGAGGCGTACGCTATGCATGGCCTGTGCGTCACAAAAGAGCGGTCGCGAGAGTCAGGGGATCGAGCGTCGTGGTAGAATGGATGCATCTGAGATTTGAGCAGCACACGATCAAAGCTTGATACCTCCCAGTCGCCAGTAATGCTTGGACACACATGCTCCGTGTCCCCGTGGTCCAGTGAGCAACAACAAAGCACAACCCCGTGCTCAGAGGCCTGAGTGTCTCGCCAATGATGTTGGCTTGCACGATCGCTGCTCTGGCGACCCCAGCGTCCACCAGAACATATAAGACGAGCTGACAACTGACACCTTCTCACGCATCTCTCAATGACGAGCTCAATGTCCTAATTTTCTCTCCAAGCGCCCATGGCGTAGTGAGGAAAAACGATTCCCATTCCGAGAGAGATCCAACCGTAGATGTATGCAACCAAACTTGTCCAGGCCGTCAACGCCCACTGGTGACCATGTGCCAGTCCGTTGAACAACCTGGGCCATTGGTGTTTCCCCGAGAGCAAAGAGCAAAGAGCAAAGAGTCTTGAGAGGAGGTTCTACCCTTGAACCTGAGCATCGGCCAAAAGGTAGGCGCGCTCTCACGCTCCAGGTCACGACGGGGGTCGAACCCGCGATCTCCTGATCAACTAATCGTAGTCAGACGCGATGCCATTTCGCCACGCGACCGATGGAAATGTTTGTCTGTTGCGCGGACATGTTCTGGGCATGGTCCGTGTGAGATGGTCCAATTTGACGCTTTGAGCGTGGATAGAGACGCGGGGGAGGTTGGGAGGTAGAAGGTTGGGAGGTAGAAGGTTGGGAGGTAGAAGGTTGGGAGGTAGAAGGTTGGGAGGTAGAAGGTTGGGAGGTAGAAGGGTTGGAGGAGAGTGTGGGAGGTGTAGGTGGGTGGTATTGAGGGTGGATGCTGCAGAATGCTGCAGGCGTAGACGACAAGAGGGGAGTGGACAGTCTCGCCATGCACCGATGTGTTCGTCCAGTCAGGCGAGCGATGCCGAGGACAGCCTTAGCTGCTTTGTCGACGCAGTATGCATGCACTAGTGGCGACGGTGGAAGGTTTGGCGGTGAGCCTGGCATTGAAGATTCAGTATGTTGTGATCATTGCGGGATTCCAGCGGATAAGGTTAACGTGTCAACGCGTCGCGCTGGCCCTGGCCCGAGTCGCCACCCATGCAACGACACTGCAACGACACCGCAACAGCACAGCAACGACGACGGACGACGGAGTTGTTCCAACCTGCTCTCGGCGGCCGGTACTGTAATCTCTACGCCACCGGGGTATGGCTTGGTGGCGGCGCACCAACCACCTCGGCGTCCTGCAAACACCTTCAACCTCCACCCAACACAGCAATTGTCTCCACCCAACACACCTCCCCATCACTCCATCCGCCGGCACTCGGCGATGCTCGACGTCCTCCTCCCCCTAGCCCTTTTACTGGCGCTAGGCCTCGCGCTCCGCGCCGCACCAACTCTCGCACTCCGCACAGCTCCCTCACTGGCAAAGGCACGCAAACTCACGCCCGCCGCATATCGTTCTCTCTCGCGGCGGTCGGAGTGGATCGTGTCTCGGCAAGGCCTGACCGTCTCGACGTCAACGGGCGCACTCAACGGCCTTCCGAAGAGGGTTATTGGCCGTCTCTCGATAAAGGGAAGAGTGGGGGCCAGAAAGTTCTACGATACTGGCGTCGCGGCGGGATGTTTGGGTTGCGCCGGCGCGCTGGTCGGTGCGTTGTGGGCACTCATGCGTGCTTGGCACGCAGTCTGGGAAGAAGCTGAGGCGCACGCCGCACATCCTCCGGCAGCAAGGATACTCCGTCGCGCTCTGCCTGAGGCAAGAGAAATACATACCGCCAATCCCGGGCTGGTACCACTTGTAAGGCATTGTTTTGCTCAGCTGACACAAGATACCTGGAGTCACCACGCCCCTCTCCCACCTTCCTACGCTTGTACTTGCTCTCGTGCTGGCCCAACTCATTCACGAAGCGGGGCACGCGCTCGCAGCAGCACTCGACGACGTTAACCCATCCAAGCTCCAGTTCGCGATCCACGCCGTTGTGCCCAGCGCAAGCGTAGTCTTCCCCTCCTCGGTCGACTACCTCCCAACCCGGGCGCGTGCGCGCATAGCAACCAGCGGGCCATGGCACAACCTCATCCTCTGGGGTTGTCTTCTGGGTCTTGGCTGGCTCTCGCCATTCCTCTGGGCCGACTACAGCTCTTACGGGCGGGTTGTCACCTCCATCGCACCAGTGAGCACACAAGCCGTCAGAGCTGACCAAGACATCCGGCCTACGTACTTCCCTGCGACCAGGCGACCTGATCACACACGTCGACGATGTGTTCGTTGGTGGCAAGCGCGATATGTGGGAAGAGTACCTCTCATCCTCGGAGCCGGTCGTGTTGGAGGGCGGATGGTGTGTCCCAGCCGCCGAGTTTGGGGGCGCGCCGTTCGCGCCCTGTGGGGAACGACATCTCGTCGCGTTCACCCGCGTTGGAGAGGAGGAGGAACGCTGTCTCGCCCCACATGGCGTGTTTACTGAGCCACACGCATATGAGTGTGGATGCGGCGTCGCTGAGGTGTGCGTCCGTCCTGGAGTGGAGGAGAACATCCTCCGCATTCGCGTGCGTAAGGGCAAGCGCGCCGATACGGTGTTGTGGTCCGGCGACCGATCGGCCGTCTTACACGCGGTACAGGTCGACACGAGTGCGCCGCGGTTGTTCGGGAGCCTGACCCGGTGGGGAGCGCTGTTTATGGCGTGAGTATGCGACGGCGCGAGAGGCGAGACTAGGCTAGGCTAAAGCCATGTCTGTAGATTTTGCGGCAGTGGTTCACCGTCACTTCGTGAACAGTCCCCTGTCACACTTGGATGTCGAGTGCGAGGGCATCGTCGCGACGTGACGGGACCAGCGTTGTCCGCGGACCATCCGATGTTCTGAGCTGAGCAGCTTTGCGCGCATGGCCAGCTGACAGCAGATACCTCAAGATGGCCTCCCTCTCGCTGTACCTCTTCAACCTCCTCCCGCTCCCCAGCACGGACGGCATCCAGCTCCTGACCGCCCTACTTGCGCCGACCCGCGACCGACCCGCGCGCCAACTCACCGCCACGCCGAGCCGGCATCCAACCATCAATCCGTACCGATACGACAGTGGGAGCGACGACGACGACGACTACGGCCCGGGATACGAATATACGGGCCACCGGCGTGAGGAAGTATGGCAGCGCCGCGTCCGCCGCGCCGTCGAGGGAGCGACGGCCGCAGTCGTAGCTGGCTGGGTGTTGGGCTGGGCGATGCTGGCGCTGCTGCGGTCGAGCTGAAGCACGGTTTTAGAGTTGGTACAATAGATCTGGAATGTAGCCTTTGTTGGCGATTGTGTTGTTGTATTCATCGCATTCCGCGGTGGACATAAACAATGAGCAACACACGTTATCAGCGCCAATGTCAGCGTCAACATTGATTACATTGGAACCCAGAACCACTGGCGCTACTCATCTGGGAATAAAGCACCGACATGGTAAAGGTTGCCCAACCCAAGCTTCATTTCCTTGGCGTCCCATTGCGCACAGTTGTCGCATGGTATACGGCCGGACAGCTCAAGCGTTCTCCAATGCCCTCTCGGGATAGGCACAGTATCCCAGATACCTGTGCGTCCGCGTCTACCTCTCAACCGTGTCCGAGCGTCCCTCTCGAACCTTAGAAGCTATACGCCCTCAGCCATCAGCACATTCCTCCTCTCACTCCATCTAGTGCACGGCTTCGCACGCCACCCATGGTCTGATCTGTGCCATCGCTTCAACTTCTGCCACATCTTCACATCGTCTCGCTACCGTGCTGGCCACTGTTACTCCAAATAGTTTTTCTTCCCCTCTTTCTCTCTCCACATCAGTCTCATAATGGCCTCTGCTCCCTCTCCAGCGCTGCCAGGCGCCGCCCCTTCTTACATCGCATACGTACCGATGGAACGTACGCCGCGTTTCCCACCGACGGCGCGCGCTCCTCCCCCGCCCCCGAAGGACAAGCCCGTTCGCAAGCCGCCCCCACCGCCCCCACCGCGTAAGGCCAAACCCATCGGACAAGACACCGTTGCGGAAGGCAGCAATGTCGCTGAAGATTACCTTAACTCGGAGGCGGACACCCAAGAGCCCGCTGAGACCCAACCACGCTCAGAGACGCCGCCAGCCCCCTCTCAGCCCCTCACGGAACCCATCCCAAATGACCCGTTCACAGACGCGCCACCAGTCATCCGGCCCCAGCCGGTTATGGCTCGTCGCGGCCGCCCCTCCCCCATCTCCGTGGCGGTCGCCAACGCCCGCACCCCAACCCCAACTCCAACCCCTGCTGGGCCCGTCCCTGAATCCGGGACGCCAGCAGCTGCGTGTGTCGGCTTCATCCTCGCCCCGGCCAGCACCGACCCTTTTGCGCTAGCACCCTGCCCACGGCCCGCGGTTGCGCCCGTCGTCCTATGTCGAAGCTGTGAAGCTGACACTCTGCGACACACGAAGAAAAGCGATATCTGCGCAGCGCGGTACTGCATCGCCCACTGGTGTGGCGGGTGTAAGCGGATTGCGCGGCGGCTGGCCGCTGCTTAAGACTTGAGTATGTTTATAGAGACACATTGCACGACGCGCCACGAGATACGATCCGACATTGAACATAGTGACGTAGCCAGTTGTACAATAGATCAATAGATCCGTCATTCACAATGTATACCACGGGGTTGGTAGTCGAGTAGTCGAGACTCCGTACGTGCACAGGTATTGGGGTTAGAGACGACGTGAATTGGGGGCGGGGAGGGCGCTGGTTTCACACTCTCCACAGCAGATGGTCTGATACAATCGCCAACATTAGCGCGCGCGCAGCTGGGTAATCATCTCGTCGAGGTCGCCGAGGAGGAGCGGCCACGAGAACCCGGCGCCCTTGTACACGCCCGGCATCAAGGTCGCGAACGCAAACTCGCAGTGCACGCCATGTGGCACAATGCGGAACTGCACCTCGAGGCCCTGCGCGCGCATAGTCTTGACGAGCCTAACGCCGTCATCGTACAGCACCTCGTCGGTACCGCAGTCGATGTGCATGCGCACTCCAGCGTCCTGGAGACGGGTGAAATGTTTGTCGTCTGCTGGGGCCAGGGCCGGCGAAATGAGCGGATGTGTCAGATGGCCCGCACAGTGGCGGTTAAAGGCCGGCGCAATGACCCGCCGTATAGGAGCTAGCCAGTCCTGGAATCAGCTACACCAGTTATGTGACTACCTTGGAGTAGTTGGAGTCAATCGTGTCAAAGTTACAGAGCATGTTGGTCCATGGCTTGCGTCAGCTCGTAGAAATGATGCGAGCTCACCGCACTAGCGAAGACAGCACCCGGAAGGCCCCAGCGCGTCAAGCCCATCTGGATCAGATCGTCCATGTAGCGGGCGAGCATGAGGACGCCATGTGCACCCGCGCTCTCGCCCACGAGAATAATGTTCTTCCATTAGCCCTAGCTCGTTCCGCCAAAACTCACCTTGGGTTCGAATCCCAGTTCGTCAATAACATACTGCAGGCCGGCGAGCATGTCAAGCAGTGGGGCGGGGAATCCACTCGCATCATCAAGACATTTGCGGTAATTGGGCGAGAAGAGGCGTAATCCAGTATGCGCGACATACTCAGTAGTCAAAGGGAATCTGAGAGGATGGCCGACCTGATACCCGCCTCCCACGACGTAGAAGAGACACATCTCGCCCGGGGCGGCCTGCTTCCAACTCTCGGTATCCTTTGGGGCGACGACGAAGAGGGGTACTTGTTCAGTCTTGACGGCCTCCATTCCCGGTGTGAGGCGGGTGGATGGGAGACGCAGCTCGTCGGGAATGGGAGGGACTTGACGCACCCCGTACTCGGTCTTGTTGCGCTTGGCGGCCGCTTTGGGGATCACATCCGCTTCGCCATCGTAGGGCATCACGAAGCGGAGCGCGCTGCTCGCATTCTGGAAGAAGCGGAGGGCGCCGAGGATGATGTGCCGCTTGAAGGCGTAGGGTGGGCGGTGGAAGAGGTAGTCGACCGCGTTGACAGGGAAGGAGATGAGGACGCCGAGCAGAATCGGCGGCAGGGTGACGAGCTGTACGAGCCGCCGGATGAGGCCTGGCGGCTCGCGCGCAGATGCCCACGGGAGGGATACCATGAGTATTTGGTGATGGGGAGGAGGATGAGAGAGGCAATGAGGATGAGGATGGGGATGAGGTGAGTTGTAGCGGTAGCGTGGTCGGTACCGCTTCAACCGGCCTCTCGGGGAATGTGGAGGTCGACCTATCATAGATGGGGGGAGCATTTAGCATAGTATAAAGAGCCAAGCCTGTGGCGCCATCTCTTCAACGATGCATTCAACTTGTCTGGAAATGAAGACGACGGTGGTTTCTAGACTTTCTACCGGGATACGTAGTTTCCTGATAGCGGAGAATCGTTTTTTAAAAGTTGTTTGGTATTATCGCTACCCGCGGTCATTTTGGCAGTGGGAATTTGGTGGGTTTTTGGTGTGGCTGGGGTTGATGTTGAACGTGGCTCGTATTTCGTAAACGGAGGAGAGCGAGCTGAGAGTCAGAGAAAGGGCGAATAATGGTGAGAAGGGGAGGTGATACGGTTCCGAACAACTGAGCTCACCATCAGAATAATATTCATTGTCCGTGCAAAAGTCTAACAGTGATAAATCCACTCGATGATTTAGACCCAAACCAAACCATCACCATCACACCCTAAACCCATCATGCACAATCTATTGTTCAGACACGAGGGTACTCCGCCCCAGTGATACACCGCCATCATCAAAATGGCATATAACGGCCTCTTAATCCCCACCCTCTGCGGCGTGCATTCTCATCCCGCCCACTCTCAGACCACTCTTACTCTGCCCACCCACCCCTCCTGACCCCAGATCTCCTCCATGACAGACAACTCCAAGTCCGACACCGCGTCCGCCCTCACCACCACGTGTCAGGTCTACGCTTGTACCGACCCAGCGTGGCCCACCTCACCATGTGCACGTGATTTGTGCGCCACCCACTCTCTGCCCCCTTACCATCCTTGTGTGGCACACTATAACCGCACGGGGAATTGTGCCTCCACGTGCACAAAGAACCACCCCGTACGTACGCTTTCTCTACATCTACCTCGTGCTTGCACCCAACCACCTCCGCATCCTCCCCCCGCCCTAACAGCAGTTGTTCGGCCTCGTCGAAAGCATCCTCTCCTCACCCATCGGACAGACGGCGGGTGCTCTACGCAGTCCCGCACGCGTAATCATCCCCACCATCAAATACGAGCACGGATACACCGCCGAAGAACTCTCAGAAACGAGCCTCGACCTAAATATCGAATTTGATGACGGAGCAAAGTGGGTGGCCCGCGTATCCCTCCCTCTCATGGAGGAGGTGCGAGAGTCTGAAATCTCTAGTATGCGGGTTGCGCGAGACCTCTTCCCCATCCCGCAATTCTGGGTGTCCGAGTTTGACTACGTCTCGGTTCTCTTCGTCGATCGGCCCCTAGCCATCTCGACCACACCCCAGAACATGCTACTGGCCCTCGCAGACTTCTACATAGCCCTCAGTAAACGCCCTTACACTGGCGTGGGGAGCCTTACAACCCTCAACGACAAGGTCATTGTCAGCCAGCTCATCACTCCCAGCAGAACACATGGCGTATTCCCCTCCACGTCCGAGGCGCATATCGCTCGCCTCGACGACATGATCGATGATCTGGGAAATACGCAGGTTGTTAGAGATCGCTTGAACCGCTTTTGTTTGGCATTGGAGGCGCGGGAACTTGTCCGCGAGTGCGAGGAGATGAAACATGTCGGCCAGACGTTCTTACGCCACCACAACTTGGAAAAAAACCTCATCCTAACCGAGAATGGACTGAGCGTGTCTAATTGGGAATAGTAAGTTCCGTTTGGCCATTTGGGCAGGCTAACGGAAGCGCATGTACAGCTCCATGGCTTGAAGCCTTCGCTCTCCCCCGCTCCCTCCTGGACTCTTCCTACGCATCTTCGAATAAAATCACAGCAGCTGAACGAACCCTCGAGACCATCTTCAATGAGAAAGGCGCTCGCCGTCTTGCAGCTGGCCTGATTCGCTCAAGGAAGTATCACCGCCTCCACGACGTGTACGACTGCCCCCCAATCACCGTCGAGAGTGTATACCTCCTCCGTCAATCCTTCAATCCCCAAACTGAGCGCCCGTCTTCCCTCATGTCTTGGCGAAAGGATATCCTCCGACGATACGCAGTGCCTGAAGTTCGCCAGTTTGTGGGTAACGTCATGGGCCTCGAGGACTTGTGGTACACTTGCGATGTGCGGGTCGGCCAGCGGCTGGTGAAGGAGTTGAAGCATATCGTTGACCAGCTGGACTTCGCCTCCCGGCCACACGATGAGGCGGGCGAAGCGCTCTTGGAGTTGGCAGAACGAGCCGACCTCACTATTGAGGGTTTGGAGGGGCGTATTGCGCGGATCGAGCATGACGGTGCGTAAGGGTGTACATAGAGAGTGTAAGACAGTTATGTACAATGTACAGTAATGTAATGTACGGTATCAGTGGGAAGTGGAGAAATGGAGTCTAGAAAAAGAGCCGACAAAAGCAAAGGCCATGGGCCAGTTATCGCCACCAAGTCTCGATCTTGGGACCTCGAGGTGATCATACCAGTATGAGCCTCGCGCTCTTCCACTAAGCTATAGCGATGTGAATGCGATGGTATCTCAATTCCGGTGCTCCTACATATCCACGGGGCCGAGTTCCGCCACTATGCTGCTCTGATGCAGCAAGGAAGTCATCCGTTTAACGTCGCGAAGGGTTGGGGAGGAGGCATTGCCAGACCGTCAGTGAGGGAAATGAAAGCACACTTTGGCACCTCAACTTGACACTGCATAGCTGGCCTGTAAGCCATGTCGAGACACTACAGACCCTCAGATTCGACACAGGCACGATCGTGGGTCTTGCTGCACACGAAAGAGGAGCATCTAGCAGCCGCACGGCCTGCATTAGCGACACCAGGGAGGAACTCACTTGCAGTCGCAGTCCTCGCAGTCACAGCCAGCGGGCGGCTCCTGATATCAGCACCGCAAACAAGTGACTTTACCTCGATCGGCATGTCCGTGGTAGTCTGGTAGATCATTATGGAAGGGGATGTTAAGAGTGGTTGGCGGGAAGAGTGGGCAGTAGAGGCTCTTTTATGGTGAGAGATTGAGTGCCGCCACTGACAGTCCGACGTGCGAAAGAACAGGAGAGATCTGTAT